>NC_051063.1:137598057-137967224 GCF_004664715.2 Peromyscus leucopus | reverse complement strand
ATGATATATGGAGGACTTGAAAACGGATTTTGTGTTCCTGCCAGATAATTAACAGTTAAAAGACATGAACAAGTGAATGGATGAAAACGTGGTTTACACTTCTCCATTAGTCTTTCGAACAATTGTAGCAGTAGGGACCAAGATGAGGACAGAGAACCCTGAGATGAAACAGGGAGATGGAGCAGCCAGAATGCCGAGGAGAGGCAAGAAGGAGAGAGAGAGGACTTTGCCTCTTCTGTTACCATCAACCAGAGACATCGCTCACTGTCAAGAATAAGAGAAAGGACCTCTCTTCTCTCATACTAAGAGCAGACAGAACATTACCTCAGAACAATGGTCTCTCCTTCCATTCCAACTGGTGTAACTTTATGAAAAATCTATCTATCTATCTATCCATCATCTATCTATCCATCCATCCATCATCTATCCATCCATCATCTATCAATCTATCTATCCATCCATCATCTATCAATCAATCTATCAATCTGTCTATCTATCTATCATCTGTCTATCATCTATCTGTCTATCTATCTGTGTATCTATTTATGATCTATCTATCATTCATCTATCTATCATGTATTCATCTATGTTTCATTTATCTATCTATCTAATTTTTTATTATTATTATTATTTTATTTTATTTTACAATACCATTCAGTTCTACATATCAGCCATGGGTTCCCCTATTATCCCCCCTCCCACACCTTCCCCTTACCCCCAGCCTACCCCCCATTCCCACCTCCTCCAGGGCAAATCCTCCCCCAGGACTGCAATCAACCTGGTAGACTCAGTCCAGGCAGGTCCAGTCCCTTCCTCCCAGACTGAGCCAAGTGTCCCTGCATAAGCTCCAGGTTTCAAACAGCCAACTCATGCAATGAGCACAGGACTTGGTCACACTGCCTAGTTGCCTCCCAAACTGATCAGGCCAATCAACTGTCTCACCTATTCAGAGGGCCTGATCCAGCTGGGGGCCCTCAGCCTTTGGTTCATAGTTTATGTGTTTCCATTCATTTGGCTATTTTTTTTCAATAATTGAGTAGAACCGAAATTTATTATAAGCCACAGTCGTCCTAGGACCTCCATACTATATATATAGCCTCTATGGTTCTATGGGCTGTGGTCTGATTGTTCTTTATTTTATATCTAGAATCCACTTATGAGTGAGTACATACCATGACTATCTTTCTGGGTTTGGGTTACCTCACTCAGGATGATTTTTTTCTAGTTCCATCCATTTGCCTGCAAATTTCATGCTTTCATTGTTTTTCTCTGCTGAGTAGTACTCCATTGTGTATATGTACCACATTTTTTCCATCCATTCTTCCATTGATGGGCATTTAGGTTGTTTCCAGGTTCTGGCTATTACAAATAGTGCTGCTATGAACATAGCTGAGCATGTATCTTTATGGTAGGAATCAGCATTCCTTCATCTATTCATCTATGTATCATTTATCTATCTATCTAATTTTTTTATAGAATTTTACTATGTAACCCTGGCTGGCCCAGAACTCACAGAGCTCCACCTGCCTATGTCTTCTGAATACTTGGATTAAAATTATAAAATTTTAAAAAGGAGAAGAATGAAGGACATGCTTAATTAACAAGCAGAGGCCTTTTCCTTGTCTTAAAGGTGAGCACCACTGGATAGAAGCATGGCTGAGCCTCCAATGCTGGCCGTATGTACTTAAACCTACTTTCTACCCAGTGAGGCAGATATTCAAGTTCACTAAAGCACAATGTTCAAGGGAAACAACTAAGATACCAAGAGAGAATCTTTACTTTTTCTGAACTGATTTATTTCTTTCCAGAAAGAAAATAAGAATGATCTATGAGTCAGACCTGGGTTGTTCTCTGTATTATTTTCTTGGGCCACTGAGAGTCAAGCGAGAGGCTTCACTTGAGAGAGTTTCTTTTTAAAACAGAATGGAATCAGGAGAGTGGAAGCTCTGGGTTAATACTGGAACACAAAGGCCTTTTGCCCACTAAGGTCAAGCAAGTTGACCTTAAGAGTCCATTAGGCATCATTTTGGCTGAAGGATATGTACAAAGTCATCAGGGTAAATATGGCCCTGAGTGTGGATGGCTCATCACTATCAAACAATCAGGTTAATAATAATAATTTCAATCAAAAGCAATAAAGATATCTTGAGCACCTGTGAAGTGCAGATAATAAGCCAACCAAGTTAACTGCATTAAATTCAGTACAGCTGGATTCAGTCCATCTTCACAGAAATCCTATGGAACAGGTATCACCATCAAACACGTTTTACAGAGGAGAGAGCCGGGACACAAAGCAGCCGAGTAACTTGCCCTGCTAAGAGCCAGCACAGTGTGACTTCAAACCGAGCAGCCTGGCCCTGACTTCCAGGCTGCCCCATTATGTCCCTGCAATCAGAATCCAGGCAAACGCTGGCAGGATGGCGGCAGGGCACAAAGCAGGGGGCTGAGTTGTTCAGAAGGCGTCCCTACTGTGGCTTTGTCTGCATTATCTCAGTCCTCACAGCAAATGTGTCCTTATCCTTACTTACTCCCCAGGAAAACTGAGCTAGGGGAGTTGGAAGCTGCCTGAGGTCACTGACTGATAATGATATAGCTAGCTGCCAAATTCTCATGGTCAAACTCCAGGACTTATTATCCACTGTAGCATGATCCCACGTGGAGAGAAGCCTGCTCCAGGGCATGGCTTTTTCCCCTCCACAACTCATGCATAAGAAAAAGGCAGGGTGGTACAAAAGAGCCATCACAGACTTCAAAGTCAGAAAGTCTTGCCATCATGCCCTGCTTGCCACTTACTTAGATAAGGCTCTCTGAATCTATTTCTACATGTGGCCATCTTCAAAGGCGACTTGAGACTCTCAGCCATCTACCTACCTGGATTCACATCTAAGTCTTACATTTTCTTGGCCACACAGGTCTCCTGTGGGAATCTCTGCTCAGGGTCTATGTGCCCTTCTCAGTTTGACTCATAGCATCTTCTTGGTAAACATGGGGCAAAATTACACCAGCGAGGGTTCTCCAAATCATAACTACATTTCCTAAGCATTTGCCCTGGAAGAGGCTGGAGCTGCCACAATACAGCAGTTCTGCTAATGGGGTTGCTAGGCACTGTGGTGCCAGAGGGACTGATAGGCATTAAACCATTATTGACGTTGCCAGAATAAACCGGGACTTGGGTTTCATTTGGGAACAGCACAAAACAAGTTATGACTTCAAAATGGTTAAGTCAGTTAGAGATGGATTGGTTTCAGCTGGGAATTTTGTTCTTTTGTTTGCCCTTTTAAAATATCTACTATTCTGGGCTGGAGAGATGCTTCAGCAGTTAAGAGCACTGGCTACTCTTCCAGAGGACCCAGGTTCAATCTCCAGCACCCACATGGCAGCTCACAACTGTCTGTAAATACAGTTCTAGGAGATTTGACACCCTCACACTGATATACAGGCAAGCAAAACACCATGAACATAAAATACAAATAAATAAATTATTAAAAATATACTGTTCAACATTGAAGGTTGTATGTGAGTGTATGGATGGACACACACATGAACATAAATAAATAAGTAAATAAGTAAGTAAGTAAGTAAATAAATACTAAAATTCTACTGGCTTCTAAAAGCTGAGTGACTTCCCAGCCTTTTTTGCTTTGAGACATACTGACTGTTGTACACACTCAGTCTCCTTTGATTTTGCTGGTCATGTCTGATGGAGTTCTAATCATTTTAAATGGCATTATAACCAAGCATAAGCATTTACGTTTTAATGGCCCAGAGACAATTCTTTTTGTTCGGCTAGTTTTGGACTTTTGTTGCTGATATTGAGTTTTTCAGTTACAATTCTTCATATCTCTCTTGTCTAAGTATTTTCTTACTTTTTTCAGATTTGGGAATAATCTCACTAAATAGCACAGGCTACCCTCAAGTTCTCAGTCCTCCGGCTTCCACCTCCTGAGCACAGTCTCAGTTTTATGGAAGCACAATCATGTCTATTTGTTTACACATTATCTCCAGATGATTTTGATTACAGCAATGAATTTGGATCATCGTGACAGAGGCCATCTGGGCTTTGAAAAAGTTTACTATCTCCGTCTTTCCAGAAATGTTTGCTAACTCTTTCTCCAAAGTCAAGGTCTAAAATCACACAGGCACATTCCAATGCTGATCCCTGAAGTTAATAAGTCTTTTCTGTGTCCATGAAGACCTTCTTATCTTTATATATATATATATATATATATATATATATATATATATATATATATATATATATATGTATGTATATATTAAGAAACAAGAACTATTTTTTAAGACTGTATCACAGGTACTAGCACACTGTAGACCAAAAATATGTACCTATTTGTTGAATTGACGAGTTTGGTGGCTGAACAGAGTTGGAACTCCTGAGGGCCATAAGTATTTTTCATCTTGATTGAGAAACAGATTCACAGTAAGTTCTCAATAGCTGCATGTTTCCTGGGCTCTATTTGGTCACTAAATTTAGAGAGTAGATATGTTTTCAGAACATTTGGGGATCGAGACAAGCCACTAGCTATATTATGATGAATCTCTTCTATTCCACACCATTTGTGCCCATCCTCTCTCCAGCTTCACACAATCTTCTCTGCCTCAAGCTCTGATGGCTGAGGCTTGGCTCTGACTGTGTTGGTCTGCTAACTGACTTGCAAGCTGGTCCACCATCCTTCAGAATCCATCTGTGTTTCACACCATGGTTCTCAACTGCCTATGGGGACTCTGTGGGCATGCTCAAGCTCATCAGTTATCCAAGGCACATGGGCACTCAGCCACTAACACTTAGTACAAAAGAAGCTGGGAGCAGATGCCATTGGGTTCTGGGAAGATACATAAAGAAGGAATGATGGAAGAGACCTCTGACATACCCTTTCCAAAATGTATTGTTACTTGAATATGGAAGATAGATTAATAGGAGAATAGTCTGTCATTCAAGAAAACAAGATTTGGAAATCAAAGAAAGAGCTAAGAATCAAACAGATTTGAATAGGAAAGCAAGCTCTGATACAAGCTATACAAGTTTGAGCCAATCAATTGATTATTTCTATAAGACAATAACACCTGAATGGTAAATGACTATAAAATTATAACTTTGCAGAACACCATGGCATATTTAAGGTGTCTAAATGACAGGCTATACATATGTGTATGTGTATGTGTATACATACATTCATATATAATGAAATATGTATATCTGTATGTATTCTCCTTTACTTTCATATACTGGATGTCACAAGGAAAATGACCTTTGGAAGTTTCTACTTACCAAGCATTCCTTTCTTGGAACTGGACAGACACATGTCTTTCTCTGCACTGGGCAGGGCAAAGCTCACCACGAACACTTCCACTCCATCAGCCATCAAGGCCAAACCCAAGACAAAAAAGAGGGTCCACTGGAAACGCCCATGGCCACACTCATCAATGATGGTCTCATATTGGTGGGCCAACTGCTCCTCATCTTCCATCCTCTCAGCCATCATGTCTGCCTGGCCCCGAAGACCGTCTGCTCTGGAGGGTGCCATCTTAGTCTGCTTGGACTTGACATCATCCGGATGAGGGATGCCCTGGTACTCGCCCTCATAGATCTCATCTTCCTCATCATGGCCTTCTGTAACATCGCTCTGTGCATCTTCTTCTGGGTTTGACTCATTGCCCCGATAGTAGCCATCACTGGGGGCATAGCCCTCATAGTTATCCCGATACCTGTAGTCATCCATTCTTTGGTTCTGGGATTGTCTGATAACCTCTCAAGCTATATCTCTTGCTCTGTGATAAATGCTTGGGCTCTTCCAATAACCATCATCTACAATATGGTTGAAATGTAGAGTATGTCCATGTGAAGCATCAATGAAAGTCGTACCCTTTTAATTTGTTTCTCAAATCAACTAGATTCATACAAAGACAACTTAAGTGGCCTTTTGCACTCAATTTGTGTTAAATGTCTTTGGAAAGTTTCAAACTCTGGCCTGTTCTCCTTCTGTGAGCCAGAGGCTTGTGCTGGGAGGTGCTGATTAAAAATGGGTCCAGCTGTTCTCTTTGACAAGGTGGGGGCAGCACTTGGCAGCTTACTGGCTGTGATGATTTGTCCTTCTACTGAAGGTTATGCCCTGGGAATAGAGACAGAAAAGGGAACAGTTACAAAAGGCTGAGATTCGGACATGATCTCTGAGTTAAATGAACGTATTTACTAGTACCCATACTTTGCATGTAAGGCAAAGTAGATCTTGGTCAGATATTTAAGTCAACCATATCAGCTAAATGAGGATTGAATCAGTGAGGCTGGTGAAGGAAATCCTGGGCAGAGAGCCCTTTGAGTTCTGAAGAACTGGGTGAAGGTCAAAGGTCAGATCTTACACAGGAATGTAACAGGAAGTGGTCGAGGGATGTCCATTAGGAGGCAATTTTGTGTTATGGGTTTCTGTTGAACTTGCCAAGCTTTTGGCAACAGTGGGAGTATCCTACAGGTCAATTTCTGCATGCTTTTCCAACTCCATTATGAAGTAACTGTACCATTTTACAACTAGAAATGTAGAGCACAGAAATACCCTAAATAGCTTTCTCTGAGGCCCATCTTGCTTTTGAGATCAGCATTGTGGCTCAAGGGCCACTCTGACCTTGTACTTGGCTCAAATGATAAGAACAGAGGATCTGAGACCCAGAGCTATGTTTCCTGGATTTTCATGACTCTGATACACCACAGGCAATAACATACACACCTCCTTCCAAACCTCAGTGCTCTCATGTGTAAAGCAAGGACAATAGTACTCAATGCATAAGATTATATTCCAAGCACCCAGCCTCGATATCAATATCATTTCAGGTAATATTATTTTCCCAGTTCTAGTTCTGAAAAAACAGGAAACAGCATTGTCTAGGGCCAAGGCACTGTCTTATAACCCAGTTCTAATCACTGGGTCCCTCTGTTGAATCCAACATCCAAGATTCTTCTAGAACATCAAGTCTCACAAGATTTGAGCCATCATTGAATGATGTTTACCATGTGCCCAAATGTGGCCTGAAAATGAGCTACATCCCGAGAAGCAGTGGAGGCAAGGAAGTATAAGGAAAGAAAATCGGGGGAGAGGAGGGGAGGAAGAAAGAGTGTGGAGAAAGGAAGATTTCATCTAATGGGTAAAGCAAGTGTGCCTCAGAGAAGGTTATCAACAGAAGCAAGGGTTTCACAAAGCTAGAATTCTGCAAGGTCCACAGTTCTTTACAGGCTGGGTCCCAAATGCCATCCTGGATGACTGACATGTTAGATCACATGGGAACTCTAAAAATGCAGTCTCTAGAGCTCATAGAAAGGCCAACTGAACATCAGAAATGTGAATTTTCGCACAGCTCCCCAAGTCGGCCCAAGGCCCCACCTCACTGAGCAGACCCTCAGCGGCACAGGCTGGATCCCTTCCTCAGCCATTGTCTACTCCAGCTGTGCCCAGGAGCCACATTTTCTGACTGAGATAGACATTAAGATTTCTTTGCATTGTAGCTGACAGAAACCCATTCCGAATGTTCAGCTCACCTGCCAACAAATTCATAGCTGTCAACCCTTACTGGGTCTCCCTCCACACTTGGAACCCACCAGCCTTCCCCGTGTTCAGCAGATGTCACCTCACAATAGGTTGCACACACTTGTCCTTGCCACAGCTGATAGATTCCTCCCCTGCCCACAGCCCACCTCTGGGCCCTCTGCCCCACACATGCCCCCTGGGTCTCCCCACCTTCAGCCTTGGACAGACTTTGGCTCTGGGAATCATCTAACCCCAACAACATAATGCATGTTTTTCTGGAAGAAGGACAGAGACCACTGGTTCTCAAATGCAGAGTGAATGAGAACCACTCAGGTAGCTCATTAGAAATGGAATCCTAGAACTGTCCCTCAAAAGACGCTGAACTGCAGTGTGGAAATCAGACCAGGATGTTTCATTTTGCATCAGCACCACTACCAATCCAGCAGACTTGGAGCAATAATGTGAAAGGAGCTAGCAAGGAACACTTCAAAGGATGATTCTTGCTCTACTCCTGCAGAATTTTCACCGTCTCCAGTAAATAAACCTCTGTTGGACCAGGCTGGCCAGGATCGTGTCAGATCAATATGCTAAATCAGTTTTTATTGCATGCATTTAGGAACCCTAGGAGGACAATACATCACACATAAACAGTAGGGGCGTTTGCAGCATGCTGTCGCACGGGAAAGGCGTGCCAACTGCCTGAGATCTGCTGGGTTATTTCTATTCTGGAGGCCCCACAAAAATGTCATGAGCCAGGAACGAAAGATTTTCAATTCCAAAAGCATATGTGGGAAATACCACTTTGGGTGAAGATTCTGGGACTTTCTCTGTGGAAAGAAACAGGTCTTTGTCAAAACTAACCGCACTCACGTGAGCTGGCTTAGAAGAACGGCTATGAATGTCAAGGGCAGCGAAGCGAAGAGGTCCCATTGCCAAGCAGTTTTTAGTACTTCTTGATGCTTCTATCTCATTGAGAAATGCCAAGTTATTTTATTTAATTTTGCAACAGAACATTTTCTAGAGAACACACCAATTAGTCATTTGCAACACTGTGGGTTAAATTGCTTCCTTCACAAAAGGTAAATTGAACCCTGACCCTCAGGATCTCAGAATGTAATCTCATTAAGAATAGAGTCCAAGACTGGGAGACAGATCAGTGGGTTAGTGCCTGGCACATAAAGTCGTGACTTCAGATGCCCAGGAAGCTCGCAGGTGTCAGAAAACAGGAGACTTCTTGAACTTGCTGGCCTTTAGCCTAGCTGAAAATTAAACTGAGATGTAAGCTCCAGTTTTAGTGAGAAATCCTGTTTCAACAAAATCAGTGGGGGACAGCCAGAGAGAAAGATATCCACAGACATTTTCTAGCCTCGGCATTCACACACACACACACACACCACCACCACCACCACCACCACACCAGGGTTTTATAGAAGTGATAAAATAGGACTTTCAGGTGAGCCTAAAGCAACTGTGACATTATGAACAAAGCAAATCTGGATGTGGAGAAAGGTGAGTTGGAGGGAAGATGGGAAGATGATGTGGACATTCATGGACAGTGTCATCTACACACTACAGCAGGCCTGAGGCCACCAGCAGTTGTGAGACAGGCTGGGAACAGTCTCCCTCACAACTCTTGGAAAAAACCAAGCTGCTGACACCTTGATTTAAGACTTCTAAGAGCCTCTGGGTCATGGCAAATCTCTTTGATTTGATTCCCCAAATCTGTATTATCTGTTACCGTAAACCCTTGAAAGAACATGGTAAACAAGCTTATCAACAAAATAGAAATGGAAAGACACCCACAAGAGCAACCATTGGCTAAGCACT
This sequence comes from Peromyscus leucopus, assembly GCF_004664715.2. Lineage (NCBI taxonomy): Eukaryota > Metazoa > Chordata > Mammalia > Rodentia > Cricetidae > Peromyscus > Peromyscus leucopus. The sequence continues at coordinate 137,957,865 of NC_051063.1, read as the reverse complement.
ATAGGGATCATTTCTCATAATTACTCGTCTGTGCTCAAGGCCAAGAATGCAATGTGATTCTCTGTGTCATGGGTGGAGAGACAGAAGAGTAGGAGGATAAATGGGCATGCCCAAGTGAACACAGAGAATCGGTACCAGGGACTAAGGGTGGTGCTGAGTTCAAACAGAACATTAGGGATTGTGCAAAGAGAAAGAAACTGAAACCCAAGGAGACAAGGTGAGGCCCCATGCTCAGGTGGCAGCAGAACTGATCATGATGGAGAGTGGATCCTACTCCCACACTTGAGTTTTTCTGCCCACCTTTGCCAAGTATTTCCCAGGATCTTTGGTGCTTACGGCTCTGTGTAAATGTTCACAAGTTAACCCCATTCTCAAGAGGGTTAAGTCATTATGAGAAAGTCAACTTAGAACAGCACAGATCATCACTCGGAAATGAAACTTACACTCTGGTCAGTCTTCATTGTCAACTTGACTGGATTTAGGATCTCTTAGGAGAGACGTCTCTGGGAATGTCTAAGGGTGTTTAACACAGATTTAACTGAGGAGGGTGGCAGCACCCCATTGGCTGGAATCCTAGACAAATTAAAACATCATGTGCTCTGCCCCCTGACTACAGAGGCAATGTGACCAACTGCTTTGCATTCCCACCATCAATCTTTAACCACCATGGTGGACTGGACCTTCAAACTGTGAACCAAAAACAAAAACACAAAACATAAAAAACCCTTCCTTCTCTGTTTTTGGCAGGAATTTTGTTCCAGCAGCGAGAGAAGCAACTGGTACATGATCTTAATTACTTATCAGTCATATATTTTCATTTATTGAATACTTGCCTTATAGCTTTTGTGCCAGGCCCTGGGCTAAGTTTATTGTGTTTTTACATGTTTTACAATCTTTTGAGCAGCATAAGAACCGTATGAGTCAGCCCCATAATCATCCCATTTACAGAGAACAAGACTGGGCCTGAGGAAGCCAGACAAGTGACCCAGAGTGGCAATGAGAAGGTTCTCTATGGGGATTCAGAGGAGGGAGGGTCACGATGGGTTGGGACCTGCTGAGATAGCATCCTAGAGGTAGGGAGACATCCAAAGGCAGAGAGGGCTCAGAGAGACGTGGGCACCACAAGGAAGGCACCGGAAGCTGGAGAGAAGGGCATGGAAGTGAGACTAGCTCTTCCCTTTTGGACAGTAGTGAGAAGCCAGCTGGCCTGCCACAGAGGAGCCACATGGGGAAGTGTAGGAGACTGATGGAGTGGAAAGAGGCCAATCAGCGCTTTGCTCACAGGTGGGAATGTTGTATAAATATCAGGAGCCAATAAAGATTGTGAAAATGAGTGGAGTGGGTGTGCAGAATGGAGGCCTGGGAGGATCTCACTGGTGGGGGTGAGTCCTGGCTTTTCACAAGTATCTGGGACAGGGACAGTGAAACAAGGGAGACACATGTGCCAGAAGACATGTATAGGATGATTCGAATGTGCCCTGTAGGTGAAAAGAGGACCAAGAGACTGGACCAGTGATGACTCTAAGCAGTCAAAGGTAGATTGCCAGTATTTCCAGAACTCTGTAATTACCTTGAAATTGGGACAAACAAAGGATCTTCCTGATTTGCCGCTTTGCCTTGGTAGTAGGATATATTTCAATGTCCTGATGTCTGGGAGACCCAGATTCAAACCCTGATGCTGCTGTTTCTCACTACCTGTGTGGAAGCTCCTAATAGCCTCTCAGTGCTATCTGTTAATAGCACCCATGCAGAAAGTCACCATGAGGATTCAGTGAGCTATCCAAAAACCTCGGTCACCACAGCTCCCAGCATGCACAGGTGTAACAATGCAAATCTCATCTTACTGTCATCTGTGCAATGTAATGATTGGTATCTGCGCACTGGGAATTAAAATGTAACCAGGATCCCAGCTTGAGCCCAGCTGTGAGATCTGGACACATCTGGGCTGAGCTAGAGAACCAAGAACAGAGAAACAGGTTTCCAAACCTCCTAGTGCTGATCTTCCTTTAACTCTCACAGTGTTAGCCTCATCTAGTTGCTTGGCTCAGAATCATTGTGCCATAGATCCTTGTTCAGAATGAAGTTAAAAGCAATACTAAACAAATGATGTAATTCTTCCCAGAAGGCCGAACACTATTAGGCCTTAAACATATTCATTTAAGTGAGGCAAAAAGGATTCTAAGAGCAAATAAATTTGGTAAACACTGGATCCTTTATTTACGATTCTCTTTGGATGATTCACAGACACACTGTCAAATTGAAAGCTGTAAGTACCGAACAAAAGCTTACTTAACACAACAATGAGACACTACTACACAACCACTGCTATAGCTCTAATCAATAGACAGCATGTGTGGACCAGGAGGTGATGAACCAGAACCACTAGAAACTACTGAGAGAGTGGGCAATGACTCAACCACTTTGGAAAATTGTTTGCCAGGTTCTTCAAATATTAAACATATATTTACCAGAACCCCAGCAATTCCAATCGAAAAATGTACCTAAGACAAATAAAGACATAAGCTTACACAAAGACTTATGCATAAGTGCTCACAGTAGAAACATCTACATCAGCTCCAAAGTGTGATTAACACAAGTGCCCATGAGCCCATGAACACAGAAATGAAATGTCACCTATCTATGCAGTATGGTATGAAATGGTATTAAGAAGGATCAAGTTAGCCAGGCGGTAGTGGTGTACACCTTTGATCCCAGCACTTGGGAGGCAGAGCCAGGTGGATCTCTGTGAGTTCAAGACCAGCCTGGTCTACAGAGTGAGATCCAGGACAGGCACCAAAGCTACACAGAGAAACTCTGTCATGAAACTCCCCGCCCCAAAAAAGAAGGATCAAGTTAGTGATACATACAGCAGAATAGACACATATTCAGCTAGTCACAAAAGGCCACAGATCATCTCATTCTATTTACATAAAACACCCAAAATAAGCAGCTCAACAATGAGAGAAAATAGGCCATGGGTGGTCTAGGGCCAGGGTAGGAATGGGTGTTGACTCCAAATGAATTCGAGGGAATTAGGAAGCACAGAAATGATGGGAATATCCCCAAATTAGATTACAGTGGTGGCTGTACAACTCAAAATATTCACTAAAAGTCATGTGATTGTGTGTCCATGAGTAGATTCTGTGACATGCAGAGAGTACCTCTGTAAAGCTGCTCCTACTGAAAAGAAGTCCATCTAATTTGCTAAAAATCTGTGTTTACCAGTCATAAGCTTCTTTTTTTTTTTGTGGAAATTATGACAATATGCACGTATGCAGGCTCATCTAAATAGCTAAGGGCTGTTTTATATCTGGAGCCTAGGTTTGAGGGTCCACTTTGGTGCAGCTCCTAGCATCCACTTGTAGGAGAGAGAACTCTCCATTGGAAAAGAGAATTGGGAAGCATGGCCTAGTCATGGCCGATGGGCCACAGCTGGGAAGGTTTTCTCCAGGTTCAGTCAAGCTCTGGTAATAGTACCATCAAGGGCACAGAATGTGGTTACTTCAGTGCAAGCAATAACAGAAGATGATTCCCTTAGGAAAAACAGCAGAACCGCCCACAGAAGAGCCCAGCCACTGGTGTCCTGCTTGACAGAAGTCAGTAGTAGTTGGGCCTTTGGCTACAATTGGCCCTGATGGGAAATCCATCCCAATCCATGAGGGTAAAAGAAGAAAGAACACAATGGGCACCATGTGTTTAGAAGGGCTCATTCCCTCAGGTACCCTTGACTGTTGGACAGGAATTTGGAGCAGACTGGGGCACACAAGGAAACACCTGATAAAATGGTCCTTAAGAAGCTCATTGTCAGCCAGGCAGTGATGGTGCACGGCTTTTTTTCCAGCACTCGGGAGGCAGAGGCAGGTGGATCTCTGTGAGTTCAAGGCCAGCCCGGGCTACAGAGTGAGTTCCAGGAAAGGCACAAAGCTACACAGAGAAACCCTGTCTCGAAACAAACAAACAAAAAAATCTTCTTTCCACAGGTGTCCACCCAATGCCCGAGGAAATGAAGTCCTTATCTATGAAGAGTCTAAACAAACAGGCCTTGTATTATTTTATTACTATTGAGCCCACGCCTCCCTTCCACCAGTCACACTTCCACACAACACACTATAAACCCCCCTGATTCTTTGTGTCATCATTGCTGATGGTTCCTGTGTCATACAAAACTATTATTCTCTGTTGAATTTTTCAGTTGCAGTTTGAATATGAAATATCTCCATAATCTCATGTATTCTAAGGTTGGAGGGTACTACTTTGGGAAGCTGTGGTAACTCCAGAATGTGGGACCTAGGGAGAGAAAGTAGGCTACTCCTGGAAGATCTTCAGGAGTATATTATCCCTGGACATTTCATGTCAGTCTCTGTTTCTTGGTCTACCATGATATGAGCTTAGGTGTTCCTCCATGCTTACTTCACCATAATAGTTTGAATGCCCTAAGCTGTGAACCCAAGTAAATCTTCTTCACTTAAGTTGTGTCTATCAGACGTTTTGAGCACAGCAAAGCAAAGGCTAACACACCATCTTTATTGTTCTGTCTGGTTCCACCCATGAACCTACTAAGAGGTGAACCCTCTACCACCCTACTCTAACCTCTTCCTTGGGTTCCATCCCTATTGGGAAGTCAACACCAATGATGAATACCTGGAGGTGCAGAGGGATACGAGACAGGCCGCTATGTATAGAGGGCTGAGCTGCTGTCCTAATCTTGTCTTCAAGCCATTGTGGGATCCTAGGTCAGTCCCCTTCCTTTTGAGGCTCCAGCCCCACATCTCTCCGGTGGGGAATGGCTTCTGTGCAGCCATATTCCCCAATCAATATTTCCTTGTGTATTTATACAAACACACAATGTGCCATCTGAGAAATACATAATGTAAATGTTCTTATTTTAATATCTAGGATAATGTCTCCTTCTAATTAAGAGCAATGTTTATAGACTGAAAGCTTGGATAGTTCTTAATTCTTGAACACTTAGAATTGCTCTAAGAAGTCCCCTGGCTTATGTGTATTTCTGCAGTATATTATCTGATAGCTACTAATGTCTCTTTGTTCATTGTGTGTGTTTCTCTGCTGGAAATCTATGAACAAGTCTAGGATAGGAAATGTAGTATTTTTACTTCATTTTTAATCTCCATCGCCAAATGCAGACTCTTTGAGGATAACAAGTCTTTGAAAACATTTGCTCAACCAACAAGGTTAACTGTTACTCAGTGGTTCACTAAAAGCAAGTCAAAAAAGGCCTGGGAACCAGAGGCCCCACTTTGCTGTAGATGGACCCACTGGTTTAATACTGTTTAAACCAATACCTTCGTTTTTAAAAGAAAAATACCAGGACCCACAGGATGAATGACCCAGAGACCTAGGATAGAACCAAACATGACTGCAGGAGAAAAAAAATGTCAATGTGATGATGTCTAATGATATTCTTCTCTACTCATAGATTAGTATAATCTAGCCCAATTGTCATCAGAGAGGCTTCATCCAGCAACTGTTGGAAACAGATGCAGACCCACAGCCAAACATTAGGTGGAGCTTGGGGAATCCTGCAGAAGAGGGGGAAAAAAGATTGTAGGAGCCAGAAGGGTCAAAAACACCTAAAGAAAACCCACAGAATCAACTAACCTGGGTCCATAGGTGTTCACAGAGACTGAATTGACAACCAAGGAGCCTGCGTGGGACTGACTTAGGCCCTCTGCATATATGTTACAGTTGTGTAGCTTGGTCTTCTTGTGGGACTCATAACAGTGGGAACAGGGGCTGTCTCTGACTCTTTTACAGGCTTTGGGGGCCCTACTCCTCATACTAGGTCACCTTGCCTGCCTTAATACATGGGGAGATGCTTAGTCTTACTGCAACTTGATGTGCCATGTTTTGTTGATGTCCATGGAAGACCTGCCCATTCCTGAACAGGAATGGAAGAGGGGTGGATTGGGGGTTGATGGGAACAGAAAGGGGTGAAAAAAAAAGAAAGAAGAAACTGAAAATGAAAAGGCTAGATCAGTGAGACCCCGAGGAAGCCGCCATGTATTTCCTCTCACCTCTAGTGCTGGCAGCATCCTAGTTGAAATGGTGGAGACATGGTGCTTAAGAGAGCTTGAGTTGTCTGTTACCAAATTTCTAAAGATAAAACAGGTTTTAATTACGTGCAGTATTTCCTTTTTGATTGTGTGTTTGTTTTTTTGGTTTTCTGAGGCAGGGTTTCTCTGTACAGCTTTGGTACCTTTCCTGGAACTCACCCTGTAGCCCAGGCTGGCCTCGAACTCACAGAGATACGCCTGCCTCTGCCTCCTGCGTGCTGGAATTAAAGTCATGTGCCAATACCACCTGGCTTGCAGTATTTCTTGAAACACATTGATTGGTGTTTGTGGCAGAGGTCGCATCATCTGTGGGTTGAAAATACCAGGGCCCACTTATCTGGCTAGGAGTGGGAGACTGCTCTTGGAAACTCCAACAATCACTTCCAGATTTGCCCCACTCAAGATCATGTCAGTTATTAATGCTATAACCATAAGGGCACTTCTCCTTTCTTAGCTGAACCGCCCATCTCAGTTCTGCTCTATTAGGACAGAAAGCTGTGTTCCAAGCTGTGAGGAACAAGTAGGGTTCAGCAAGACCAAACCCCCTGTTTTTTTTCTCAAGAAATTAAAACAAATACTTTAAAGTAATACCCAATTCTTTAAAGTAAAGCCTGACTTAGTTTGAAGTTAGAGAATGTCGCTTCCTTTTAAAATAGAAAAGTAGGACAACAGTTGATGAAGAACGGTAATTATAGCATTGTTTATATTAACAAATATTGAAGTAACTCATACACTAAATGGGGGCCAGGCAAATAAACCCTGAAATATTTATATAGTTAAATAATATGGTAATAAGCCTCTGAAGGACTTATTTAGAAAAAATAAAATGGGAAACTATATCAGTTGAAAATATTAAAAAAATAATGTATTCATATATTAGGCCAATAACATCCATAGGATAATACAAATTTGTAGATATTTTATGCAAACATCTCTGACAAGATTGTTTTTATAAGACAGTAAGTGTTCACTCCTTTCCCCGTGAAAAGTTCATTAGTTCCCTTTCTGCCTGCATTCTAGAGCCTGACAGTGTTTCTCACGGTGTGCTCTGCCTTGTCAGGAAAGCCTCTGGGTGCTGCTCAAATGCAGACTCCTGGACAAGACTGTGCTAGAGCACCGAAACCTGCTTTATCAGCAAGCTCTCCCCCCACTCCCCCGAAGTTAAGACCTACCTCTGGCCTAAGCCCTCTTCCCCTGGAAGCAAATCACCCTATCTTCAAGATGGAAAGGCGAGAACAAAGAGACACCCTGCCTTCAAACACCTAGGTCCTTCCAGGAGCTGAGCCAGGAGAGAATGAAATAGAGGCTGCTGCTCAAACTTAATAGAGATGTCCAGCTTCTGGGGACAGACCCATAGGAGGGATATGAGTCCCCTGAGAAGAGCTAGAACCACAGTATGACCTATAGAAGAGCTGGAGTCCTTGAGCAGTGCGCCTCTGGTTCATCCAAAGCAGAACGGCCAGTAGATGTCTGCAGGCTTGTCCCTGAAGACAACACTGAGCATCGAAAACACAGAACGGAACCATGGGCCAGGCTCCCCACCGTTTAGGAGACCTTTTCGTTGAGATGTCAGATAGGCTAGGGAATGGAGCCTAGCCAAACCCAGGTATGGGCCCATATGTGGACGTGTACAGCTGTAATCCCAGCACTTGGGAGGCAGAGGCATAAGAACGACCATAAATTCGAGAACAATATGGCAAGACCCTGTGTCAAAACTGAAATCAAATTTATGGGCATCTTCAGTCCCTCATCTCTTTGATTTGATTTCATCACAATTTTTTTTCACAGCATTTCTTGCTTTGGGGGTCAGTGTTACAAAGCAGATTTTTGACATGGTACATATTTATAGACAACAGCTCTGTGAATCAGATCAGATTGTTGACCCAGAAATCTTTGGTGTCTTCATGTGTGAATCGAGAAGAATATGACATTCTAGCTGTTGAGTTATGAGAGTAAGGTGACATTTTCACAAAGCTTGGTACAATGCCTATGACCAAGAAGGTGTTCAACAACATCCAAAGAAGCTACTGTGTAAATACACACAGAGAGAAAGGCCTTGCTGGTGTGCATCACTGATGCCTCAAAGCACAACCAAGCCAAAAGGACTTGGGGACTTCTGGTTCACCTCCATCCACAGGCAAATCTTCAGTCTTCTCAGAGAGAGCATTTAGACTCGGGGCATACCCACTCTACTGGGGGCCTGCCCTGAGTCCCCATGCCACCTTGGTCTAAGGCCCTGACTTTCTTCCACAAGCTCCTGAATCTCCTCCACATACTGACCCTGAGTCACAGGCACCCACGCATATTTTGTTCCCAAAAATGAATAATTGCAAACATGAAAATTTCCAAAGCAGTGATGTTGTTCTTCATGGTACCTAACGTGATTTTATATCATTAAATAGCATCAAATTACGAGCAGGAGAAAGAGTGACTCTATTGGTCATTCAGTTCTTTCTTTCTTAAATGAACACATCCGACTGATTTTTTTTATTTGATTGTGTGTGTGGTGTACATGTGAGTAGGGAGTGTGTGTGTGTGTGTGTGTGTGTGTGTGTGTGTGTGTGTGTATGTGTGTGTGTGTGAAGCCAGAGGTTGACAATTGATGTTTCCCTTTATCACACTTCAGCTTATTGCTTGAGACAAAGTCTCTTCCTCATGGCAAAGCTCACCCATTGGCTGGACTGGCTGCCAGTGAGCTCTGGGGACCGTCTGTCCTCACCCCCCCCCCACGCACACCCAGTTCTAGATGCACCTTTCTAAGCCTGGCTTTTGACACCAGTGTTGGGGGTCTGAACTCAGTCCCTCGGGTTTATATATTGTACACTTGTACTGACACAGCCCTATGTCCAGTCCCTCAGCTGGTATTTCCAAAGAAAGTAGGGAAGGATCTTTGCCAAAGATACAAACTCATTAAAGTACAAACTAACATTTTCTGAACCGAAAAATTTTGCCTCTTCAATTTTGCAACATTAGGAGATAGATAATTTTACTTTTCCATTTCATAGGTGGCATAACTAAGATTCAAAGAGAGTAAGTCTTTTGCCATGGCCTCTCCATTGATAGCAGATTCAAAAGTCAGCATTAAAATTCTCCTACACCAAGCTGCTCACGTGCCATGTTTACTGCATCACCTGCTGCTAGATGGACAGATCCTGGCAACCAACAATAGATCAGGAAATACTATGTCTGGAAATCTACCAACTGCTACTGGGAAGGCCAGCCTGCCAAACGGGACCTTGTCTCCAGTTTAAAGGTGGGTTTCATCTCTTCTCTACAATTATGCTTTCCATTACAAGTTTACCCAAGAAAGAACAACTTCTGTCATTCATGACTGAAGACACCGCTGTATGATCACTTAGGAGCATCTGCACCCTAAGCCAATCCTGAGGCAGACAGTGAACTTGAGAAAATTGAGAGGTGACATCAAACTCTCAGAAGAATTGATTCCCATGGTGGGTAGTGAGTCCAGCAGGGGGACGTTTGGGAAGGTGGCTGCAGATACATATGAACCGAAAGATGGGAAACAGTTTGGGAAGGATGGAGACAGGTTGGGAAGGACTTGAGTGAAAGCATCAGCCAATTGACATCTCAAAGCCTGAGAAGAGAAACCAGTGCAGGTAAGTTTTGGAATTGGACAGGGGAGGAAGTGAACAGATTTGGAAGTATCAGATACTATTCTTGTTTCTTTTATCTGAGAGACATATTTTCTTCAGAAATAAAAGTAGAAGCTATTACAGTGGAAGCCTCTGCTACTGGAAAGATGCACATAAATGTTCACGGGACACAATGTGAGCTCCCCTAAGAAACCACCTAATATAGTTGGTCATATTTCCAGAAAACTTCAATATCCTGGAGAAAGGAAAAAATATTATAACCTGCGAGGCATTTCAGATATGTCTTTTCTTCTTCCCAAAATAGAGCCAACTGAAAAACAATTCTATAGGCAGAAAGCTTGTCTCAAAAATAGAGAACAAATAGCTTAAACCACTAAGCCAATAATGAAATCACAGACGGCCTTGGAGACTGCCTTGGCCACTATAAAATGAACCCTGAAGGAGAGTTCAATGATTCCCTCCTTGTGCAGCTGGCAGATTTTGCCTGATGACACCACCAGCTTCCCCATGGTGTCACCAAGCCTAAGAAGGCCAAGCACTCTATCCCATTCTACTGACAAGACTCCAAAACACCTCTTAGGCCAATCATCCCAACACTACCAGCATCTTCATCCTTCAAATGGCTCAAACATTTCTTAGTAACCTCCCAAGACTTTGAAAACACTTGATTTGGCCTGAAATTGTCCTTCACTGAACAATACACACCCCAGCTCTCAGCTTCACTTTCCCCTTTCTGGTAGCTCCTCCCTAGGCAAATGGCCTTACTCAGTTCTCCTTGTGGCCCTCATCATCTGTTCTGTCAAAGTTTGGGAGTCATATAAAGGTCCTGTGTCAGATGCTGGCAACATCCCGGAGAATTTAACAAACTCCCACTGTCCTGTTCCTTGTAAGACAGTAAGTATAATTTTTTACTAAACATAAAATCAGCACCCTGTTTGTAAAGATAAGGACTTCTTATCACACACAAGACATTATCGTCTGGATCATTGGAGGTTTTGGAAGAGCATTTGAAAATAAAAAGACAGAGTTCCCATTAAACCTAGGAGATAATTGTTCCAATAGGGGCAACAGCTTGAGAAGTGGGATCTCAAAAGGCTCAAGGAGAAGTGGCTCAGTGTTTAAGAGGACTGGCTGATCTCCTAGAACACCCAGGTTGGATCACCAGCACCCACATGGTGGTTTGCAATCATCTGTAACTCCAGTCCCAGGAGATCTGATGCCCTCTTCTGGACTCCTCAGGCACTGCAATCACACAAAGCACAGACACATGTGTAGACAAAAATACCCATAAAATACAAATAAGGTGGGGAAGGCTCAAGGAACTTTATGGCTATAGCTTTATTGGTTTGAGTTGAAAGAAGCCTGGGAGACTGATAAAGATATCAAGGTGGATTTTGGACTGTTCTTCCCACACACACTCCCAAAGGCAAGCCCGCCAAGCCACAAGACCCACTTCATACGCCTTGACATGCCTCTGCCTTCATATACTTTTCTTTCTGGAAATGACCTACCTTTGGCTACAAACTTGCCTTTCCATTGTCCAGTCCTGGAGATACCCTATCTTCCAGGACTGCCTAAAGTGGGTACTGAAGTGAGTACCTTGTGCATCTCAGACACTCTAAGGCAACACTCCCTGATTATTAGAGTTCCCTGATTTCTGTTCCTTAGCTATGTTCTCACAGAGTCAGCCTCCAACTCTCTGGGCCTTTGGAAACTGCCTTACTTTTCTCCATGGGGAAATCATAAGTAGAGTCCACACAGCTGATCTTGCAGTCCCACCTGTGTCATGGAATGATGTTTTTAAACTCATTTCAATACATCACAATCCCTACCTCTATCTCATTATTATCCCCAATCACTAAGTCCTGTGTGATATTGGCCCCACAATTCTCCTCTACCCTGACATACACACCCCACTCCAGTGTACTACTTCTGTGTAATCTCTCTCTCTCTCTCTCTCTCTCTCTCTCTCTCTCTCTCTCTCTCTCTCTCTCTCCCTCCCTCCCTCCCTCCCTCCCTCCCTCCTACCCTCCTTCCCTCTCTCTGTCTCTCTCCTCTTCCTGGTCAGCCATTATGTGAACTCTGCCACACACTCCAACCACAGTGACACAGTGATTTGAGTCTGTCCACTCCACCTTCCTCCACCCTCATGGACCGAACCCTCTGATACCATACACTACAGTGGACCATTCTTCTCTTGAGCGGTTTCTATCAGGCACTATGGTAACAGTGATGCAGAGACAGCTAATAAAATCACCTCTGCTGTGGTCTTGGGGCTTCACAGAATATCACATGTGACCTCCATCTGACACGCCTGACTTCCTCCACGTGCCTCTTTTCCTGCGCAAATGACAAGTGACGGCTACATGCTTGACAAGGAGAGATGCCCAATGATACCAACATTTTTCGAGAGCCTGTAAGATAAACAGGGCAGTCTCTCATCCTTCCGGTGACTGCTAGATTGTGAGCACCTGGAGGGTAGGGGCCAACCATACCTCATCTTTGCCTCCCACATAGCATGTATCAGGACTTGGCACAGACTCCTGCCCAAGTCAAGCCTAGAGTGATAGAAACCCAAGCAGCCTATTATGGCATCCTTCATTAAACTGCCCCTGAATATTGAAACAACTGGCATTGCTATGTCAGAGGAATCTGATGAGGAACAGGAGAGGGAGGAGACAGAGACCCACCAATCTGAGGGCACTAATCAAGTCAACTTCCAAAGTATGTCATTGTATTCTATCCCTTCTTTTTCTTTTCTGACAGAATCTCACTAAATAGCCCTCAAACTTACAACCCACCTGCTTCCACCTCCCAGATGCTCAGATTAAGAGTGTAAACCGCCGTACCCAGTACCTCCTATGTCTGAATTGCCACGGTTTACAGGGAATTATCGCAAACAGGGACTTTTTTTGAAAAGCTCTGGCAGGAATGTTTTGATAAGCTTCTCAAAGCCCCTCCCCCAGCTACTAGAAACAGATGGCCCATAGCTGCAGGAAGGACATTCCTACATCACACAGCCACAGGATCCACCCCCAGTGCTGCTGGCTGCTGTCATCGGGAGCCCTGAAACCAAACACAAGATGTCTTTCCGTGCTGCATGACTAAACACTGTCATCAGGAAAGTGCTTTTTAACCACTTTCACCTTGCATTGAAGCCAGCTGACACCCCGTTGTTTTCTTTTCAATGATGGGGGAAAAATACTTCTTCATCATAAACCACACTGTGATGGCTCCCCCTAGAAATCCAAGGAAGCAAGAGGTCATCTACAAGCTGTTGTCCGTCTAAGCTGAAGTACAGATTCACAGGTTCATGCACGGGAAAGGTTTGTGGTCTCTGCTGGGGAATTAGAAACCAGCTGCTCAGATGTAACCAAGTTTCTAGCACATGGAGAAAGTTCCAGGGGCTTGCACTGAACCAGAGATGCAGATTAGATGGTGGATGCAGGGTGTAAGCAAGAAACTCTGTTCCACAATGTGGTACCCTGGTCAGGGAGGAAACAGCAGAAGCTGCAGTATGTGATTTCCCCTGGCCCTGCCTCCTCAGAAGCAGACTATAGACCAGACTCCCCCACACATCTCCTTCCTTGAAGGAAGCCATAAAACCTAGGATGAAAACTCTCTGACCTTCTCCCTCCTTTCTCTGTGACATCCCACGTGACTGGTTTCCCACTCTACATCTAGAGTTGGAAGGAATTAAGACAAGGAACACCAAGAAGAAATGAAAAAAAAAAAATCATCTCTTGCCAAGTCCTCTCCATTAGATCATATCACACGTTTGCATAACTGTCCACAAAAAAAAAAAAAAAAAAAAAAGCAGAGATCTTCCCACGGCTTTGAAGTTGCTCTACCATAGCCTCCTGTGCTGCACAAAACCTTGACTAAATAAGTTTGTATGCCTTTCTCTTGTTAATGTTTCTTGTTACAGGGTCTCAGCCATGAACTTCGCAGTAAGGAAATTACTTTTTAGCCCTCCAACATTGAGCCGATTAAACAGACAAGACAGTGTGCCCTTTGCTTGCACAACTGGACAAACCATCTCCTTGGTGGGCACCCTCCCCACTATCCAGGCTGTTTTCAGGCACAGTGACTTGAGTGATTCCTTCCTGAGCCAGGGATTTGCCCTCGATTGCAGCCTGCCTTCTACAAAACTATCAGTCCCATTTTTAAAAATACCTGACATAAGAGTATTTTAGGGAAAACTGCTCACCACTCAGTTTTATATCCCATTTCATCTTGTGGTGCTGGGAATATAACGAAGGGCCTTTTATGCACTCGGCAAGCTCTCCACCACTGAGCTGTGTCCCCAGCCCTCGACTGCACACCTTTTATAGAATTACCAATTTGCTTTCACTCTCAACCTAACTCTTCCTTCTTGTCCTCTCCAGCCTCTCTGGAAGACATACCAACCACACTGAGCAACAATTCCCTTTTCTCCTGGGGACTATGCACACAAACAGAAGATCCCAAATTGAGACCACCACTCTGTCAAGCTTCAAGATTAGTTAGAGGACAAGTTCCCCATCCCACCCATCCCCCCCCCCAGGCCCTGCTGACTGCTCGGTGTTCTTTTTCTACTGTGGAATATATTCCAGAGGAAAGACATCAAGGACAGGCTGTACCATTTGTAATGTTAAGAGCATGTCAGTTGACAAACCAGAAGAAAATCTATTATTCTCTTCAGTGGATGTGTGCTCTACAATGCCCCCCACTCCACTCACACTCACTCAAAAAGGATTTTCTAATCATTAGCTTTGAAGTAGGCATTGCCCACTGTATGCCCAGATAGATAGTCCCTCTCAAATACCAAGAAAACTGCCAACATTTCAATCTCATTCTAATAAAAAAAAATTCTTTCCAGGGTATCTGATTTTACCTCACTGAAATGAAAGACAGTAACCCTAGTCAGCCCTGTGCACCATCCATGTATGAAAAGATCACCCCCACTGCTACATGCATGGAGAAATTTTTGAAAGAGGAGACCCTTAACAATATATTCACAAAGATCATCTCCAGGATATAAAAATCATGTGCATTAAACCATGTCCATAGCATTTTCTAGATGATTGGGCAACAGAAGAAAAAGAGCAGCTGGAGAGACCTATCCATTAACTACTTTTACTTAAAGTATGAATTTGTTATTTATATCTATATGTGTAAGCCTTTGTGAGTTTGTATTCACCATGCATATACCAGACCCTGCAGAGGCCAGAAGAGGGTATTAGAGGCCCTGGAACTGGAATTTCAAGCTGTTGTAATCCACCTGATGTGGATACTGGGAACCAAACCTGGGTCCTCTTCAAGAGCAGTATACACTCTTAAGCAACTGGGCAATTTCTCCAGACCCAAACTCTTGGGGGGAAAAGTCTCCTTTATTTACATAAACATTTAGAATATTCGGGTTTGACTAGTTACTAATTCTACTCCTCAGGATTAGTTACTGTTAGCTTAGACTCATTATAAAATTAATGAGTTTCCCTGTATGCATTCTGTGTCATTCTTTGCCCAGGACATGATGGATTCTGCATTAGACCCACCTGAGTCTCCACCCAAACAAAGATCTCCTGCAAACTGTTAAATTCCCTCTTTCTCAGCTATAAAAACTAGCTCTCAGTGTGTCTCCTGGAAATGTCAGCAGCTACACCCATGAAGTCTCACCAGCATGGCTGTCCAAACATGACCTGAATAAGGACTGCACCAACAGACATGCTAATGTGAAGGGGGAGGGAACACACAAGGCCTTGACCCTAGAGTAAGAGCTACAGGTGACTGAAGAATGCAGAGCAGGAGAGAAATTGTCTTCCCAGGAGGAGAGCTCACAATTGGTTATCCAGTACCAAATAGTCATCCCTGAAAACATATACATAGCAGTAACATTATATGGACTGAGCAGATTTTATTTTTATATTTAGGAATTATTTATATATAAAATGTGTATATATATTATGTACCTATAATATATATATATATTATATATATAGAGAGAGAACATATACATATATAAAACAAAGAAAAAGAGGTCATGAATTTGAAAGAGAGCAATGGGGTACAGAAGAAGGTTTGGAAGGAAGAAAGGAAAGAGGGAAATTTTACAATTAAAATCTCCAAATCTAAAAAAATATTTTGCAATTAAACAATGCAATTACAATTTATGAACAAGAAAATCAAAGCTTATACTAAGTTAGCAATTGTAATCATTCCAAAATGAAAATGAGTCATCAACTCTCAGGGTGGTGATGAGGAATGAAAGAAAGGCAGTGGGGTGACAGCTAAGCACCAGTGGCGTGCAGGGCCATCAGCCCCCAGCACATCACAAATGGGACCCGGGCTCCTCCTCTGCAAACATCCCCACCAAAAACATTAGGCAGCAAAAGAAACAAGGGCGCCATCTCCACACCGCAGCCAACGGAAGGTTGTGTGTCCAGTGACAGCAGCACTGGTCTCTCTTTATTAACAGGATACTTGGTGTCAGAGACTCACAGGAAGTTCCTAAGAACTGGCCAGTGTCTTCGGACAGTTATCACACTAACTCCAAGTCTCCAGTAAATTCCCCTAACCCCTTTCAAAGAAAATGTCCAAATGAAATCCTCCAGGTGAGTTGTTTTTTATTTCATTAAATATCTGTGAAACCCAAGAAAAAACCAAAAACATAAAACAATCAAGCCTTTTTTAGAATAATGTCAAAGGAAAAAAGTTGATAGTGTTTAGATAAGGCTCTAAAGGACATTCCATTATAAAACTTTAGCCTTAACTTGCAGTTATTTGGATGCAAGCAGAACACTCTTGATGGTTTGTGTTTGTTTGTTTTATTTGTTTTTTGTTTGTTTGTTTGTTTGTTTTAGGGGTTTTTGTTTTTGCTTGTTTTTTTTTGGTATTTATTTATTTATTTAGCTTCAACACACAGTGGTGTTCTGGTTGGTAGGAAAGATCAGGCTAAGGCATACTGACTTAGACTACTCCAAAGGCTTGACCTATTTTTAACTGCAAAAGCAAAACATGATCATCTAATCACCTTTGCCACAGAGGATCAAACCTACTGAATTGTGGCCACAGCAGTTAGACAGCCCAGAATGGTAACCCATGGGTGGTAAGCCACAAGGAGAAAAGCTTGTAGATCAAATCCAGTATGAAGTCTTTATGGGCAAGCTAAGACACCCAATAGGTTAATTTGCTCTGTACTCAATGGCCCCTAGACTTGCTAGAGATTCATAGGTAAGAAATTAACTCCTGGATTAAAACAGCATGGTAAGAAGATGTCACCTCAGCCATGTACTGTAGCAGGTTTACTCTGGTGGGTGATTGGAGCGTTGGGGTGGTCTACCAGTGCATGCATGGAGAGTGGGGGAAGAGATAAAGAGACTGACTTCTGGGTGAGAAGAACAAAAAATGCACAAATGCATGAGAAAGTGTCTGTGTTAAATGAGGACTGCATTGGAACTTTAGGTGAATTCAGGAGAACAGGGGCTACGTTAGGTAGAGAATTGAAGGAGGCCCCAGGGACAAAGTAATATTTGAATGAACGAGAGGAACTGAGTCACATAATTACTCAAGGGCATATGGTGTCCCATAAAAGAGGCAAGGGCAAAGTCGGAAGCATGAAAGATATTGACCAGAGGTCTGGCAAGATTTGGCAAATTCTAAAAGGATTTCTCTGATTGCTTTAACTGAAAACAGACTCCAGAAGAGCATTCTGAGACCAGAAAGGAAACAGGGAAGACAGAGAGGAGCCTCTGGCCATAATCTGAACCAGCAGTGACCATAATTTGGACCAAGATCTTATCAAGGACATGTTAGGAAAGGAAAAATCCATACAAGAGATGGAACTATTTAGATGGGGCCAATAGATCAAATGTGTGACAGCCAAAGACGACTCCGGGATTTGGACCTCGCCTGTCAGAAAGTGCTGTGCCCTGAGAGACAGAGGTCTGTGGGAGGAGCAAGGAGCTAGTGCAAGACCCGGTGATGTGGAGCAGTGAAACTTAGCTTAGTTGCCATAGAGTTCAGCAAGCGATGGGACAGCAAGTTGAGGGCAGGCTAGTTATAACCACAGATCCCACAGCCGGGTTACCAGACTTGAGTCTCAACTTCTCTACTACCGGCTGTGAGACCTTCGGGGAGCTGCTGTGCCTTCCTTTCTGAATTTCCTTGTTTTTATCTGTAAAACGGGAAAACGTTCGTACTAACCCTGTAGTGTCGCTAGGAAGCAAAAGAAGTAAATGTGATCATATATGTTATTAGAAAACAATTGCTTTCATTCAAGGAGCACCATGTCCAGAATTAAAAACTAAAATAAGGCTCTCAATCTAAAACTTCAAAGTTCATACGGAGTAGAAGAGACCAGGAAAAGGCGACTGGGTGGCTCTGATTTCCAGCTTCCCAGAGCTGGGAGATCCTGGGCTTATCTTTAAAAAATGGTTAGGAAGTGGCCAGATGGTGAGGGGGGGAGGAGGGGGACATCCAAGACAGAGAGAACAATCTGTCTTTTTTTCCCGATAACACAGGCAGCATGCAACAAAAATCCAAGCATAAAATGGTTGTCTTAGAATTCTTGTCTTATTTTTTCCGGATACTATAGGAAATGTTTTTTGGGGTTTACTTACTCACAATGAATCAACCTAGTACAGCTCGCCTGTCAGTACTGATCTCCACCTGTCATCACTGAGTCAGACCAGAGATGCCATACTGACCATGATCCTGTCAAAATACATACTGAAGCTGAGAGCAGTCTCAGCATTTCAGGAGGCTGAAATAGGAGAATGTGGCATTTTGAGGCCAGCCTGAGCTACATAGTGAGTTTCAGGCTAGCCAGAGCTACATAGCAAGACTTTCTCTTATATAGCAAAACCCTGTCTCAATACGTATATTGATATTATATATATCAAATACATAATATATCAAATTTGATATGTATGTACACACATACACACACACACACACACACACACACACACACACACACACACACACACACACACGGGCATCTGGTAGTCACCATTCCTGCACCCCATAGCTTCCTTTCTGATATCCCAGGAAGATGTGCTCAATGCTCAAAAGTCATCAACAGAGCCGGGCGGTGGTGGTGCACACCTTTAATTCCAGCGCTCGGGAGGCAGAGGCAGGTGGATCTCTGTGAGTTTGAAGCCAGCCTGGTCTACAGAGCAAGTTCCAGGACAGGCTCCAAAGCTACACAGAGAAACCCTGTTTTGAAAAACCAAAAATAAATAAATAAATAAATAAAAGTGATCAACAGAACAGAGGGATTTATAGTTGTTTTCATCACATCTGGACATGTTTCAAGGCCATATATTCCAATAAATATCCCTAAACTTTCACTGCATCTTGGTTCCTAATAACTCTAGTGGAGGAATACAATGGTCAAAATGTTAACTCTAACAGAGCAATACTGCCTGGATTCAGGGGAAAGAGCCACAAAGATGGGGCTCAGAAGCAAAGCATCAGATTCCCTCTATAGAAACCTAATCTCTTGGTGAATCATCAAGTATCAGAAGATAAGCAATAGGAGAGGCTTGAACTTGGACCTGAACTTTCTAATGCACCTTGGATATATAAATGAGGACAGTCTGAGTCAACAGTAGCAGATGTCGAGAAGAAAGCAGACCCTGAACTGTGGAAGTATGCCTGTCTTGCCAGGCCATTTACTGGAAGACTGGCAGTCTGTGAGCCTGTCCTCACCTGGACCCCCTCAGTGAGAATGCACTTATGCACCCCAGCTGCCACAGTGCCCAGACAATGAGATGTTCAAAGCTGCTTTATCCTGATCAGACAGCCTTGAAATAACCTTCCGTGTGAAATAAGCTATCAAGGCCTCACCCAGAGTGTGCATGTCCAGAAGCACCACTGGGCCACCATTCTATTACATGACTGACCCACTGATCCATATGGGTTCTGAAACCAAGTCCTGTAATGGACTATAAAACCCAAAGCTCCTATTCTGTGGTCTTGCTTCAGTGGTGACTTAGAAACATACCACTTGCCACTGGTTTTCTCAAAATATTTGCTTTGTTCAAAGATGCTTGAGAGCTTCACATACCCAGAGGCACAGTGGTTAACAGAAAAATATTTAATAATGAGCAACCAAGACTTATCCCCATTCCAGGAAAGGAGAAATATGGAGAAGAGTCCATATCATTTCTCTCTGTCTCTCTCTGTGTCTCTCTTTGTCCCTTTCTTTCTCTCTGTCTCTGTCTCTGTCTCTGTCTCTGTCTCTCTCTCTCTCTCTCTGTGAGAGAGAGAGAGAGAGAGAGAGAGAATCATCCTTATCAGCACCACCACCTCCACCACCATCACTGAGGTTCAGGTCTCCTGAGCACACTAGCATCAGCAGCATGACTCCATTTACCCTATGCCTCTCCCTTTCAGCACATCTTACAGCCATTTGTTCTTATTCTTTCCCTAGAGAGTGATGGGTGCAGATAAGAATCAAATTATTTTCTGAAAATTCCTCCCCTAAGACTCACTGAGATTGCCTCTAGGTAGTTTAGACGATGTAAAACGGGTTTTATACCGAAAATGAAAACTGCATTTTATAATAATTACAATGTTGCTACAAACTTTAAATATGTATTTGAAAGCCAAAAGAGATTCTACAGGTCCTAGAGAGGGCATCTTCATATGCTTCAGAGCCTCAAGTTTGTAGATTCCAGCTCCTACCATGTGCCTACAGCTTCTCTGGTCTGGGTCAGACCCTAGTCACGCACATGCCCCCAAATGTTATAATTAATTGTCCCACCATTCTTCCTGGACAGAATGCCTTCCCCTGAATATCCTGTCTTCTTCCCAGTCCATGCCTTTCGTCCTTACAGCCCAGGCTCTGTTTATCCATAGAAGCCCCATCTACTCATGAAAGAACTATATTTTGCATTTACCCTAAGGACAACACAACTTTAGGTTTGGGTACAAGCCTAACACTCCATTTGAGCCAATATGCTCCCTTCCTCCAACAGACCTCCAAACACACAGCTACACACATGCATGATGGATGCAAACCAAGCACTGTGACAGAGAGGAAACAATAAAAAACCCACTCAGTGCCAAAGAGAATGACTTTGATAATAGGCCTCCATGTCTTGATGAAAGCATTTCTGTGGTGGTAATCTAATTGTACTGAAATATTATTTTGATTGTATGTTAATAAATAAAGTTGTCTGGGGGTCAGAGCTATTAGAGCCATAGCAAGAGTGTGGCGGTGGTGGCACACGCCTTTAATCCCACAAGATCTCTGTGTGTTCAGGGTCAGAGCTATTAGAGCCATAGCAAGAGTGTGGCGGTGGTGGCACACGCCTTTAATCCCATAAGATCTCTGTGTGTTCAGGGATACAGTCAGCATTGGAGACATATACCTTTAAGACCTAGGGGGCTGTACATTCAGACAGTGACGAGGCAGTCATGTGTTTGGGTTTACAACCAATGAGAAGGCAGAACAACATACTTTAAAAAAACGAACCGACAGGAGGTAGGTCTCTTTTCGCGAAGCTGGGACAGCAGAAGGAAGGGTGAGATTTAGCTCTGAGCTCTGACCTCTTGGCTTTCTCTTTTACATTGTTTCTGTGTTTCTTATTTAATAAGACGGTTGGATACATCAACATCTGGCGCCCAACGTGACAAGAATCCATTAAAAACTGCTTGGCTTGGCGGCAGGTCCGCTTTCCCGCAAGGGCGGCAGGCGGCCCGCGGCGGCGGTGGCAGCGGCGGCGGCACGTGGCGGCCGGCGGCGATCGGCTTCTTAGTCCTTAGCCTGGGTCTAGTTCTGCTTGACCTCAGGCTGGACTATCGGTGAGCTGCTTGCTTAAATCCTGCTTGCTTAAAACCGGTGCTACAAACAACTCAGAGTTGCCCTGCCGAACAGGGCCCTGCCTGTAAAGCCAACGCACGTGGTCGGAGCTTAAGGAAGCCAGACCCAAGCCTTGATTCGGCACAAGAGGGAACACGTGGCTGCATTTAAACTTTAGCCAGCTACGCTTTCTTGCTCTCTCTCTCTCTCTCTCTCTCTCTCTCTCTCTCTCTCTCTTTCTCTTTGGATTTACACCTGGGACACTAGGTGGCTGCTTTGAAAATCCCCTCGGATTTCTACTGTTCTACGCAGATTTGGTAAGTCATAACATATCAGATATTTTAAAGGAAACTATCTAAAAGAGAATTTTTTCCACATCAAAAAAAAAATGGGTTTTATGTGTACATTGGAAGAAAATTGGTTTTTGTTCGAAATTTTAGGCAGTCTGGCAATGGAACAACTATATAATATTAGTATTGGTGGAATTATGCACCTTATCACTATAATAATCCACATTTTAATATTTAAAAAGATAGTCAATTTAAGTGCCAGGATAACAGCTTTAGAAGAACTTGTTAAACCTGTAAAAATTCAGACAGAAGAAATTAACAGTGAAGTTGTTTCAAGTCGGGATCATAAGGTTGCAGAAAGAAAGCCTGTTTTCACACAGTCACCCTTAATTTATCCTGTAACCGTACAGCAGATGCCTGATCAAATGGCTACACAAAATACTTGGGCTCCAATTGAAATGTTGGATTTAAAAAGGTTTAAGGAGGCAATAGTATCTTATGGCATGCATTCCCCATATGTAAAGCAAATGTTAAACTCTTGGTCAACATATAATAGGATAGTACCACAGGACTGGCGGGACCTCGCACAAGGTGTTCTGGAACCCAGCCAGAGACTTCAATTTCTGACTTGGTTTAAGGAGGAGGCTAAAAACATAGAAAAACAATGGAGGGATAAAGGAATACAAGTTTGCCAGGATCAGCTTATGGGCGAAGGCCAATATGCTTCAGCACAAACACAATGTTTATATGATGTCCAAACCCTAATTTTATGTCGAACGGCAGCCTTGAATGCATGGGACAAAGTTGAGGAACCAGGAAAAAAATCTGAGTCATTTACAAAGGTGAAGCAAGGCCCAAAAGAGTCTTTTACAGATTTTTTACAAAGACTGGCTTCAGCAGTAAAGAGAATGGTCTCGGATTCAGAAGCTAGTAAGGCAATAATTGAATCTTTGGCCTTTGAGAATGCGAATGCAGCATGCAAAACAATAATCAGGCCATTAAGGGCAAGATCTGCACCTATGGAAGATTGGATTAGAGAAACAATTAATGTTGAAGCTGATGAGCATGATGATACATGGGTAGGAGAAGTAATTTCAAAAGGTTTGAGGAGTGTTAGATGTTTTGGATGTGGAAAGCAAGGACATTTGAAAAGGGACTGTAGACAGGTCATTCCCAGAAACAATGTTTCTTCAAGGAACAATGGCAACAGAAGGCCCCTTCCTTCTGGAGTATGCAGAAGGTGTGGTAAGGGAAAACACTGGACCAACGAATGTAGATCAACAAAGGACAGACAGGGTAATCCTTTGCCTCAGTCTTCGGGAAACTCCCAGAGGGGCCTCAGGCAGGCCCCCAGTGCAAATCCAGTTCAAACCTTTCCTGCAGCCATAGAGGAAATGCCTGCTCTGGAGAGCGATTAAATAACCAAATGCCTATTGGAATAAATCATGCTGGTCAGGAAGATGAAACAGAGAGAATAGAAAATTCAGGAGAAAACATAAAGAAAATTTTTTGGCAAACTTCTATTAATGAACAAAGACCAAAATTAACAATAAAAATAAATGGTGTTTTGTTGTCTGGTCTGGTAGACACAGGTGCGGACGTTACCATAATTGCACCAGAATTTTGGCATCCAACTTGGCCTCTTCAGGAGGTAAACGTTCAACTGTTAGGAATTGGGACATTATCTCAGGTGAAACAGAGTGCAAGATGGCTCGAATGTATAGGTCCAGAAGGACAGAGAGGAAAATTAAAACCATATGTGGCTAACATAACTATGAACCTGTGGGTCGAGACTTGTTGCAACAATGGAATACTCAGATTAACATCCCTCCAATCTCAGAAACAAATCATAAACTAGCACATGTTACTGAGAGAAATATTAGAAGATATTGTTCTAATGAGTGGTCACCAGCCATCCATATTATACAAGAACAGGGCACAATAACTGATGATCTTCCAAAGACACCAACAGCTCTACCTTTAAAATGGTTAACAGACAAGCCTGTATGGGTCCAGCAATGGCCTTTAACAACAGAGAAACTCCAGGCTTTAGAAGAGCTGGTAGAAGAACAGTTAAATGCTCATCATATTGAAGAATCAACCAGCCCTTGGAATTCTCCTGTATTTGTTATTAAAAAGAAATCTGGTAAATGGAGAATGGTAACAGACCTTAGAGCAATTAACAAAGTAATTCAGCCAATGGGCTCTCTACAATCTGGGATGCCTTTGCCTACTCTGTTACCAAAAGGATGGCCTCTCATAGTTATTGATTTAAAAGACTGTTTCTTTTCAATACCCTTACAAGAAAAAGACAAAGAAAGATTTGCTTTTACAGTGCCTACTTATAATAATTCTCAACCGGTTAAAAGATTTCAATGGAGGGTCCTCCCACAGGGAATGTTGAATAGCCCAACTCTGTGCCAATATTTTGTGCAACAGCCATTGGAAGTGATACGTAAAAAATTTCCTAAATCTATAATTTATCATTATATGGATGATATTTTACTAGCTGACTCAAATGCAGATACTTTAGAAATAATATTTGAAGAAGTAAAGAAAATTTTGCCTTGCTGGGGATTACAAATTGCTCCTGAAAAGATACAAAGAGGAGATTCTATTAATTATTTAGGATATAAAATAGAGCTACAAAAAATTAGACCCCAAAAGGTGCAAATTCGGAGAGATAGACTACAGACTCTTAATGACTTTCAAAGATTATTTGGAGACATTTCTCATCTACGAACTATTGTTGGGGTAAAAAATGATGAACTGACTAATTTGTTCAGAACCTTAGAAGGTGACAAGGACTTAAATAGTCCAAGAGAATTATCACCTGAAGCTGAGAAAGAATTGGCCTTGGTAGAAAAGAAAGTGCATGAAGGACACGTGGATCGTATTGATTCAAAGCTGGATTGCATTTTGGTTATCTTACCTTCTAGGCGTTCTCCTACTGGAATATTAATGCAGAGGGAAGATATTATCTTGGAATGGATATTTTTACCAAATAAACCAAATAAAAAATTAAAAACTTACGTGGAAAAAATCTCTGACTTGATTTACAAAGGAAAATTGAGACTTCGTCAATTAGCAGGCATAGACCCAGCAGAAATTGTCGTACCATTAACTAAGGAGGACATTGAAAAATTATGGACAGAAAGTGAACCTTGGCAAAGAGCTTGCAGTAATTTTTTGGGAGAAATTAACAGCAAATATCCCAAAAGCAATAGAATTGATCTTATAAAGAGAGCTGAATGGATCTTGCCTCAAATTGTACGGCAAAAACCCATATCTGGAGTTCGTACATTTTATACAGATGCCAACAAAGAAGGAAAGGCTGGTTACAAATCAGAAAATTTAAGTAAAGTGGTTCAAAGTCCGTATAATTCAGTTCAAAAATCAGAATTGTATGCTATTCTGTTGGTATTAATGGATTTTTCAGAACCTCTCAACATAGTAACTGACTCTCAGTATGCTGAAAGAGTGGTGTTACATATTGAGACTGCAGAATTTATCCCTGATGCTTCAGAATTAACTTCACTATTTATTCAATTACAAGATACAATCAGGAAAAGGAATCATCCTTTATATATAACTCACATTCGATCCCATACTGGTCTGCCAGGCCCTCTAGCACAAGGCAATGATGAGATTGATAAACTATTGATAGGAAATGTGCTGGAGGCCTCAGAATTTCATAAAAAACATCACGTTAATAGTAAAGGTTTAAAAAAGGATTTTTCCATAACCTGGCAACAAGCCAAAGAAATAGTAAAGAAATGTCCTACTTGTTCCTTCTACAATCAAACGCCATTACCAGCAGGATGTAACCCAAAGGGTACTCAGAGAAATGAAATCTGGCAGATGGACGTGTTTCACTTTGCAGAATTTGGAAAACTGAAATATGTACACCACACCATTGATACTTTTTCAGGATTTCAATGGGCAACTGCTTTGAGTTCTGAAAAGGCTGATTCTGCAATCACTCATTTGCTAGAAGTTATGGCCATCATGGGTATACCTGCACAAATCAAAACTGACAATGCTCCATCATATGTCTCTGTTAAAATGAAACAGTTTTTTGCTTATTACAATATAAAGCATATTACAGGCATACCACATAATCCTACAGGTCAAGCAGTTATAGAAAGATCAAACAGAACTCTAAAGGATATGCTAAATAAACAGAAATGGGTAACAAAAACCCCCAGAAATAGACTGCATAATGCTCTTCTAACTTTGAATTTTCTGAATGCCAATGAGAAAGGAACAACAGCTGCAGAGAGACATTGGATAATAGAAAAAACTACAGAATTAAATCAGCCTATATACTTTAAGGATGTGCTGACCTCAGAATGGAAACCAGGGTATGTATTACATTGGGGACGTGGTTTTGCTTTTGTTTCCACAGGAGAAGATAAGCTGTGGGTACCATCAAAATTGATAAAGGTTTGATTTGAACAAGAGAGACCTCTTAATTAGAGGAGGTGATAGTTCATCAACCAGCATGAACATCCAATTTAAACTAACTTGTATCAATAACACATGCCTTTTCATTTAATCAGA
The DNA here is from genome assembly GCF_004664715.2 of Peromyscus leucopus. NCBI lineage: Eukaryota > Metazoa > Chordata > Mammalia > Rodentia > Cricetidae > Peromyscus > Peromyscus leucopus. The sequence goes on along the minus strand of NC_051063.1, from coordinate 137,931,533 downwards.
TAATAACTTGTCAAAAGGAAACATCCCCAAAATTAGTCTTGGGGAAAGGTTTTTGTTTTTGTCTTTTAGGAAAATGAAGGTTAAGGAATCTGAAGAACACTGGACAAATGAGACAACTGAAGAAAAATGACAAATCATCTATCCCAAGAAACAGAATGAAACGGTGTATGGGTATATATTATCTAAAAAATTTTATGTCTTCCTAAATGTTTGTTTCTGCTTTTCTCTAAAGATTTAACACTATTTGTCTTCTAACAGTCCCAGTTCAATTAAAATTTAAAGCTGACTTTGGAGTTGGAGAATGGCTCTCTCCTTCTTTAAAATCAAGCATGTTGTTAAAAGGTAAATGCAAACTCCCTGTATCATGCCAGAATAAGAGCCATCTTCTGCTATGGTACAGGACAAAAGCAAAATTAATTAAGGGACTATTCTATTACTAATCTCAACTCTTTGATTCTATTCTGATTCTTTAAACTTTTCTCAAAGTATAAATTTTATATCAAAATTTACAAGATTAATATATATATATATACATTTTAAACTTTGTTAAGATATGAATGGTCACATAGAGTACTAACTAATTCTAGAAAAAAGGCTAGCTGCATATATATGTTTTTGTGTTCGAGTCTCTTATCAGTTTTCTGCAGGAAATCACGGCCAGGCCTAACATCAACTGAAGTCTACAGAAAGAAGATGGGGCCCCACAACAACAACAATTCCACGTGGACAATAATAATATCATTAAGCTGACAAACATCATCCATAGATCAGCTTTGAACTACAAGGTGCTCAGAGCAAATTTGAGATGACTAGCTGAGAAGATCCAGTCTCAAAGACTACTTGAATAAGGACTTGAGATAAACCCTGAACTTTGGCATTATACACAGACTGGATAATGAAGGATATAGTTACCTCTCCTCGAATTTGACAATTAACCTAAAATTTTTCTTTCAGGATAAAGAAAACTTCGCCCATACCCAGCAGGAAGCAATTTTAAGAATACGACGCCCACATTCCCAAAGAGGTGGTGTGGGGCGGGTGGTTTTTTGGTCTTTTTAATGGGTTTTGGGTCTGGGATAATTTTCAGTATTTAGGGGGTTGGTTACAAGTTATTGTCAAGGGTTAGGAAAAAGGCTAAGCAAAGGAGATTAGATTTAAGGTTCTTGTTTAAAAAAAAAAGAAAGAAAGAAAGAAAAAGAAAGAAAGAAAAGAAAAAGACAATTACTAATTTTAAATACTTTACATTGGATTGAATTGTTTTATATTGTATACAAATTTGAAACTGATATTGTTAGAAAATGCTATATGTATATTTCTAATTGTATTTATTCCATCCATTTAACAATGTAATGCAAATTTCTGATCCTTGAATGTTATTATTATCAACTATTAGGATATAAAGAAATGAAAGTTAGTAGTTAGACATTACAATAGAACTTGTAGTCATATTAGATATGTTTTAAAAATTGAGCAGAGATGTTTTAGACAAGTCATCTTCAAACCCTTCAGAGATCTACAGAATATGGCATTTAAAATGTTTTAATAACTTAGAAAATTTTTCTTTTTTGAGACATGTCAGCTCCTGGCAGTACTAATCTACTTCAGAGAAAATATGGGCATTGAAGAAACTGCATATGGAGTCAACTTTCCTTGTGGCCAAAGTTAGCCACTGGACAACAAAGTATCCTCGAATCAACAGGACAAAGTGGACAGACAGAACACGAAACAAGGGACTACTGATTCTTGCCAAAACAAGTGTGGTTATGGCTTTATCAAAAGGCATCTTCTGAGGCCAGGACAATACGGCCCCATCCCTGAAATGGCCTTCGCATCCGGAAAAGGTACGGTGCCCTTTTCTTCAAAGCAGCTTAACAGGCAGAGGGCCGATGGATTCTGTTGTACAATGGAACAGCAGCTGAAAGCTCATGCCTCTCGAAAGTAGACTGGCATTTAATAGAGGGATGTGGAGAAGAAGGGGATGCTGAGATGAAGCCATATATACACAGCCAAGAAGAATGGACAGCTGAATTTAAAAACTGTCAACAATTTCCAGAATTTAAAATCCTGAATCATGACAGGACACTAGTGGAATTCAGGTGTTTCTGGTACGTGGACTGCTCTCACCCAATGTGAGGTTGAACTGTTGACCTTGTGTACATCCTACTTCACAAATGAGTCTGTCAGATACACTAAGCCTATAGGCTGAAGATGATGCCCCAACACTGCGGAGAAACCTCAGGTGACTGCCCAGGTAGCTGGCTGTTTCTGTCAACTCACAAAATTTTTTGGAAGTTGCTTGCATGCACTTCCTGTTTTTATTTTTGTTAGCTAATATTATTCCCTTCTTGGGTCTCTGAGGGAGTTGAAGATTAGTTAGTTATGGTTGAAGATTAGTTAGTTATAGTTGAAAATTAATTAGGATAGAAAATGCATTAGATACATCTTGGATTTACCAAAATAGGATAGAAAATGGAATTATTTTCTCTGATTTGTCAAATACCTGTTTAGGTATTTATTACTTGTATATATTGTATATAGTTATTGTACTTTTGTATATAGTTTTTCTTTTGTTAGTTATAACCTTTTGCTTTTTTTTCTTTTTATTAAAATAGAAAAGGGGAAATGTGGTGGTAATCTAATTGTACTGAAATATTATTTTGATTGTATGTTAATAAATAAAGTTGTCTGGGGGTCAGAGCTATTAGAGCCATAGCAAGAGTGTGGCGGTGGTGGCACACGCCTTTAATCCCACAAGATCTCTGTGTGTTCAGGGTCAGAGCTATTAGAGCCATAGCAAGAGTGTGGCGGTGGTGGCACACGCCTTTAATCCCATAAGATCTCTGTGTGTTCAGGGATACAGTCAGCATTGGAGACATATACCTTTAAGACCTAGGGGGCTGTACATTCAGACAGTGACGAGGCAGTCATGTGTTTGGGTTTACAACCAATGAGAAGGCAGAACAACATACTTTAAAAAAACGAACCGACAGGAGGTAGGTCTCTTTTCGCGAAGCTGGGACAGCAGAAGGAAGGGTGAGATTTAGCTCTGAGCTCTGACCTCTTGGCTTTCTCTTTTACATTGTTTCTGTGTTTCTTATTTAATAAGACGGTTGGATACATCAACACATTTCCATTGGCATCCTTAGGATATTCTGAAATGTTTCAAATATACAAATAAAAAGAAGGAATAACTCAATAAGCCACCACGAATTTACGGCCCAGCGTCCTCTAATCCTAGCATTTGCTTCCTTGCCCCTTTTCTCTTAAAACAAAGGAGCTATTTGTCTTTAATCCCAATACTCCTTTGGAGGCAGAGGCAGGTGGATCTCCATGAGTTCAAGCCCAGCCTGGTCTACACGGTGAGTTGCAGGCCATCCAGGGCTACACAGTGAAATCCTATCTCATAAAAAGAGTAAGCACAGAAGATAAGAAATTGAAGACCCTTCATGGATATTTTCCATTTTACTTCTCTCTCCTCCCTTCAAAGAATCACTAGCTTTTGTTTTCTCCACATGTCAGTGTATCCACCCTAGAAGCTTTACATGCTTTTTTAACTTTAGTAGGACATGGTGTCACAGGGCAGTCTTTTAGACTCACCGAGTGACACACTAACTCATTAATGAGCCTATTTGGCATATTTCTCATTTTGATACAATTTCCACCCAGCAAACCATGATGAAAGGAATATCCAACCCAGTAAATGAAATCTCTATTTGATATATAAATAGAGGTCATTTATAATGTTGCTGGTTTTTCTCCCTCCTTAGCATTGGTGTTTGTCCAAGAACATGTACTCAATGCACACCACCTCCACCTTGCCTGAAGACACAAGGCCAGGTTCTCTACCACAGCTCAAGGACCTTCCATCCAGGCTCAGTCATGTAACCCATTTTATCTGTAGCCACATCCACACTCTCCTCCCAGTCCATACCATCCTCTAAGCAGGGCCATACATTTCCAAGGGGTTTCCATTGATCTTTTTTTTAAAAAAAGGTTAAATATTATTTTCTCCAAGGCTTTGGCCAGCACCAGCATGAACATTTTCTATCACTCTTACAGATGCTTTCTTCTCATCTTTTTCAGTAACTCTGTACAGGAGCTCCTATGACATTTTATTTTAATGATGCTTAGAGACGCCATTTTTCACCCTAGAGTGTAAGTTTTGTGTGAGGCCTGTATTATTATTAGAATTATATTTATTATATATAATATATATTATATATAGAATTATTATTCTACCCCCTACTTTGCACAGAGTAAAATGAGCAAATGTTTTGTAAATGCATCAAATACAATCCATCCTCACTCCCAATGACTTCTAGCAAGAATAAGAGAACACCAGCATGGTGATCTCTGTGTCTACTGATTCACTTTTGGAAATAAGACACTTTTGGCAGATCTGTAACAAATTATTATGATTACAATATCAAGGAGTTGATGAGTCACTGTGTCGTGTGTTAGCTGAAGTCACTTACCCCACACAACACCCTACAACACAGCTACCATTGCCGAGCATAGGTTAGAATTAAGAGGACTCAGAGGATTTGAGCAGCTTACTCAAAGCCATACAGCTATTATATGGCCCAGATAATTAATCCCAGAGCCCTAATATTCAACAATGAATATTAGACTAGACCACATTGCAACAACAGAAACCAAATCTCATATTTGTAGAACTTACATTTTCAATGTTAACTTCACAATCTATTGATTATTTTAGTCTTCACAGTTCTGGCAGGTTACATCAACCCAAACAGATGTCTTTCCCCACATTTTGTAGGTTTGGCAGCTGTGAGTCAACAAATTTACATGATGCACTTGAGAATCAAGGATAAAAACTTTTATCCCTCAGGGCATACAAAGGTATGCGGTGTAAGCAAATATCTCCCAAATTACCAATTAAAACGGAAACTATTGCAAGTTGTGTGAGTCTGCTATAGCCTGTTCCATACCGTCTTCATTCTGAGAGCCAAACAAGATAGCAGAAGCAGCCTTGATCTTAACTATTGCTGTTCATAGTGACAGAAGGAAACAAGGACCTGGCAAGCTATGGGATGACTCTTAAAGCCACAATCAAGTGGACATACGTCATTTCATGCATACTTTATCAGTCAAAACTGGTCACATGGCCATGGCCAAACTCAGCTAGAGAAAATGAACAATCATCCATGATCTACTCACACAATAGGGCTCCAACCAGTACACCCTCCAACAAAAAGAGTAATAGTATCAGAACCAAAGGCAAAAATGCTGCCTTCATTCATTCTGTGACTTTTCAGAATAATTTCTTTACTTCATGTCTACATCCCTACTGGGCTTCCTGGATGATGGAACTCTCCCTTGTCTAATGGATTCTTCAGAGGCAGGGGGCCTTCATCTGAAATCAGCAAAAAATTGTTCTGGAATGTTCTAGAAACTTCCAGAGACAGAGAAGATAATTAACCTGATGCAGTCTGTTGGAATGTACAACTGTTGTGGAATGGCCATTCATGAGGTTCCTGCAAGAGAGAGTCTCTGTTGAGTCTTCATCTTTGACTGTCAGCTGGCAAACATGGATTGCAGATCCCATGCTGCGAAAGGAGGGGAAAACTGTGTGGATACTCACGATGAGAAATTGAGGTTTCATATGCTTACACATGCTAGAGTGTGTAGAGAATAATTCTGAGTTGTTTTTCCGGATGGAGTTCCCAAGATGATAAACATATTCACATACGTATCTTTCCCAGTCAATCTTTTGTGGCCACTTTACATGCAATTCACTTAAGAATTAGAATTATAGTAATACAAAGGAACAGATATAAAAACTGAGAACTTGCTAGAGTGAAGATGTAAGTCAACTTTGAGATGATGAAAGCCACTTTCATTCTGCATTGGCAAATGTCCTTGTCCTCTTGTTACAGATCTGATGTCTTCAAAGGCCTCAGATCTTTAACAGCCCACAGTCCACCATGAGGCCTGCCTCCTGATTATGCCCTGCAAAGGAAATCCCCCTCAGCTCCATCATATACATATTTCAGAGTGCCCCCTTGGCTCTGATTTTGTTCTTGGATTTCTTTTTATAACCAATTTGGAAAATATCAAGACAAAACAAAGTCAATGCTTCTTTCTAGGAAATAGCGAGTGAACTACACTGCTCCTCAAGATACTTCTGACAATACGGTTATCAGCACAAGATTACAGTAACACCCAAGAATGGATGATGGAAGGGCACACAAGTTCCCTTCCTCTATTTATAAAGAAAGCATGAACTTCAGAGGAGGATGTGAGTAGATAAAGAGGAGTGGGAGGGGGAATATGATGAAATTACATTGTGTGCATATACAAAGTTCTCCAAAAACAATGAGAAAAGGATTCACAAATGATATACAAAATTTTAATGAGATACAGCAATAAGAAGTAACATAATAACTGAAATTCCTATAAAAATTTCAACTAAGCAATCAAAATATTGTCAGATTGTATCTTGAAAAAAAAAATCAACAACCTGATGCTTAGAATTTTTTTTATGAAAATACACATAAAGGTTACATCAAAGAGAACCTTTGCAGAAAGGTATCTGTTTAAAATGGCAAGTAGACTATGCTTGACTATGCAGGACAGGAGGGATATTTTGATACTCAGTGGAATTCAGCTCCAAGCCCAGCAAGGTCAACCAAGTAGCTAAGTAAGCACAGACTGTGGATACAAGGAACTTGATTAAATAGCAAAGTCCAGAAAGTTACTAAATTGGATTACTGTGCTTCCTGTTAAGGGGGCCAAGGATTTATATAACACAGGGGATGACAATGCACCAGGGGTGGGAGGCTGCTCTCTAAACTGACTCCTCAAGATTCTTTGCTGGAACTGGATTCAACAGGTCAAGGTCAAGACTTAGTTAAAAAGAAAGCTAAGAGGGATGTGAGCAAAGTTTGGTCAAAGATAGAGTCTATGCCCTTTCAAAATAAAGATGCAAAAATATGAACAAAAAATCCAAAGTAACTATTATAATAACATTTTTCAATTTTCCATATTTTGTTTATTATTGTTTTAACACATTTCTAATTAAAACATAATTACAATCACTTTCTTCTTTCATTTTCCTCCATCCAGCCCTTCTTGGGTCGTCACCCTGACTGCCATATTGATAGTCTCCCCCCCTCCGCCCCCATTATCATTGTTACATGTGTGTGTGTGTGTGTGTGTGTGTGTGTGTGTGTGTGTGTGTGTGTATAACAAATATGTAACTACAGCATGCTGACTCTACTCTTTTTTGTGTGTATATGGCTTCAGAGTTGATCATCCTGCACTGGGTATCAATTAAGTGGATCATCCCTTAGAGAAAATTGACTCTCCCCTTCTCAACAGTCTTCAGTTGCCTATAGTTCTTAATTTGAGGTCAAATCAATGTAAGAACAAAGAGCTACAGTATTTACTGCTAAAAGAAACTCTGCCCTAAGAAACTATAATCATCACGAACATGAAACTCCACATAGCATAACAGATACAAAGGATCATTGATGGACTCACAGAAGAGAGCATATGAACACATAATGTAACAGATATGAAGGATCACTGATGGACTCACAGAGGAGAGCATATGAACACACAGTGTAACAGATACAAAGGATTGTTGATGGACTCACAGAGGAGAGCATATGAACACACAGTGTAACAGATATGAAAGATCACTGATGGACTCACAGAGGAGAGCATATGAACACACAGTATAACAGATATGAAAGATCACTGATGGACTCACAGAGGAGAGCATATGAACACACAGTGTAACAGATATGAAAGATCACTGATGGACTCACAGAGGAGAGCATATGAACACACAGTGTAACAGATATGAAGGATCACTGATGGACTCACAGAGGAGAGCATACGAACACACAGTGTAACAGATATGAAGGATCTCTGATGGACTCACAGAGGAGAGCATATGAACAAATCCTAGTAACTGAAGATTTTAATAACTCCTTCGAGAAACAGATAAAGTAGAAAAAGTCACCCTGAAGCAGAGCTAAAAGTGCTTGCTTGTGTATAGGGAACATTTGCAAATGAAATTCACCAGGCCCACAAAACTATAAATCAGCATCATATGCCTGAAAATCAAGAAACATTTTATCTTTGAGAAAAAAAAAAGAAGCAAGATGGAAATCTGAAGATATTGAAAGAAACCCAGGTAAGCATTTTTATGAGGACGAATAAACAATAATAACCAAAACCAAACAGGAAACATCATACCCAATGAGAAAATACAGGCATTTAATATCATGAGCGAAAGAAAAGAAAAAAGAATGCACACTGTTATCACAGCTGTACAACACAGTACTAGCCTCACCAAAGCAATTAAACAAGAATAAAAAAAGAAAGGGGACATGAAAACACACAATAATTATCACTGGAGAATGATAGGATTGTGGGTTATTCGTTGCTGCAGTAATTCAAGGAAAATGCCATCTATATCAAAAACTAAAAAGGAAATGGATATGAAATCAGATAAAAAAATACTATAACAATGAGATCCTTAAATATTAAAAAATTGTTCTAAAGAGAAGTATATAAGATCTTTCCAGAGGAAATCTTAAAATTCTATCAAAAAAACTTTTATAACAGATCTGCACATACGGAAATATTTACAATCTTTATGGATAGTTATCATAATATTCTAAAGGAGAAAATTTCTTAGAACTAGATTAATAAGTCAATTCAGAGAAAGTTGGCCTTATAAAGTCAGAAGTATTTGAAATGCACACACACACACACACACACACACACACACACACACCACTATCAGCCACTATATCTATGGAGGACTGGTTCCCAGTTATAACCTTGGATATCAAAATCCATATGTGCTCAAGTTCCCTTCAAGATTGCATGCTATTTGCATCCAACCTACACACACATCTCTCAATAGTTTGAATCATCCATAGATTGCTGACAATATCAATGTAAAATAAAAGCTATGTGCACAATTGCTACACTGTGTTATTTAGAGGGAAATGATCACTGGTTTTAATTATTATTCTGTACAGGTGCAATCATCATTGGCCTCACACCATAGCTCATAAAAGAGTCACAAAGAGAACAACTTCTAAGTAGGAGGTGTTAGAAAAAGGCTGTGGCTACCTCAGAGTATGCCCCAGTTCAGGGCATCTGAGTACAGTCAGTACTGTGCAGAATTAGGACAGTTAAGTTTCACTGTTTGGAATTTTAAGGTATTTTCCAGCCACCATTGATTAAATCTGCTGTTGGCTGAATTTACAACACTTCTGCAGAACAGAGGAAACAAGCAAGGAAAGAGACAGAGGGAAAAAAAATCTGATAACTTCACATGTGACATCAAAAGCCCAGACACTGAATACTAAGAAATCAACAACCTAATCAATGAATGAGTTAATGAATGGGCCATCCTCTAAAGTATAAACATGTGGAAAATGTTCAACATTACTACCCACCAGAGAAATCAAATCAAAACTACATTGAGATCTGCCCCCACCCCGTCACAAGGGCAATCGTTAAGGAAACAAACCATAGTAAATGATGCAAGTGTGTGGAGAAGAGGGAACTCTTATACATGCTGGAGAGGGGTGTAAACTGGTGCAGCCACCATGGAAATTAGTGTGGAGGTTCCTCAAGGAAACTAAAAATCGATCTACCATATGTCTGCTATAGCACTCCTGGGTATTTACTCAAAGGCTCCAAGCCATCCTGTCATGAAGATACCCGCACATTGATGTTTACTGAAGGACTGTTCACAACTAGATCACAGAACCAACCTAGTGCCTGTCAACAAAGCCACGGATAAAGAAAGCTTGCTATATTGCACAACTGATTTATAAAGCCATGGACAAAGAAAGGGGTGTCATTTGCAGGAAAATGAGTGCAACTAGAGATCTCTGTATTAAATTAATTCATTCAGCCTGAGAAAGACACATATTATAGGTTTTCTCTCATTTGGGGAATCCCAGATTTTATGCATATACATAAAATCATGATCTATACACTTATGACATGAAAATAAGGGTGAAGCAGCCTAGGGAAATGAAGGAGAACAGCAAAAAGGGGGAGCAAAAGAGGAGGGTAGAGGGTAATGGGGAAACACGGTCAAAGTACATTATATATTTGTATGAAAATGTCCCTCTAGGACCCTATTAAATAAATATACAGAACCACAGACACGGGGAACCGATTTGTTTGTGAACATGAGTAGATCATTAAGAATAGAGCATCATGTGGATAAAGGAAGAAGTGAAACAAATGTTGGTACAGCATCACCTTAGAAAAATGATATTTGGAGAATAAAAATGAAGGTAGGAAAGAAGATAAAGAACAACTAGGACTTTGTTTTGTATTAGAAGTTGCTAGATCATGAGAACAGCATGAAAAAAAACCTATAATACGTGTTGGGTCAAAACAAGTGTTTTCAAATTAATTTTCTTTTCAAACGTGTCTCTAAGTAACTTCTATCAGTCAAGATAAGCATTCGTGTTGAAGGAGAAAAATATTTTGGTTTTGCCTTCCCAATTTTCTAAACATGAAGGAGTAGAGACTTTTTGGACTGGCAGGTCCCTCCAGCATGCTCTCTTGGCCTTTATGGAGGCAGATTGTAGGGGAAAGCTCGAGTTACATCTCTTGGTCTCTCTACAATCATTCCTGTTTAAGAGAGGTCAGCATGAGAGCATATCAATAAAACAATTTCATAAAAGCTAAGGATAAGCCTCCATATACTGTATAGACAGAGTCACTCCAAAGTTCTTAATACAGCTATATTTTATGAATATGAAATACCTTCAGTAGAATTGTTATTTTTATTATTATTTCAATTAAACCCAAATGTAACATTTTTAAAAGCTGCCCTACCAGCACCAGACATGGGTATGGTGCAGAAATTTACATGAAGGTAAAACACCCATACACATAAAATTATTTTTTATATGATAATGAGTATTTAGAGACAGGTAATTCCTGGGGGGCACTCACCAACCTAAGACAGAGCACCTGTGTGGCCTGGGCAGGCGTCTCCATGATGGGTAAGGTGACCTGCTGACTTCCCATGCAACCTAAGTCAGAAGCTCATTTTCTAGTAAAAGGGGGACCTGTAGGGTCCTGGCCCCCGTTTTGGGTAACTATTGCCTTGCTTGCTGACCTTGACCTTGATATCCTCCCTATGCTAATTCCCTGACAGGTTCCACCCTCCTGAATGCTTAAGGGAAATTCCTTGTCTGTGTATCCTGCATAATGGGCATTAACAGCTTAGATGCAAGATTGTAAAACATTGGTAGCAAACTTCTGCCCGCTGGGGTTCTCCCATTGTGCTGTAAGCCTGTATTTAAGACCTCCACCCTCCATCAATAAATAGCATTCATCAAAAATAAATAAATAAATAAATAAATAAATAAATAAAATTTTTAAAAAGAAAAATGTAAGTTGCCCTAGGGCCAGCAAATGAGTTGACTCAGCAGGTAAGGGTCCTTTCTGTGGAAGCCTGTCAATCTAAGTTTGATTTCTGGAATCCACATAAAACTAGGTGAAGAGAACTGACTCCACAAAATTGTCTTCTGACCTCCTCACACACATATCATAGCCTGTACACACCTACAAACACACGTATACACACACACACACACACACACACACACACACACACACACGATGAAAACACATGCATACACAAAAATAGATAGATAGATAGATAGATAGATAGATAGATAGATAGATAGATAGATAGAGTCACCAAAAAATGCTCTCCTAATCTTCAATTACAAGAATCAGTTCTTCCACAAATGCTTTAACAATCAAAACACAATGATTAAGGGAAAAAAACAAATAAACAAATGAAAAACAAACACAAATCCCAAGTTTCTTCCTAATAAGTGAATATAGAAAATCACTAATAGCAACTGACACTCAATAATAATTAACAAATGCACCCACATTTGTAAAAGAAGAAAAAAAAAACACCTAAAATCAAATTATTTCAATATTACTGCTCCCTACCAAGGTGTCAAAGCAGTAGCCTGAAAGATGCATCCCAACATCTAAAGGTTTCCTGAGGTGAATTATAAAACATGGGGCTGGGCATCCAGCTCAGTCATAGAGGAGACCCTGAATTCATTTCCTGGAGCTATGAAAGTAAGTAGATAACTATTGGATTCTATCTTCAACTCTGATACCTTCCCAATAACAAACCCAAAGCAGCCAAGCTCCTGAACAGTAGCAGCAGAGAGGGTAGAAGACAGTGACCTCAGTCTGTTGCTCTCAGCCGCAGAGAGCAAGGACTGTTCTCCTATTCTGCTGTCAAATAGAAAATTATTGATTGAATTTGAGACTCTGAAATTCATCTCTTACTGAGAAACATTTAAGAGCATTATGGAATTCATTTTACCCATGCAATAAATCTATTGAGTAATGAGAAAAAGCATTCACTCATGAATATAGAGAAATATTTCCTCAAGCAGTCATACCAAATAAATTATTCACCTCCTACAATATGCCGCAAAATGTGATGCAAATAGATTTTTTTTTTTGAAATGTAGTATTTGTGCAAGAGGAATGAGCATTTATAAAATGTTAATGCCTGTCAGTTTTGGGTTTTTTTTTTTTTTTTTTTTTTTGAAAACATGACTTGTGCATGACTCAAGTCAGGCATGGCATTGGTGGTAAGAATTCAGTGGGTTCAAATGAGCATTTTTTTAAAGTACAAAAACAAGCTTTACTTTTAGAAGATAAACCAACCTTAAAAATAAGTTCCTTTCCTGTGTTTAGTTGGCATGTTATGCCTCTGTCACCAACAAAAGATGTAAGCCTGCTTTTATATTTTTAAAGTTCATTAAGCATCTAGAACAATCGCACATTTCTGCAAAGTGTTTAATAACCCTGAAGTAGATATACTTGCCTTCTCTTAAAAATTAAAAGATGCAAGACTTTCAATATGGTAAAGGCATTTGTTGCCAAGCCTGATGACCTGGATTTGATCCCTGGGCTGCATATGGTAGAAGGGGTGAACCAGCTCCTGAAGGTCATCCTCTGACCTCCACATATGTGCAGTGATATGCACACACATTCATGCACATATATACATACAAAATAAATAAATGAAAAACATAGCTTTAAAATTAGAAACTTCAGGGTAGCCACCATACTATAAACTGTGGAGCTAAGCGTTGAAACCAGCCTCACTCAGCTCCATGTAAGATGCTTTTCCCGTTTAAAATCAGCTATTGGTTTGACTGGTGTCCTATCTCACAACAAAACATAAAGAAATTATTTTATTGGTTTCATTATATAAAAATATATAAAAATTATATAAAAATAAAACATTTCTATGACAACAAGCTATGGGATAGTTCCCGAGAGACCATGGAGATGCCACAAGCTTTGGATGTTAAAAACAATCAACCTCAGTTTCCACCTCACTGGTGGACTAGGACATACTTTGTTGGGACAAAGGAAGTAAATAATTCCATGCCAAAACTTGTTCCTTAATGTGAAGTCTGTGGTAATGATGGAGAGGGAGAGAACAGGTGAACACAGCCTTGGCAGCTGACGGCACATCTCAGAAGTCCAAGGACATCCTACTGGGGTGTTCTGACACCCAAATAACAAAACCAGTGTTGGCGTAATGTGCTGGAGCAGTGGCCTTGAACTTATAACATAGAGTTGGGCCAAAGTAACATAACCTTATGAAAGTAATTTAACCCTCTCTAACATTCAGGTTCCTTCATGTGGAAAGGGAAGATAATTGTATCTGCCTGGCAGGGGATTGCCAGAGCTTAATGAGCTCCGGGACCAAGGCAATGGTTGAATAAGTGTTAGTCATTTATCATCACCTTAATGTTATATGCCTTTTCTGCAATTTGTCCTTTGAAAATGTTTACCTCTGTGTTCTCAGGAGATCCCCCCAAAGGATACTGACCTGTAGGCATGAAGGCTAGGAACATCTTCATCCCTTTGTACCCTTTAAGCTATGTTGGAGAAACACACGTATTTCATAAAACAGCTATGAGTTCTAGGCCAACAAAGCCAGGGCGCTTCTGAGCAGTGGCTAGAGGTGGCTTCGCACATCATTGGCTCTGCACCCAATGTTGCCTTTTTGATCAGTTCAAAGGAAGCAAAGGAAATCACTGCACCAAGTCAAAAGGGGCTATGTGCAGAAATCCAAAGATGTGCAAACAGGGGGAAACCAACACATGTTACATGCCCTTATTGTGACTTGCAGATCAAAACAAACTCAATTCTGAAGCTTAATATTCAACTAGCTGGGCAGAAACGTTTATGACTATTTATCCTACTTGAAACAGATCTTTCGTGATGTCATTTCATGAACATTAACAGACTGAGTATTTGGGCATGTTTTTGGTACATACTTATGCAAAATAGTCTAAAAAGCCTTAAAAAGACAGTGACATTTTTATATTTTTCAAAGAAGTCTTTGAAGAGCTGAAGGGGAATTGCCTCTCGCTGCTCAAATTCTGAATGAAAGTGGTGAAGCGTGTGGAGGTGAGTGGGATGCTGATGATAAAATGAACCATGCTTTGATATACCAGATGAGCCATGAGTGGGCATTTCTCAAGATCACAATGGAAGCAGCTGCCGACAGGCTAAAGAAGCAAACAATTAAAAAACAGAGGAGAAGGTATGGGAACAGAGGGGCACCAAGGTGGTGATCAGAAGCAATGCAGGCTGCCTTGGGAACGCTGTAAGGAAAAGGGCGCATCTTAGGAAGCATTAGCCAAAGCTAAACTGATCCTCAATAAGTAACTGGGCACCTCTCCTCCGCTCTCACATCTGGCGTTCAATTGGTGATGCTCGGGCAAGGCACTGGATGCAACTTTTACTGAGAGGTTGCTGTGTGCCAGGCATCCTGCCAAGTATCTTACAGCTTTCTCCCACCCTTTTGAGATGGGAACTCTTAGTGTTTCCATTTACTGTAGTGTAAGTGCGAGCATCTCTCTTTGTCTCTCTATTAGCTTTCTATGGAAGAGTAAAGCTCTGAGAAATTAAATGACCTGCCTAAGAACATGGAGGAAAATCAATGGAGGTGACTGAATGAACTAGGCAACAGGACTCAGAATCCATGGGTTTCTGAAGAGACAATGGAAAAAGATGCTAAAGTGTTAGGAAAATATGATATTAGATAGCTGAGCCTTCTGCAATAAGGGAGAAAAAATGCCATGCAATTGTTTCCAAACCAAAGTTTGGTTAGTGCTGATGTGGAAAGAGAAAGGCAGAGAAGGCTGGGGATGGGAGCGGGAAGTGTCGGGGACTTTCCTGCGCTTTTTGGTGCTTTTTTTCCTTTCCTTTTTATTTTTGAGTTACTTCATGAGGGCGTGTTGTGGAATATTATTTTAAGATGCGTTACATTTGTTTATGCTGTGGAACATTTGTTTTAATGATGCAAAGATGTGTTGCATTCTTTTATGTTGCATTTATTTAACTCTGTGAAGCTGTGTTATTTTTGCATGTCTAAAACACCTGATTGGTCTAATGAAGAGCTTAATGGCCAATAGCAAGGCAGGAGAAAGGGTAGGTGGGGCTGGCAGGCAGAGAGAATAAATATGAGGATAAATCTGAGAGAAAAGGGTGGAGGAGCAAGAAAAGAAAGGGCTAGCCACACAGCCACACAGCCACACAGCCACACAGCCACACAGCCACACAGTCCACAGTCACACAGCCACACAGCCACACAGCCACACAGCCACACAGCCCACAGTCACACAGCCCACAGTCACACAGCCACACAGCCACACAGCCACACAGCCCACAGTCACACAGCCCACAGTCACACAGCCACACAGCCACACAGCCACACAGCCACACAGCCCACAGTCACACAGCCAGACACGGAATAAGATGGAAAGAAAAGATATACAGAAATAGAAAAAGGTAAAAAGACCAAAAGCAAAAGATGATGGGATAATTTAAGTTAAGAAAAGCTGGCAAGATACGCCAAGCTAAGGCTGGGCATTTATAAGTAAGAATTAAGTCTCCCTGTGTGATTATTTGGGAACTAGGCGGCAGGCCCCCAAAAGAGGCAAAGAGTAAAAAGAGTAAATAACCAACGTCAGGGGTGGTGGGCAGGCACCACACTGTGTGGAGTTCAGAGAACAGATTACCAGTCAGATAAACAATAAAATAATCAGTTTGGTAACTATAGTGAGGCAGTCTGAGTGGTCATATCTGTGATTCCTTTCCTGTAACAGAGCTGAACTCGTATTGAATTATTTGCAAAGCAACATAAGGTATTTCATAATATAATATCTCGTCTCCTCTCCAGAAAGAGGAATGAGGGGAGGGGGGGACAAAGGGATGGGAGGGGGGAAGGAGGGAGGGGTATCTATTTAAATCTTAAAGACGAGGAGAGAAAATGAACCCTTGAAATTCTGCACGTTCTTCTTTTATTTTGAAACACATTATCTCCAAATGCAAGGTCTGGAACCACAATATCACTGTCTTTCTTGGGGAAAATGGATTCGAATGAAAAACATACTGATATTTCAAAAATGGATTCAAGTAGGCGAGCCAAGAAGAGGACTGTTTTCCCCATGATTAATTTAAAGCGAAGGCTGGTTCCAGCAGGGAAAGCTGTTCTCCAGCTTAGAAATCTCCCAAGGCCTGACACACAGCCATCTGCCTGACACACGGCCATTCATCTAACTGCCTCTGGAGCCAACACTAGCTCACTTCAGACCCAGCACTACATTTGAGCCTCACTTTGTAGCTGGCCCACAGCAGGGGCTCAACTAATATTTGTTGAATTTGTGTGCACACGCATCCATAACCGAATAAAAAAGCTAGCTCAAAAAACCCAATATGTAAGAGTAGTTCTTGTTTCCAGCCACTGAAATAGGATTATGAAACTGGATACGGTTTCATTGATGAAGTTTGCCCAATGACAGTACTTGGGACAAGTTCATAAACTCGATCCCCACAGAAGCCAGCTGCCCATAGGATTCTGAGCCCCCGCAGTCTGCAGCTGGTCCAGCCCATCCCCTCTCAAAGGTGTGCCAGCGACCACCAGGGCATCTCAGTGACATCAGTCCTGAATCAAACCCAGAGGAAACAATTCCAAAGGCCTGTTCTGTATCCAAGCACCTTTGTGGACCTGTGTGGCTCCTTCATTATAAGGACTTCAACTGCATGTTCTTTTCCTGCTACCTGTAAAAATGTCATTCGTGAGGGGAACAAAGCCACCATTCTGCTGGGGATTAGTTAACCCTAAGCCAAGCTCAGCCACAAACAGATGTACACAGAGCTGTCGCGTTCTCAGCTCCTGTAGCACTGTGGCAAGCATGGAGAGACCAACTTTATCTATACCCTCATGGATTGCATATTCCAAGAATGAGATGGATATTACAAATACACAGTCCAGTGAAAAACAATTGGAAATGCATTAGTTGGAGTGGGTTTACTTAATCTGAGTTTTTGGATATGTCCCCAGCAAGGTAACTTTTGAATTGAGAGTTCAATGATGAATAATTAGGAAAAAATAAGATTACCATAAATGCTGACTATGTACAAAGTAGGATTAATTAATCTAGCTAATGATGGGAACCACTCCCTTCATTTAAATTCTTCAGAGGGTTCCCTTTGCCTTTTCATCATCCACTATGAAAATATCCTGTGGAGAGTCTGTTATTGGCCAGAAAATACTTGAACCTTAATTATATAGATTCTGACGAAGGGTAGTTTGGATAGGAGCATGTAAATATTTGCTTTCTATAGCACCAATAGCCAATTCTCGTGTCCGGGTGAGGATATATGACTTTGTATGTCACACATTTGAGGGATACTTCCCCCCACAGAGTCCACGTATTGTGGCAGACGCTGCCACTGTTTATTTCCTTGTTCATAAGATGTCACCGGCCTAGCTGGCGCTCCTCTGCTGAATGGTTTTATTGAACTTCACAGTCATTTTCTATGTGATTGTCAGGGGACTCATCACGGGGACAAAGGAAATGAAAACCCCAGGCCCCGAAGCTCTGTGAATGTCAATGAGCAAACAGATCAAAGGAGCCACATCCACAGCTGGGGAAACAGGGAGGAGGCAAGTGATGATTTGCCAAGGACAGAACGGAACATAAATCGAGTTTTCCTCCTGACCTCTGACAAGCTTGACATTTTCATCTGTTCATCATTTCTACATGTCTTATTTTCACAACTTGCTTAACGCCCTAAATAATTGCCTTGGGCAGAAATAAATAAAACGTAAACAACAACAACAAAAAACCCTGTAGTATCTTCTGGAGTCACTTAATTAAAATTGCCATTAACAAGAATATATGCCCACTTCCATTGTTATGAAATCTCTAGAACGCGTAACAAACATAACACTGTATGGTGAACCCAATGCATGGGAACGACTTCAGGAATATGTTTCATTTCTCTCCATAGCCCAGTACCTAGTGCCAATCCCAGCATACAACCCCATTAGAGTCCTCTAAAGCACTTCCAGCGTGAAGGTGCCTTGTTGAGTGGCCGGGAATCAGCTGGAGAGAAAATGGAAGCCCAGGCTTGGGAGTCAGACAACGTCGAGATTTTGACGTCTGACTGCTCTTTACTAGCCACTGAGCCCTGGAAACACCTCGACTTTCTGGAGCTCAAGTTCTTTCTGTCGAATAGAGATAACGACCACTCACACCACGGCAACACAGAAAGAACAAGTCAGGCCCTACAGGCAAAAATATCAGCACTTATTAGGAAAAGAAATGTATGTTCTCTTTACTTTTCCTGAAAATGACCAATAATATGTCAGTGGTGGGTGTGAAATTTTTATTTGTATTAATAGAAGAAAAGTGGGAGGGGCACAGACCACTTCACATTCAATAAGACAAATATTATGTTGGAAGTGTGTGTGTGTGTGTGTGTGTGTGTGTGTGTGTGTGTGTGTGTGTGAGTGCGCGTGCACGTGTGCGCGAAGCCTAGAAGTCAGGAGGCTTCCACTTTTCCTTTAAGTCAGGGTCTCTCCCTGGCCTGGAATGCCACCAAGCAGGCTAAATTAGCTGGCCATGAGCTCACAGGGCTCCACCTGTTTCTGTCACCCACCTCACTGGGATTATAACACACATGGCTGCACCTAGCTTCTTCTGTGGGTTCCGGAGCTCACGCTCAGGTCTTCTAAACTGAATTGGTATCTGCCCAAACAGAACCCTGCACTCATGGGTTTCTCCTCTTTGGCAACAGCCACAGGGTTTATACAGAGGATGCCAGGGACATGGTTTTCAGAACCATGTGGCGATTGTGTTAGTCACTCTCCTTGTGACAGAATTCCTGACAAAAAACAGTTTAAGGAATGAAGGGCTGGTTCTGGCTCAGGGTTGCAGAGGGCCCAGGCTACAGCCCTGGACTCCACATTGTTGGACAGAATCTCATGGCGGCAGGGAAATTTCTTAACCTCTGCTAGAAAAGAAGACAAAGAGTAAGAATCCCGGGATCAGGTATAATCTTCAAAGCCTTACCTCCAGGGACCTTCCTCCAACTAGACCCTATCTCCTCAAGTTCACACCACCTTCTGAAATGGTACCACCCACTGGAAACCAAGTTTTCATCACAGGAGCCTGAGGTGGGGGAGGGCATTTCATATTCAAACCGTAACAGCAATCCATTTCTCCTCAGTTCAGTTTCGGTCTGAGTGTGACTTAAGTGTCCCCCTAAGTTGAATGTGCTGATTTTTAATCCCCTCTTGAGATCTGGGAGAGTGATAACTGACTCTGATTATAGAGGTATATAGAGGTAGATTACAGAAGGTCAACAAGTGGAGTTTCATGATCAAATCCTGTTGACTTTATAAACAACAACAACAACAACACAGAAGACACACACATGATCCCTGTCTCTTGTCAAGTCCATGTGATGCTCTCCATCAGCTTGGGGCTTAGCTAGCAAGATAATAATGAAAAGGGCCTTCAGCCTTCAACCAGAATATAGAGACAAGAGCTGCCCAGCCTCAAGTGTTTCGTCATAGTAACACAAACGATCTGCATAGCATTTCTCCTTTGTTCCTTATAATGGGGAAAGTCTCCCACACTCAGATCAAACAGCCAGATCTGAGCTCAGTTCCACTCTTAAAGTGAATCCCATAGGGGCACCACCAGGCTCAGAAGATATCTGCTAAGGCTACCCATGATTAGCCTACACCCATCTTTTAATAAACTATGTAGAGATGTCTCAAACTCACAGAGCCATTTCAGTAAAGCTTTGCCTCTGCTATGATTACACTTAGTTCCATCTGACCCCAACTGAAGTTCCTTCTAGAGGCTCTGTCCCAAAGTACAAACTACATGAACCAGCCAGCCTGCACATCCTTCATGCTGGATGCCACCTAAACAAGAATGTTATCAAATGGCAAAATCACGGGGTAGGACAGTGCACAATACAGGGATAGACAATTAAGAGAAGTGATCCTTGCCTTTTAAGTGAGTCCTTTCTCCCCTAAACTAAGGGTAACAAAGCATTCTACGTTCAATTTCAAGCTAGGAAAAGGCTTAACATATGTAGAGACATTGTTGTGCACTCGGGAACCTTTTACAGAGCTACCACATACAGGACTAATAATTAACCACCTCAGGAATGTACAAAGGCTTAAGTAACTTGCCTAAAGGTAAAAGGGGAAGATGAGAATCACAAATCAGGGGGTTTTTCCCCTCCAGCCAACTTTCTTCACTAGGAAATGTTTTGTTCCCAGTGTTCTACCTCTCATTGGCACACAAATACAAGTTGTTCAAGGCTGTATCTCTAGAGCAACCCAGTTCTACAGAAATCTGCTCAGCTTGCATGTGTTTGACAAGTAATCAGAGGGCCATGCAATTTGCTCAGGAATTCAAGAAAATGATGGATGAGTGGCACCAGTAGGCCTGATTTAAAGACGGTGGCAGTGGTTCTTAATGCACATTTTGGAACAAGATCCCAGAGATGACAGACATCCTCAAGTGGTTGGGACTAACCTTAAAGAACTGAGAATGTGGCTGGAGGATGAGACTGCCGCTTCAAAGGTATGGCTAGGCCTTAGAGAGCCACAGAAGTGGACCCAGATGCATTGCATGGTAACTCAGACTCTGGTGTTGGAAATACTCATCCATGAATACCTATACTTCTTCTGAGTCTTTGGAACAAACAAGGAACATTTTTCTCATTGGCTGGAGCTGGGCAATCATTTGGGGATGGGTGGGTCGGAGGACACACAGTGAACTGAAAGCCTCTGAGGACAGAGCATGCCTCAGGAATAAGTAGTATCATAATACAGTCCCTGGTGTCATACTATGATCACAGGGATCGATCTAGCAGACAGCACTCCTGGATTAGTTGCAATAGAAACTTTAACTGTTGGTGTGCTGGTAGGATGGGGCTCTTCAGCATCAAACTGCAGCCACTTACCACAGCAGGGCATGTTTAATGACGAAGCCCTAAGAAGCCTGCAGCCCAGGGACATCCTCCA
Organism: Peromyscus leucopus; assembly: GCF_004664715.2. Classification (NCBI taxonomy): domain Eukaryota; kingdom Metazoa; phylum Chordata; class Mammalia; order Rodentia; family Cricetidae; genus Peromyscus; species Peromyscus leucopus. The sequence continues at coordinate 137,910,109 of NC_051063.1, read as the reverse complement.
CTTCCTCCTTCTGCTCTCCAAATACTCTAGGTTCTGCTGCTTGGCTGCCTCTCTCAGAGCTCTCTCCTCCTTTTTTCCCAGGCCATGTGCCTGGCTCCCTCCAGCACTTACCCTTCAGTCAAGATGTAGTCTCCTCAATGAGACCCTCACACCTACCCCACCAACCAAAGTCCCATCATTCCTCCAGAATACTTACAGCCTAGCAAACTCCCGCTCTGTGTCATACTTTGTATTGCCTTATTCACCTGCTTACTAGCTGAACCTTTCCACTAGTAACAACACGGCATTTCAAAGGCTGGCTCTTGCTTATCCCAGTAATATTTGATAGGCAATACTAATAATGATAATAATAATAATAATAATAATAACAATGCTTATGTAACCTTATTATGATTCAGATACTCATGTTGCAATTCACATATATTAATCCACCTAATCCACTGGGGAGGAAATTATTTTGTTCCTCAACATCACAGTACAGAGAGGTTAAGTAACCCACAAAATTCACACAGTTACTGAAGACCAGAGGTTGGAACCTAGGCAAGTTAGTGCCAAGGTGGAAGTCTTGATGGCTCTGATTTTCTTTCACTTGTTAAAAAAGAGGAATGGAACCTTTTGGGGATGGCTTTTAGGGAATCTTCTGTCCATCAGCCTGCCTCTGTCTAGGCTCTGCCTCAGATTCATCTCTCCTTTCTACCTGGTGGAGAAGCCCACATTCCGCCTCCCAAAAGCAGACTAAAAGGAGAACCACAAAATGATGTGTGAGGGAGTGAGGGGGCTGAGGTGACCCCAAAAGGCCGAGCTGTATCTCATATATCTTTGTGGTTTGGGGCGTAGCAGAGAGTCTGAGACATGGGAGACCTTGTAAGGTGGTGAGAAGCAGCTTGCCCTCTGGAGAAATGGCTAAAACTGACACCCACAGTTGTGGTGTTGTGGCTACAGTGGGGTACAAGGAGCAGGGTGGGGAGGAAAGGGGCTGGGAAGAGAGGCTGTGGCCGGATAGAAAAGGCATCGAACATTCAGTAAGGGAAGCCAGCTCCTCCTGCTTCTGGCCATGTGTGATTTACAGACATGGTGCTTACATGGACCCATGTGTGCAGCAATTGATTTCTTTTCTTTCATTTTTCTTTTCTTTTTTTTGGGGGGGGGGAGGGTTGTTCATTAGGTACCCCAGGATGGTCTCAAACTCATACTCTTCCTGCCTCAGCCCCTCGGGTGCTGGATTAAAGGTGTATACCACCGTGTTCAGACAGCTGATATGTTTTTGGTACTTTATGTATATGTGTGCAGGTGCACATGGCAGGGAGGTGCATGTGTGTACATATAGAAGCCAGAAGATAACTCCAGTTGTTTTCTCAGATGCTGTCCACCTTCCTTTTAGGAACAAGATCTTTCACTGGAAATTATTGGTTCACAGGGGCTGGCTGGTCTAATCCTCCTGCCTCTGCCTCCCCAGCACCGTGATTAAATACTAAATACACATAACACCACACTTCAGCTTTGCTTTGTTTTTAATGTGGATTCTGGGTGTATAAAAGTCAGGTCATCATGCTTGCAAAACAAGTACTTTACCTGAGCTATTCCTCCAGCCAGAATGGGTGTGTTTAAACAAATGTATCTATCCACTCAACCATCACACTGCAGGACCATCCACACTGCTGCCACCCTGAAAAGTTTCCTATCACTACAGATTTTCCATCCTCAAAGGGAGCCCTCAGGTTGGTGTTTCAAGCCATAGTTATCCAGATGCAGGAAAGGGTTGGAGCAATGCCAACCCCACTCATCTCTCTCCATGTGTGATCCATGAGACAAAGAACATACAATAGAAAATCTTCCTAAAAACATCCTCAGAACACTGTCAAAGTCACAGACTTTGTCAAAATGCCAAAAAGAAGCATAAAATAGCAGAGCTGGTCTTTGTGGGCTAAGCATAGCATTTTTCCATAAGGGGGAATCTGCTGTCTGTTCAATACAGAAGCAGCAGCCATCCATTCCCCTCATGAGCAGAGATGAGGCCATTTCAGTGGTCTGTGTGCTTTACAGCTGTGGGCACAGCCTCTGCAATCCATGCCAGCCTATCACTCAGAGAAAATTAGCCGCTAGCTTGACATATGACCTAGACCAATAGACCAAGTGAGGCAAATGGAGAGGGTGGTTACAGGCACAAAAAGACAAGGGGACGGAGATGCCCACCAAGCAGCCAGCCCTGCCCTCCAAAGCAAACACCCAGACTCCTGCTCAGGGAGGTGGTAGCAATACTCCTATGGACAACTTACTATGTGTTTTATACACGTTATATAATTGCATTAATAATGCCATTAGTGAGTACTATTCATGTTTCTGTTTAGCAGTGATTCTCAACCTGTGAGGTGCAGCCCCCTTGAGGTTGAGTGACCCTTTCACAGGGGTTTCCTAAGACCATCAGAAAATGCGGATATTTATATTATGATTCATAACAGTAGCAAAATTATAGCTACAAAGTAGCAATGAAAATAATTTTATGGTTCGGGGCCACCACAACATGAGGGACTATATTAAAGGGGTGCAGCATTAGGAAGGTTGAGACCACTGGTTTAGGGGCAATGAAACTGAAGAACAGATAGATCTAAGTGCTTGCCTGAGATCGCTTAATGCAGCTGTGATTCAAAGGCAGAGCGCCTCGGTGGGAAATCCCAATCCTGCTACCCTCACAGAAAACAGCTGAGATACAATGGATGGTGGGTGGTCCCTACATTCACTTTTAACCAATTCTCTTCTAAATAATTCTCTTCTTGCCTCATTTACACTACTGATTTTCCCAATGAAAATCACAGGCATGTTACTCAAGAGGGTGGTTCCAAGTGGTCAGGTGACCTGCACGTGAACAAATTGTATCCTTAGTTATTTCACACAATTTGGCTCAAATATGACCTCCATAAACCACCTACCAACTATCCACATCAATTCGACTCCACCCCACTTAATCTCCACCCCTTGGCCCAGGTCATGAACCCCACCTGAACCGACCTTGCTTATCATCAATTACCCATTTTCCATTCATCTTAGAATGAACTTCCTTGAGATGAAGTCTGGTCTGCTCTCCCACGGCACCCACCAGCAACCAGGACACACTTCCTGTACTCATACCGTTGAGTGAGTAGATGAACATCACAACTGTTGTGTTCATATAATTGAGTGAGTCTCTTCCCTCGGCTCTAATTAGAAAAGAGAGACGGGTATATATTCCTAAGTCCCTCTTAGATGGGAAGTACCCTGTAACCCTGTAGGGAGGAGATGCAATTGGTGCCTCATAGGCAAAAAGATAAAGAAAGGTCCTACAGACACCAAATGAAGAGTGAATCCTGAGAGGGATCATTTGGAAAGGAACAGTAAAGTGGTCCTATTCATGAGGGGACTCCAGCCTAGCTTTTCTCTGCAGACACAAAGAACTCCATAGCCGAGGCCCACACTGTCTTTTACTTTACTATGAGGCCTTAAGGGCTCATGGTTATTTACTAACAATCTAGCTGGGTCTTTTGGAGAAGATGGGAGGAACACATTCTGCTCCATCTCTCCTGCTGATTACAATGAAAACCCCTGCACAAACAGTTAATTAAGACAGCTACACAAGGATTCTAAAAGGTGAGTAACAACAGGCACACTGGAGAGGAAAATCAAAACACGAGGAAGGGACAGCATAGGGCGTTGACTGGTTTGGTTTTCTCTGAATTCTCAGTTCTCCTGGCTCGGACTCCACCAGGGACCAACAGGAGCACCTCTTGGGAAAACTTCCTTTTGATGTCCTGAAGACCAATAAGTGGGGTCCCCATGGGACAGAGGATGTGGTGGTCTCCTCACTTTCTCCCTCCTGGCTGCCCATGGCCCAGGTCAGTCACAGTCAAGAACCTACCTGCATGCCCACAGCAACCATATCATTGTCAACCACCCAGGCATCAAACCTTGGGAGAAAATCCTGCTCTTATGACCAAAGGAATAGGAGTCTTTGGTCTGAAGAGTGTGGAAGGAATCCCTTTAAATATTTTCTTTGGTTTTTCTCACTGTTTTAACTCAAGAGACCTATCCACCAAAAGCACAGAATTGAACAAGAAGAATAAACCTCACCTTCCTAGCCAGGGGTTCAAGAAGAGGGGGACCCTAGGAGCCAGAAGGTGTGGGGATATTCTGAAATTGGAAGGACCCAACAAACGCTATCCCACAGGTGAATGGCTGGACCATTTCTTAGCTTTTCCCATGCTCAGTGAGCTGAAAGCCACAGAGCAAACCCCATAAAAACTGATGTCAGTCAAGACAATCCCCAGATTCCACACTAGCCCAGAGGTACACCAGGGAGAAAACACACACACACACACACACACACACACACACACACACACACACACACACACAAACACACACCTGCAAAAACAGAACACTAAACTGCCAATGGAACCAGAGCCCATGGAATTGGTCACATAACTGGTCATCTGAATCTTACTGAGCTGATCACCTACCCTAAAAATGCAAATCCATGCACTCCAAAGGATTTTAACAGGGTTTGGAATCTTGCAACTCAACATTTAGAATATACAATACACAATTGATCTGTAGTAGGATGGACGGCTGTCAAACATGAACTTACTAACCCGGAGAGCCTATGGATGGGTATGGTAGGAGGGATCATGATGAAGTTAAGGACCTTGAAATGAGGCAAGTTCCCAGGATGGTCCAAGTGACCCAGTGTCTTCACAAGGTGTTGTTCTTTTGAGTCAACAACTAGCTCCCAAATCATGACATGGAGACTTTCTATTAATTATGAATGCTCAGCCTTAGCTTATGCTCTTTTCTGGCTAGCTTTTTTTCTGTAACTTAAATTAACCTATTTCTCTTCATCTATGTTTTGCCTTGGGACTTTTTACCTTTTCTTTCTGTATGTCCTACTCCATCCAGCTGGCTGGCAGCTGCCTGGCTGTCTGGCCCCAGGCTCTCCCTCTCTTTCTCCCTCTTTCTCTTCTTCTTCCTTTCGTTCTTCTTGAGCCTAGATTTCTCCTCCTATTTACTCTTCCCGCCTGCCAGCTCTGCCTATCCTTTCTCCTGCCTAGCTATTGGCCATGCAGTTTTTTGTTAGACCAATCAGGTGCCTTAGGTAGGCAAGGTGAAACAGCAACACATCTTTACATAGTTAAACAGATGCAGCATAAACAAATGTAAAATGTCTTTACACTGTTAACAAAGGCAGCAGAAACAAATGTAACACACCTTTACACAGTTAAAGTCATATTCCATAGCATAAATGTAACACATCTTTACGTTAAATATTCCACAACAATAAGGTCCTTACAAAGCAGAGTAGGAGAAGGCATAGAGAAAAGGATGTGATGAAAAACCAGTTGGTGACAGAATCTAAAGACAGAGAAGGAGCAATAAGACCAGGAATGCTGGTAGAAGGAATACAGCTCTACCAACACCAGGCCTGTACAAGAACAAATTGGTTTTAGGCCACAAGGTTTATGGTCATTTTTTTCAGGTTCATAATGGAAAACCAAAACCCAATTTTAAATTATTCAAATAGAAAATTAGGAGACATCTCATCAACTCTCAAGGGAAATGATACCAGATGCCAACCTCCATTTGACTCTTTATGGTTTGAATATGTGGTTCTTAGAAGGCTTGGACCCAGTTTGGTGGTGCCGGGAAAGGGTGGTACCTCTAAGAGGCAGAGCTTAGTGACTGGTCAAAGGACTGACCCCTGCCCCATTCCACCCTGTCTTCTTATCACAATGATGCCACCAAGCACAAAGTCCTCACAACATCCCTAAAGCCAAGCCGATGACAGTGTCATAGCCTTCAGCTTTCAGAACTCTGAGCTAAATGAACCTGTTATCTTTATAAAACAACTCTCTTGAGTATTTCATTATAGAAACAAAAACAAACCAATTTGTTTCAGATTTGGGGATTATGAAAGACGTTAAAGTAACAGCTCAAACTGTGAAATGAATGTAAATACTTTAAGTGAATGAAAAGAGAAAACTTCTCACTCTGGAGGGGGAAAAAGGGACCCAATAAGAGAAGTTTACAACTACAATTTAAAGCTCCTTGGAGGGACTGAACAGCAGAAGGAAAATGACAGAGGAGTGAATAGATGAACTTGACAATAGATCAATAAGGAATTGTCTAGTCTGAATGGTAAAGGAGAAATAAAGAAAAAAGTCAGAGATCCAGGCACCTGTGAAGTGCTTCCAAAAATGTAAACATATATGATTGGTGTGGTGGTTTGAATAGGAATGGTCCCCACGGACTCTATGTTCGAATGCTTGACCCATAGGGAGTGGCCATGTTGTGAGGTGTGGCCTAGTTGGAGTGGGTGTGGCCTTATTGGAGGAAGCGTGTCACTGTGGGGGCGGGCTTTGAGGTCTCAGACGCTCAAGTTAGGCCTAGTGTGGCCTTCGCTCCCTGCTTCCTGCAGATGTGGATGCAGATCTCTCAGCTACCTCTCCAGCACAGTGTCTGCCTCTGAGCTGCCATGCTTTGTGCTATGACAATAATAGACTCAACTTCTGAGCTGTAGCCTGCCTCAGTTAAATGTCTTCCTTTATAACAGCTCCCATGGTCATGGTGTCTCTTTACAGCAATAGAAACCCTAACCAAGACAACTGGAGTCTCAAAAAGGGCAGGAGAAAGAAAAGAAAATATTTTTTTAATTAAAAATAATGACCAAATTCTTCTCAATTTGTGTGTTGTAGGACATAAAATAATAGATTATAAGAGATTCAGTGAAACACTGTTAAGATAAAAATCTAAAAAAAATTAAAAACATGATCAGGCATGTTTTAATCAATCTTCTGAAAAGCATTTATAAGATTTTACAAAATCGTGTTAAAAAAATAAATCTAAGTGTTAACTGTGAGGAAGGAGCTTTACAGATATAATTAAGGTCTCAAGTCAGTTCCACTGAAAAATGAAGAAACAGGCTTAGGGAGATGGCTCAGTCACTAAAGTCTGTGCCTTACAGGCACAAGACCTGAGTTCACCCCCAGAACCCATGAGAAAAAGGCTGAGTGTGGTAACATGCTTGCAAATCTGGCACTGAAGAAGTGGAGGCCAGCAGATCCCTAGACAAATCAGCAAGTTCCAGGCTAGTGAGACCCTGTCTCAAAAGCACAAGGTGATGTGGAATGACATCCAAGACTGACTTCTGACCTCAATACCTATGTGCACCTATGTGCATGTGTATACACATGAACACACACACGAAGTAATCAGGAAATAAGTAGAAATAATCAAATGCCCTCTTTCAATCAGATCTATTGAGTCAGAAATGGGATGTCAGAGAGTCTGAGCACAGGAAGGATGGACACTCTGTTGGGGCTTAAAGATGAAGGAGGACATTTGGCTGGCAGTACAGTTGGGTTCTGGGACCCGTGACAACAAACAAGGAAATGGAGACCTCTCCTTACAACCTCCAAGTGCCAAGTTCTGTCCATTTTCCTGCAGGGCTTCCAGATGAGCTCAGCTGGCTTGGGAGTCACTTCTGTGATACCTGAGTAGAGGACCCAGTCATGCCTCGCCCGACATCAGAGCAACAGAAACATGAAATCAATGGTCAGGAGTAATAAGTGTCCAGCTTGTTACAGGAATAGAAAACGAATCAATAGCACACAGTTTCCTAGTCAGGGAGATCAATGCTTCGCTTCTTTCCCAGGCTGCACAATATTACCTTTCTTGCTATTATTTTGATTCAGCAAACTATATTCAAGCACATCCCTATTTTCAAAACTACACATGCCGCTGTTTCTTGTTATTTTCAATACCCATCAAGTAATCTTAGGGACTTGCCTGAACGTATGTGTGCTCTGTTTTTTTTTCCTCTAGAAGACAGACTGTCAGAACAGAAGCAACTTTATTAAAGGAATACACGTTTTAAATGGTAGCAGCTATTATCTCATTAATCTCTACAAACAAATTGGTTTATACCTCAAGACACTCAATTATTCACATTTCACACTGCCTGTGGAAGGTTTATGGTTTTATTTACACATCTACATAGGCAAATTTTCTCCTCTGTTAGTCTGTACATACCTGGGCTAACTTGAGATTTGATTCTTTGCTGTTTAGTTCTCATGAGACATTCTCAATTTATCTTTTCTAAATTATACCAAGACTTTCCTCAAATCTACACTCTCAGCCCGGTGGTGGTGGTGTATACCTTTAATCTCAGCACTTGGGAGGCAGAGGCAGGCTGATTTCTGTGAGTTTGAGGCCAGCCTGGGCTACAGAGTAAGTTCTAGGAAAGGTTCCAGAGTTACACACAGAAACCCTGTCTCAAAAAACTTAAAAAAAAATCTACATTTTCATCTTTCATATTTTTATTTTCAAATTTTTTTAAAAATATTTGTTTTTATGTTAAATATTTGTATGAGGGAGTGATGTGCACATGAGTACACGTGCCCACAGAAGCCAGAGGCGACAGAGATTCCCTGGAGCGGGAGTTAGAGCCATGTGATTGGGAACCAAACTCATGCCCTCTGCAAAAGCAGCCCCTCATCTTGATCACTCAGCCATCTCTCCAGCCTCACTTTTTTTTTTTTTTTTTTTTTTTTTTTTTTTTTTTTTTTTTTGGTTTTTTTCGAGACAGGGTTTCTCTGCGTAGCTTTGCGCCTTTCCTGGAGCTCACTTGGTAGCCCAGGCTGGCCTCAAACTCACAGAGATCCGCCTGGCTCTGCCTCCCGAGTGCTGGGATTAAAGGCGTGCGCCACCACCACCCGGCTATCCAGCCTCACTTTTAAATGTCTTTGCCATGGATTTTTTTTAATGTTTCTGTTCATGGATTTTTTTTTTAATGTTTATGTTGTCCAATATATTTCTCTTTGTTATTTCTTGCTTAGGAAAATCTTCAACTGTGCTACTCCAATATTTTATTTTGTACTTTTCCCGTTTTACTCTAGTCACTTTGTTGATATATAACTTACATTATCTGTAGATTTGATAAGTCACACGTTTCTATGAGCATCACCACAATCCAGACTTAGAACACACCATCATTCGTTGTGGCTGCCATTAATCCCTGCTTCCCTGCTTCCATTCTAGCCCCAAGAAACCATCCGTGTCTAGAGGATTGGTTCTTTCTAAAGCTTCCTATAAACGGAATCAGACAGTTATGTAGTGGGTGTGTTTGGCTTGTTTCACTTGGCACATGTTTTTGAAGTCTGTGTTATTGATGTATCACTAGTTCCGACCTTTGTGTTGACAAGTAGTGGGTCCACCCTCTGTATCTGTGGGTTCTACATCAAGGAACCATGGATGGAGAATGTTCTGAAACATTCATGTATATTGGGCATGTGCAAAATTATTTTCTTATCACTAGTTCCTAAAAATATGCTACAACAACTGCAGAAATGTAAAACACTGTCGACTTGAGTTGTACATGTGATAAGACAAAATCGGCCAGATCAGAGCCTCCCTGGAAAATGCTGGGCTTAATGCACACTCGGAAACTGGACCTGGATATAAGGGCCAGAACAGAGAACCATCGCTGATCTCCATTCATCTGGACCACCACGGTGTGCATACATTGTGGACCAAGCTCTACCTCTCACAGGTGAGGACAGCAAAGGACAGAGGAGGAAGCTGACCACTCACGGTCACAGAGACGGAGCAATGTAAGGACTCAACCAAGTCCTCTGAATCCAATATCAGCGCCTCTGGCCTACTCTCAGAACTAGATAAACTGGGAGGATGGTGGGGTGGGGAGAAACTTGGTAGAATGAAGGAGGCATCTGATGTAGAAGGCGCATGCTGTAGTCTGAAGTAAACACACAACACAAGGCAGACAAAGCCAAGGGATAAAAAGATACTGGATGCCACCCAGTCTAATGAACTTGTTCTTCATCCTACAGGCAGAGTCTTGATCTAGATTCAAGTTCAAATCCTGCCTCTGCCTCTTAGCTTTACCATCTAGTTCCAGTTAATTAACCCTGTTGTGCCTCAGTTCGAACTCTCTAGAAGATGGGTTGGCAACAGCTTTCTCATCACAGAGCTATTGTGCAGGATAACTGAGCAAGGATCTGCAAAGTGCTTAGAACAGATGGTTGATGTTGAACACATCCTCAACATCGAGAAATGGTTTTGCACTGGCCAAAATCTCACCACTGGGGAAGCCATAGGCTTTTCTGGGAAGGATACTGCTGTTGTTTTGCTTAGTGGATATAATGTATCTATCAGATTGTATTTGTGTTTATGCTGCTGTCTGCTTTGGTCCAAGAAGCTTCTTCTGGCAGCAGGGAGCAAATGTTGCAGAGGCTCATGACTAGCCAAAGTGCTGAAAATTAGTGACTGTGGAATGCTCAGCCCTAAATGAGACACCAGTACCACCGCCTCCAAGGCTCAGGGAGCATCACAGAACAGGGGGCAGAGAGACTGTAAGCTGCATAAAGGATGTTATGTTGTGGGTGTCGACTTCTGAGCGTGACATGACTGTTGCACTCGGGGCATCACAGCAGCTGTGATTATCTGTATAAGACGGATCAAGACTGGATCCATCAACATGTAGTCACAGAGGAAGTGAAAGTAGGAAGACTATTTGAAAAGAGGACAGGATCAACAGGAATGGGTGGGAAGTAATAAAGGGTCATGGGAGGGTGAATGTAGTCAAACTGTATCATGATATATATGAAAAGCTCATAATGAAACGCATTATTATGTATAATTAATATATGCTAATAAAACATTTTAAAATTTTTTTATGACAAGAGTATCAAGGAAATCTATGTTTTAAGACCATTACTCTAGCCGGGCGGTGGTGGCGCATGTCTTTAATCTCAGCACTCAGGAGGCAAAGCCAGGTGGATTTCTGTGTGTTCAAGGCCAGCCTGGTCTACAGAGTGAGATCCAGGACAGGCACCAAAACTACGCAGAGAAATACTGTCTCAAAAAAACAAAAACAAAAACAAAAATCATTATTCTAGACAAAATCATCCTGGAGACAGGAAGAAAGGTGGAAATAATATTTTTATGCAGCTGGGATGGGCAGGAAGAGAAAAGGAAAGGAGAAACAGAATGGCTGGGTCTCCCAAGGGGCTCTGCACCCATCCCTTTATGATCTAGAACATCTCTCCTTTATGCCATGCTTTTTATTGGAGCCTCAGAAATGAGACTAACTCAAACCATTTATTGTCCATGTATCCCTGGTGATTTTTGCATCCACTTCTGCTAGGGAATGCTTCCCAGAAGGCTCAGTGGGCTTTGATAAAGATGGAAATGGAGAAAAAGGAAAAGAAATTCCCCCTGAATCCTACTCTGAATTTCCAAGTTCAGCCCTTGTCACCTGCTGTCACGACTTCAATGTGTGACATACAGGAGGCTTTGACCATCTCCTGACCTGCTGGGCCTCCACCAAGGTCAAGGGCAACAACAAAAGACCCTGGGTATGGAGAGCAGAGCTTGTACCTGCCCTTGTTATCTGAGCCTTTAGCTTCCAGATAAAGCATCTGTGCGGCCACTTTATGGAAACATAAAAATTGCAATTAGCATCCCACACAAAGGAAGTGGGGAGTTCTCTGTGTGGCTCATAAACCCGGGGAGTTTATACCTGAGAACAGGAGAGAGGGAGAGAGAGAGAGAGAGAGAGAGAGAGAGAGAGAGAGAGAGAGAGAGAGAGAGAGAGAGAGAGAATATCAGTACAAGACATTCCCCATCAGAAAAACAACTTTCAGCCACTGACCTAGTTTGAATTGGTTCAGGAAGCATATAATTATACCATTGTTAAGTTATATTGTGTATTTGAAAGGTTATATTCCAAGGAAGAACCAGCCAACCAGCAGGTGTTGGGAAGGCTTCATCATCAGGCAGCCTGCATCCATTCACAAGAACTTTCCAGCTCTCCAATTGAAGCAAATCCCTCTCTACACCCAAGTTTCTCATCTGAACACAATAGGCAAGCGCAACCTTACCCAAAGTTGAACTTGAATATGATAGTGTAATTTGTCCTCTCTTTAAACTCCAAACACATCAAAGATGGAGAGACCTTGGAGAGCCTCAGTTTATGTTGAAAAGTCAACAGTTCTGCTGTGGGATGTTCTCTATGCTGTGAATGTGTTGCTCTGATTTGTTAATAAATAAAGTGCTGATTGGCCAGTAGCCAGGCAGGAAGTATAGGCGGGACAAAGAGAGAGGAGAATTCTGGGAACAGGTAGGCTGAGTGAGGAGATGCTGCCATACGCTGCCATGAGAAGCAGATGTTAAGATACTGGTAAGCCAAGAGCCATGTGGCAACTTATAGATTAATAGAAATGAGTTAATTGAAGATATAAGAACTGGATAGCAAGAAGCCTGCCATGGCCATACAGTTTATAAATAATATAAGCTTCTGAGTGATTACTTTATAAGTGGGCTGCGGAACTATGGGGGAGGGGTTGGCAGGACCCAGAGAGAAACTCTCCAGCTACACAGTTCAATCAAGACTTCTCTCACAGATCTTTTTTCTACCCTTAGTAGATTGTCCTCAAAGAAAATCCCAGAAGAGCACAGATCTCTCCTGAATAAAGTCTTTGATGTCAATGCATCATTTCTGAGAGCTGTAATTGATCATTTTAATTTGTCAAGATAAAGAAAGTGGGAGTCTTGGGCTGGAGAGATTTTGGGGGGAGGGATGAAGAGTATTTGTTGCTCTTGCCGAGGACCAGATTTGGTTCCCAGCAACCACAAGGTGGTTCACAACCATCTGTAACTCCAGTTCCATGGCCCCTTCTGACTTCTGTGGGCACTGCACACAAGTGGTACACATACATGCATGCAGGCAAACACTCATACACATAAAATAATTAAATATAGGAAAACAAATTTAAGTGGGGCTGGAGAGATGGTTCATCCGATAAGAGTGCTTGTTATTCTTACGGAGGATCAAAGTTCAGTCCCCAGCACCCATATCAGGCAGCTCACAGCACCTGTAACACCAGCTCCAGGGGGCCCTGTGCCCTCTTCTGGCCTCTGTAGGCACCAGCACACAGATGCATACAGAGAGAGAGAGAGAGAGAGAGAGAGAGAGAGAGAGAGAGAGAGAAGAGAGAAGAGAGAGACTTTTAAAAGCAGTGATTTTAAAAGCAATGATTGAAGATTTTACATGCAAGTTAATGCTTTGCCCTACTCTGTGGAGGACTTTGATGATGCCACCGCATCTGCTGTATCTTCTCATCCAATTGCTTCACAACACCCACTGGTCCTCCAGCAGAGTTCTCTGCAATCCCTGCCTGCTGAGTCATTGGCAAGACAGAGGTATGGAGACTGCCCAGCAGCCCCCAAATCAGGGAGAGGGGAGTAGAATAGCTCCATTGTGTTTCCAGCAGGTTCCCTCTTTCCTAGTTAACGGGATTAGGTCACAGAGTGTCCAGAGATTTCACCAAACATTCTGGGTATGTCTTAGGGAAGAAGGTCTGAGTGAGATTAACCCTGGGATCAGTAGACTGTGTAGAATAGATGCCTCATCCAATCCAATCTAATGCAGGCCCCTCAAATACAGTCCACACACCATGCCCCCACACACAGTCCACACACACACGGCTCCCCACATAGTCCACACACACACAGTACACACACACATAGTCCATACACACACACACACACACACACACACACACACACACACACAGTGTCCCACACACATGGCCCACCCCCACACACTCCACACATACACACACAGCCCCACACACAGCCCCACACACATAGTCCACACACACAGCTCCCCTACACATTCCACATATACACAGTCCACATACACAGCTCTACACACAGTCCACACACACAGCCCCACACACAGTCCACACACACAGCCCCACACACAGTCCACACACACAGCCCACATATACACAACCCATACCCACACCCACACAGCCCCCACACACAGCCCCCCACACACAGCTCACACACATAGCCACACACACACACAGCCCCCTCACAGTCCACACACACAGCCCCACACATAGCCCCCTACAGCCCCATACACACAGCCTCCCCACACATCACACACACACAGTCTTCCCACACAGCACCCACACCCACACCCTTTCTAATAGGTGATCAACCTTCTTCTGGTCTAGACTTAAACTCAGAGTAGAACATCAGCTCTCCTGGGTCTCCAGGCTATTAAGCACAGTGCTCAGCCTCTAAAATCACATGAACAAACTCTTTATAATGAATAGATATGTGTATATATACACTATAATGTATGTATATATCTACATATATAATGTAAGTATATATCTACATATACAGAGACCAACACTATAACACAGGCACACACACATATATAATGTAAGTATATATCTGTGTATACAGAGAACGACATCATATGTACACACATACTTCCCAGCAGTCCCATCACTCCGGAGAACCCAGAGCAACACCTCCAGCTTCTTCCGCTGTCTCACTTCCCCTCTCTCCCAGGGTCTCTTTACCACCCAAACAAACGCCTTGCACTTGAACCTTTGTCTCAAGGTCTGCCTCAGAGGACCCCAGACTCGGCAGCCTGACAACCTGTGTTCCCAACCAGCTCTCCCTTGCCAGCTTCCTGTGGAGTACAAGGTGGCTGTAGACATTTAGACAGTGATACACAGAAAAACCACACTGGATGGAAGGTGCTTGAATATGCTTTTTAAACCCTTGTTAATACGGAAATGAAAAGAAAGAAAGAATAAGATTCTATTGTTCCACCCTTCTCTCCATCTCAAACAGTGTGGCAATACCTGCTCACTGTCTTACGAACATAGGGAATCAATAGCCCCTCGAATCCTGAAGTGTTAAGCATCCTTGCTAAGCCCAGCCTAATTATTTCCTCTAAAGCACTGTGTCTACAATATTTTAACTCTCCTTTCCCCTATTCAAACAAGTATGAAAATCTGCCCGATGATATCCAGAGGGGTTTCTGGCCAAGGACAGAGAACACATTTTTTACTTGTGTGTTCCAGAAGCCCATGGCTTGCTAGAAAGAGATTCTGAGCATGAACTGTCTTAAGGATGGAAGGAAAGAGGTGACGTCACTCAGAAAACATAGAGATTCCCCTGTGCTAAGGAAGAGGAGCAGAAGCAAGGTTTGGAGCCAGCACATCTCTAAGGTGATTCACTTCTCCTTCACATCTCAAGGAGCTGCAGGGGATGCCAAGACCAGAAGGACCATGCAGCAAGCAACAACTCAATTCTCAGTGGTAACCTTCAAGGACTGCCAAGGCCAATACTGTTAAGATAGTAAGGAAGTCTGGGTGGTAGGTCTAAGCTCCTTTAAATCATAAGACTAAAAACTTGTCCACAGCCGGGCAGTGGTGGCACATACCTTTAATCCCAGCACTCGGGAGACAGAGCCAGGTAGATCTCTGTGAGTTCAAGGCCAGCCTGGTCTACAGAATGAGATCCAGGACAGGCACAAAAACTCATCCATAGCCCAACACTAGCTTCACTTAGGCATTTGGAGACCTGGATAGAAGAGAGCTCACCATCTAACTAACTGGGACAATGGCTGATAACCAACTTGTAGACTCATGTATACTCATGGATTGAGTTATGAATCTCAGAAGCTTCCCAGACATCAAATGAGATGATTCAGACCAAAGAAGTAGTTCTATGACACATTTACTGATGAGCAGAGAAGACTCAGAGGTCAAGGGCCTTACCAATAATCCCGCAGTCATGACAGATTGACATTCAGATCCACATTTGACTGGTTTGGGTGCATGGGTGGCTTCCCCTTTGCTCACCATCCTCTAGGCCCACAAAGAACAAGCCCAGCATGAGTCTGAGAATGACTGTGTACTTTAATCCCCGCTCCCCGCTGAAGCTTGCCAGGAAGAATTAGTTATGTCTTGCCATTCGGTGTGAATGTTTTCCAGAGCCAATTGCTACATCTGCTGGAGTTCTAAGTAGCTTTCACGAAAACCAGTCCTATTCATCATACCTTAAGGAGACACAGTAATCTCCTATAGGCACATATTAATTATCCCATTAGAAACAAGCTAGAGTTAATTATAGTGCCTTCCTAGTTTAAAGGAGAAAAAGAGAGAGCAGGGGAACTGGTCTGCAGCCAAAGAAGGCTCAACTCTACATTCCAAGACGAGAAATGTATGTCCTTGTCTGTGAGCTGCCTCTTTGCTGGAAAGCAGAAAGTTTGAGAAGTCAACATCTCAGACCTTGACACCAACCCAGAAAGTCTCTCTAGGCATCGCCTGTGGCATATCTCTCTTTAAGGAAAGGCCCTGGACCACTAGAAAGAAATACCCATCAATTATTAAGAAAGTTTATATCAAGGAGGAAGGAAAATTGCATGTCATTTTCCTGGCATTTAAATGTTTTCATTATTTATTACTAGCATCCTTCTATTTAGAGGAGACTAAATAAGCCAATGCTTAAAAAAAAAGCAGCAATAGCAACAACAACCACACACACACACATACACACACACACACACACACACACACAAGCAGGTCACAGTAGCCCATGCACAGAATCCCAGCGCTTGGGAAGTAGAGACAGGAGGATCAGGAGTTTAGCATCACCTCAGCTGCACAGCCAGTTGAACGACCAGCATGGGATACAGGGGATCTTTCTCAAGAAAAGTCAGGGAGCAGAGCAACTGAAGAGCCAAAGAAATAAGAAAAAGGGTCTTCTGCAAAGCCAGGCAGTGTGTACTCACCACTAGCATCCCTGTGAAGATTTTTTTCCCTCTGCTTTAAGTATACCAAGAAACAGCACATTGAAGCATGCTGGAAACAGCACATTGAAGCATGCTGGAAACAGCACATTGAAGCATGCTGGAAACAGCACATTGAAGCATGCTGGAAACAGCACATTGAAGCATGCTGCACTCCTGAAACACAGCAGCCCTGAGGTTTACCTTTCAGTTTCTTAAAATAAATACGACATCAACTAAATCTCATCCTTGGTCTTTCTCAGTAGCTCCTGCCCATATCTGAGCATTAGTCAATGTCTTCAAAGTAAAATGCGTTTGTTCTCCTGCAGTCACTCAGAAGCACTGCTGGAGAAAACTAAATTTCCTCCATTGCAAAGACCATGCATGGGTCTGACACTCTAAAGATAGCTCAGTAGTCTTTTTTCCCCAAGAACGAAATAGAAGAAGTGTTTGACAATTATCCTTTCTCACGTGACTAGAATGTTGTGCTTTGCAGGATCATAGAAGATAAAATCCACAAACTTTCACCCACCACCCGTCTAGTTGTCCCCAAACCTTGGGATGTGTTACAATCAGTTTGGAAGCTTCCTGGAGTTTTCTCTAATAGGACCCAGGTGTCTGATTTTGAATACACCTTCCCTGGGTGATTCTGATGGGGAGAGCCCCTTTTAAAAACTCTCACCTGATTCTTATAAATAGATACAAATGAAAACTGAACTAAATTCATTTTTTAAAGGACCTTACCGGTGGCTGGAGAGTTGGCAAGCAGTTAAAAGCACTTGTTCTTGCCAAAGACCTGGGTTTGATTTCCAGCACCCATATGGCAGCTCACAACCATCTGGAACTCTAGTTCCAGGAGATCTGATGCCCTCTTTTGACCTCTGCAGGCACCAGGCATGAATGTGGTGCACATACATACAGGCATATAAAATAATGAAATCAACTAATCTAAAATAAATGGAACTTGCTGTCTTCCATAGTGGAAGCGTTAAGTGAGTAAGCATAACAACGAACTTGGGTTTTAATTCACACTGGGTTGGGTCCCAGATAATTCATGCCTTGCCTTAGATAAATTTCTACCTGTGGACTTTAGTTTAATGGAAATTTGGGGTTAAAACCAACTTGGAGTCTATGAGATGGCTCAGCAGAAGGTAAGAAGGCTTGTTATAAGCTCAACTCCCACAAATTGTCCTCTGACCCCCACACATACACCCTAGCATGTTGTGCGTGCATGCACACACACACACATTGTGATAATATGAGACATTGTCACTCGATAAATGTTAGCTCTCCTTCCCCTTCCTTTCGCCTTTTCTCTACTGTAAATTTTTCACGAGATTCCTTCAACTATCGAAATCTTGGACCCAGTTTGTTTCTCTCTGATATTAACACCTCCACCCACATTATCATTCCTATATTTGTTCAGCATCTCAACACTTAAATATTAAGCTTGGAGGGAGATGAGAAATAAATAGCATTTTAAGAGCAAGCAACATCATTTCTATCAAGAAGTTCTTCTGTTTTTCCCTGGAGAAGATCTCGGAATGTCACTCAGAGCAACAGATACCTGAGAACAAGAGTTAGCAAAAACAATAACAAAGAGGGAAGGCAGAAGAAACTGTTCTGCATTTGGAGTGGACTGGACACACTTGGCGTAAGAGAAGGAAGTGGGGAACCAGGACGGCCGTACTGTGGGCAAGCAACAGCAAGAAGATTCTTACAGCAGCAATCATAGCAGGGGGAATCAGCAGAAGCATGAAGTCAGAAGAGGACCTCTGAAAGCACCCGTGAAGAAGGAAAACTCTCAGGTCTTCCATGTTGTGTCAAATGAACGATGCAGACATACCCATAGAGCTCCGGGGTCCCACTAACATCCAGCCTATACTGTATTCCTGCAAAAGCCACCTGACATTTCTTTGTTGCTCTGTGTGATATGCCTCTTCTGTTGAATGCTGAAGGACCCTTGCATGGGTATTATGGGACCCTATGTGCTTCGCCGCCAATGTCTGTTAAAGAGTAACACTCTTTCAAACATAAACATTTGAGGATACCACTTTTACCTCCCAATGTAATGTGCTATAAATCCCTGTCTTAGCTACTTCTCTCATTGCTGTGACAAAAATACCTGTCAAAGGTAGTTTAAGGAGAGAAATATTCCTTCGGGCTCTTGGGTGTGAAAGTATGGTCCATCTTGGCAGGGAAGACTTGGTAACAGAAGCAGGAGGCAGCAGCTGGTCACGTTGGGTCCACAGTCAGGAAGCAGAGATGAATGCTGTTGCTCAGCTCCCTCATTCAGTCCAGACCCCCAGACCATGACACAGTGCTACCCACATGAAAGGTATTTCAGTGAACTCAGTCTAGAAACTCCCTCACAGACATGCTCAGAAGTTTGTCTCCCAGGCAGCTCTTGATCCTGTTAAGCTGACAATATTAACCATCATATTCTCTAAGCAGAAAAATAAGATGTCAAAGTGTGACTCAAGTCCAGAAAGTTCTGCTCAACAATGGAACCCTTTGGAAAAGAAATAATGCTGCAGCGTGCACTGGGTACTGAGCACACACCCTGCCAGGGAACAAGCTATATGTGTTACTCACGTTCTCCCATCCCCTCATCACCTACTGTTGTTCTAATAAGCCAAACCAGGCTCACAGGATTTGACCATTTTGTCATTGTCTCCACAGTGGTAAGTGGCAAAGCCAACCTTCAAAGCAGGGCCTGTCTGCTCTCTTCAGCAAGCCACCTGACAGACTCTCCTGTCACGTGGATCAGGACTAGGTTGGTACAGCACACTACACTGCCATGAGCTCCTAAAAATTCCAGGTCTTCCTGAAGAACAGCACACAATAGACCTTGGGTGACATCAGCCGAAGATCAGGAAAAACATCTAGCCCTGGGTGCAAACAGCCAGAATTTGGCAACAACAGCTCCACTTGGGCTACACACCAGGATCCTACCAAAACTGGAGTTTCTCATGCCTCGGCACAGGTCTGCTGAAGGGAATTCTTTGGGAACAGGGTGCAAGTAGTCTGAGGGAGTGTGAGTGTGTATGTACTTATTCATGTAAGTACACACATGTATATAGGTGCATGTGCATGCTTACGCACATCTGTGTGGAGACCAGAGGTCAACACTGGGCATTCTTCCTTGAACACTCTCTACATCTTTAGCTTTTGAGACAGACTCTCTCACTGAACCTCAAACTCATCTATTTAACTAGGCTGCTTAGACAATGAGCTTCAGAGTTCCACCTGTCTCCACCACCACTGTAATGCTGGGGTTAGGTGCACAGTGACACCCTGTTTTTTGTTTGTTTGTTTGTTTGTTTGGGTTTGTTTGTTTTCTATGCGGATACTGGATCCCAACTCAAGGCCTCATGCTTGAACAGCAAACATTTTACCAACTGAGTCACTGCCCCCGCCACACACCATCTCCCCAGTCCCCACAGCCTACAAATAATGCAGGCCAGTTCCAGATGAGGGCATTAAGAAAGTGTGATTCTCTGCCATTCCACGGTGCAAACTCCACCTCCCTAGAGCTTACTGCACTTCCAGCTTCCCTCACAATAATAGTTCTATTTTAAGAGAACTTGGGGGAAGTGTGGCAAATCTCAGAGTTAGCATATGTTCAACCGAGACAGTGGGGAATTCTGCACCGTTCCTGTGGCCATAAGAAAGCAGAGTTCTATCACTCCAGATGTCAACTCTCAGCAAGGCTACAATTAATGAGGGACCCGGCCTATTGTGCTTAATACAAAGTGATAAGCGGTCGCTGAAGCATGGCAAAAACATGCGAGGGCAAGTACAAGCACACCTCTGGCAGAAGGAGATGTTTTTGTGGCATAAGCATATCAGGTACAAGCCCCCAAGTCAATTTTAATTGGTCCACGAAGTCCAGTGTGGAAAGAGATGGACAGCAGTTCTCTTCTTCATGCTGTTGTAGAAGGGCAAAGAAAGTGGAC
This sequence comes from Peromyscus leucopus, assembly GCF_004664715.2. Classification (NCBI taxonomy): domain Eukaryota; kingdom Metazoa; phylum Chordata; class Mammalia; order Rodentia; family Cricetidae; genus Peromyscus; species Peromyscus leucopus. The sequence continues at coordinate 137,889,505 of NC_051063.1, read as the reverse complement.
CATAAGGACCTGTTCCTTAGATTACAAGCTGGTGACAGACACCCAGGGCATGAGCTAGTACCTGCTAAAGAACTAGCTCCAGCCAGAAATGTGGGAGAACTCAACCACAGGACCTCCATAAACCAATACACAGAAGAGACATGTGCCCAGTTAAAGCCTCTTTTGAGGAGAAATCGCTCTCCTATTTATTAAGAATTCCAGACCGTTGGACTAAGACAGGGTCTCACTACACAGCCTTGGCTGACCTAGCCACACTGTAGCCACTATGTAGACCAGGCTAGCTTCAAGCTCACTGCAGAGGTCTGCCTGCCTCTGCCTCTGGGATCAACAGCAGGTACCGCCATGTCCCGAGTCTGTCTGTAACTGCCCTTAAGGAAACTATCCCGGCGGTGATGGTACACACCTTTAATCCCAGCATTCAGGAGGCAGAGGTAGGCAGATCTCTGTGAGTTTGAGACCAGCCTGGGCTACAGAGTGAGTTCCAGGACAGGCTCCAAAGCTACACAGAGAAACTCTGTCTTGAAAAACCAAAAAGAAAAAGAAAAGGAAAGAAAGAAAGAAAAACATAAAACCATCATTAGCATATCAATGGTCAGAAAATGTTTATCAAAAGCTGGGTGAACACCGGTTCAGAAATGCTTCCAGGGACCTTGCTGCCATGGTGGTGGTGGTGGCTGCAACTCCGCTCTTGAAAGGTTTTCAAATGATACAGTTTGATATATTAGAAGATGTGGTGATATTTTGCTGTGCTCTAACAAATCAAGCTTGTCCGAAGATCAGAGGGCAGAGCTAGCCACTAGTTAACCATAGAGGCCAGGCAGTGGTGGCACACACCTTTAATCCCAGCACTTGAGAGGAAGAAGCAGGAAGATCAGGAGTTCAAGGCCCCCTGAGCTACACGAGATTGAATCTGTCTAAAAAAAAGAAACAGAGCCAGGTGGTGGAGGCTCTTGGGACCTCATGTCTTTGATTCCAGTACTTGGGAGGCACAAGCCTTTAATCCCAGGACTAGGGAGTTGGAGATGGGAAATGATATGGCTGAGCAGAAAGACAAATATAAAAGGGGAGGAGACAGGAGCTTGGCCCCCTTTCAGGCTGAGGAGTCATGAAGGTAAGAGGTGGCTGTGGCTTGCTCTTTTGTCTCCCTGATCTTTCAGCATTTACCCTGATATCTGGCTCTGAGTTTTTATTATTAAGACCAAATAGAATTCAAGCTACATCTGGCACTCAACAAGGTCCTGAAAGTTATAAGTAGTTTTAATTCCTTGTGCTTCTCTAGACAAATGTTTGTGAATCTCAAGTTCTGATACAGTTATAGTAATAATCATTAAGGTTTTTTTTCAAGAAGTTATAAATTATTTTTTTTACCAAAGAAGGTAAATAATGTGTTCCATGGCAATCTGTCAGGACCTAGAAATTGCTGCTTCTTCTGCCCTGGCCTGAGCACAGCAGAGGGGATCTATTGCAGTCATGTCCGCCTGGATTGCAGCTCTAGCTGCTTCATATGGTTCAAGTTCAGGGTTCAAATCGGACTCCGACAGTAAGGGCAGTCTGTGTCCCCTGCCAGCCACCAACTCTCTCATGCATTTGACCAAATCACCTTCAGTCACTCCCTCTCGACAGTGGCAGTGGACTCGGCTCCGGAGGTGGCAGTTAAGGATGATTTGGAAACTGGAGTTCACTTTGACCCTGCTGTCCAAGAAGTTCAATATAATCCTACCTATGAGACCACATTTGCTTCTGAGTCTGGACCAGAAAATCCCTTTAGAACACAGTAAATGCTTACTCTTAGAAATATGCTTTCTGGATATGCCAAGACAGCGCATATCAATGACTTCATGTTTGAACAGCAAAGAAAAACATTTGCCACATAAGGCTATTCACTGGACCCTTCACTAGATAATCATCAAGTGTCTGCTAAATATATTAGTTCTGTGGCAGAAGCTGAAAAGAATCAAGGTTTAACTGTATTCGAAACTGGTCAGATGAAAAACAGAAAAAAAGGAAAAAGTTCAAAGAAAATGATGCATCTAACATTGATGGTTTCTTAGGACCATGGGCAAAATATGTGGATGAAAAAGATGTAGCCAAAGCTTCAGAAGAAGAACAAAAGGAGTTGGATAAAATCACAGTGAAGAGGCAGAAAAAAAGGCAAACAGGAAGAGGGGAGACCTGAGGAGGAGAAGACAATCTTAAAAACATTAAAGAAATGTACCACTACCAAGGCAGGTCCTGCCTTCACACACCTCAGGATGTTGATGTTAATCTACGGTCATCTGTGCCACCTGAAAAATGTTATCTTCCCAAAAAACAAATTCATGTGTGGTCTGGACACACACAGGGTGTCAGTGTGATCAGGCTGTTTCCTCTTTCTGGACATTGGTTGCTGTCTGGTTCCATGGACTATAAAATTAAGAGACTGATGCTGTCTGAGAACATTTATTGGTCACAGCAAAGCTGTGAGGGACATCTGCTTCAACACTACAGGAATACAGTTCCTCAGTGTGGCCTATGACAGGTACCTGAAATTCTGGAACATGGAGACGGGACAGTGTACATCAAGATTTAGAAACCGAAAAGTAGCCTATTGTGTCAAGTTCAATCCTGATGAAGACAAGCAAAATCTCTTTGTGGCTGGGATGTCTGACAAAAAGATAGTGCAGTGGGGCTTTCGAAGTGGAGAGACAGTTCAGGAATATGATTGGCATTTGGGAGCTGTCAATACTATTGTTTTTGTTGCTGAGAATCGAAGCTCTGTGAGCACATCTGATGATAAGAACCTAAGAGTTTGGAAATGGGATATCCCTGTGAATTTTAAGTGTGTAGCAGAGTCCAATATGCACTCAGTGGCTGCAGTGACTTTGTCTCCAAATGGGAAATGGCTGGCATGCCAGTCAATGGATAACCAAATCTTAATTTTGTCTATGTGACTTCGGGAGATGGGAAGGAAAATTAAATACTTTGAGACTGGAAGACCACCAAGCTCTACAGTCAGTTTAACGCTCACGATGAAGTGTGCATAGGTGCAGCGTGGCACCCACATGAAACATCCAAGGTCATCATGTGTGGTTGGGATGGCCTCATTAAACTGTGGGATTATTGGAATTAGTCCTTTCACAATCTGGGATCATTTTTGATGCAATGTCATGTTTAACTATTTAATTATTAGAAAGTATTGGATGACCATTTGACTTATAGATAATCTTTTCATATATGGCCTTATGAAGTTGACCCATGGTTTTTGTTAAGAGCATTGTAAATTTGCCTCATATAAATTCATTGGCAACTTCATTTGCTCTTTATAGATGTTATTTATATGAAGAATGACAGCTGGCTCTATTTGACAAATAGTTATGTTGGCAGGCAGTTTGCATTTATCCCTGAGATGTCACTGAAAGGATCATTTTGGGAGTCAAGAAGACATGCTTATTGGCTATGGGATCCTAGAGGAAATGATGTAACTAATGACTTAGGAAGGTACCAGACACTTACCAATGCAACCAGAGTGGAAGGGAAGGAAAAGAATGATACAGTTGGATATACTAAAAGATTTTTGTTGGTGCTCTAACAAATTAAGCTTGCCCGAAGATCAGAGGGCAGAGCTAGCCACTAGCTAACCATAGAGGCCAGGCGGTGATGGCACACACCTTTAATCCCAGCACTTGGGAGGAGGAAGCAGGAAGATCAGGAGTTCAAGGCCACCCTGGGCTACAAGAGATTAAATCTGTTTATAGGAGAAACCGAGCCATTCGGTGGAGGCTCATGCCTTTGATCCCAGTACTTGGGAGTCACACGCCTTTAATCCCAGCAATTGGCTGGGTGGAGAGGAGAATATAAAGCAAGAGGAGGCAGGTGCTTGGCCCCCTTTCAGGCTGAGAAGTCATGGAGGTAAGAGGTGGCTGTGGCTTGCTCCTTTGTCTCTCTGATCTTTCAGCATTTACCCTGATATCTGGTTCTGGGTTTTTAATTACTGAGACCAATTAGAATTTGAGCTACATCCTGCACCTGTGGTTCTCATGCTTGGTGCTCCAAGAATCTCCTGGATCATTTGTTCCAAAACAGTTTCTGATTTACTGTGTTTAGGGTAGTGCCTAGAATTTTGAATTCCTAACGAACACCATACTAGGTGGTTCTAAGCTATTGTTCTTAGGATACACTTGTAGAACCACTGACTCAGATCCCTGAGGCCAAGCTCCAGTGAAAGGTGGGCTCTCATCCCACCAAACTGCAGAAACAAGAGGAGACAGAATCTTGAGGCCAGATATGCCTACCTCCCCTTTGGCAGGGAGCTCATGGGATTTATTTCCCTAAACCAGTCTTGGTGGGTATCTTCTGTCATCAGTTTACACATGTGAATTACCTTCATCCTAAAATGCCTGGTTTCCATGACTCTTCTAGTCTTTCTAATACTCTCAAATATCTGTCTCATTCTAAACTGTAGGACCCTCTCATCTATAAACGAAGATGCTTTCCTTCAGGGAAAGCCTTCTTTTGCTTTCCTTGAGGGCCAAAGACACGGGGACTCAGGGATCACTTCAGCTGGCTCAGAATCAGGAAGTCCTACTTCCTTCCCCAGATGTGACCTTGTCCACAGTTTTCCCTCCTTGCCATGGCACTGGAAGCAGTGTTTGCCCTTTGGAGGCCCGGCGCTGCTGCTGCTTCTTTGGATGCTAGTGCACACTCTTCCCTGCTCACTGCCCAGCTCTCATTTTAGCTCCAGGGAAGTGATTTCTGTTGCTGTTGCTATGGTATCTGTTGTCATCTGAGATCAGAAAAAGGTTCCTTAGAAGTCTCCCTTACCTCTTTTTTTTCCTTCATATTTTATTACAGAAACTACCAAACACACTAAGAATAATAATATACAACTCTATGTATTCTCCAAACAGTCCCACAATTATTGACTCATTCCAATCTTGTATCATTTGCACCCTGACCAAATTCTTCAACCTCACATAACCACTGGGTGATTTTGAAGCAGTTCTCCAATATCCTGTGATTTTTTTTTTAATCCATAAATAGATCAGTGGTATCTACCTATTAAAAAAACAAAAGAGGACTCTGGAACTGAGGGCAATTTGGCTGCAACTGTTACCCCATCAGTCCCCAGAGCTGATGCTGTTTATTTATCTGGCTAGGCCAGTGTCTCCTTCTCAGACCACTCAATGTTAATCCCCCTTGGAGCTGCACACTTGGAGATAGAGGTTGGTGTTCTCGGGACAAAGACACAAGAGTAGCTATTCTCCCATTCCAGAACCCCCAAACAAGCTCTCAGGAATAAGACTCAGGCCCAGCATGGTGGCACAGGCCTGTAATCCCAGTGCTCAAGAGGAAAAGGCAGACAGATCTCTGAGAACGAGGCCAGCCTGGTCTACACAGAGAGTTTTAGGGTAGTGAGGGCTACATAGTGAAACCCTATCTCAATAACAACAATAATAGGACTCTTTTAAAAAATAATCCACTGACCATTATCACACCTAAGAAACTAATAATTTTATAACATCATTTGAACATACAGAGTCCAAGTTCTCTCAATTGTTTCATGGGGGGTTGTTTATTTGTTCAGAGTAGGTTCCAAATAAGTTCTATTACTTGCCATTGGTAAATACATCTCATCTTTAGTGACTCAAATGCTCCCCAGATTACCTCATGCTAGTCACTGCGTCCTTCTTATAATGAAACCAGATGGCTTGTTCCAGTTTCCTTGGAATATGCTTTGCTATTTTTATGATGTCTTTCAATGTATTTTCTGTCCCCTGTGTCTCCTGGGAATTGGCAGGGTAGATCTAGAGCTGTGCCGCCCAGTGCCATAGCTCATAGCACAGGCAGCTAGCTATTGGAGTTTGAATTACTGAAGAACAATACAATTTAACGCTTGGTTCTCAGAGACACAAATTTTATTTCAAATGCTCAACACACATGAGGCTAGCAATTCCTGCTGGGCTACCCATGTATTCTGTGCATGTACACACACAACATGTTTCTAGCTTCACCAGAAGTCCTATTAGAAACATGTTCTTCCTGAGATTCAACAGTTAAGATTAGAGTTGGGATTAGTGCTGGGATTGGGTTTAGGGTTGGGATTAGGGTTATGGTTAGGGATTAGGCACTTGGTTTAGATGTAGGGTATTGTGGGTTACAGTTATGGTTAAGGTTATGGTTAAGTTAGGATTAGGGGTCATAGTAGGATTAGTGTTAACATTAATATGGGGGATGGGGGGTAACACAGCCAAGCACTTGGCCGAGCTCCTGGAGTTCAGTTGAAGAGAGGGAGAAGGGATTATAGGAGTAAAGGGAGTCAGGATCAATATGGGAAAAAACACAGAGACAGCTGACCCAAGATAATAGGAGCTCATGGACTCTGAACTGACAGCTGGGGAGCCTGCATGGGACCGCACTAGGCCCTCCGAATGTGGGGGACAGTTGCATGGCTTGATGTGTTTGTGGGTCCCCTGGCAATGAGACCAAAATCTATCCCAGGTACACAACTGGCTTTTTAGAGCCCATTCCCTATGGGGCGATGCCTTACTCAGCCATGATGCAGGGGGGAGGGGCTTGGTCCTGCTCAGACTTGGTGTGCCAGCCTGTGTTGACCACCCAGGGGAGGCCTTACCCACTATGAGGAGGGGGTGGGGGTGAGATGAGGGGAGGTGGGGAGGAGTGGGAGAAGGGGATGGAGGGGGAACAGGGGTTGCTTTGTAAAATGAAAAAAAATTTTAACTAGAAAAATATGGGGGTGGGTAATGTTATTGTTACTGTTTTGGTTGTGGCCAAGACTACTTCATAGGTAGTCTTGTCCTATTTTTCTCAAGAGATCAAATGGCTCAGTTAGTAAAGTGTTTTCTACACAAGCACAGGGACCTGAATCTGAAAACGTAGCACCCACCAAAAGCCAGATACAGTGATATGCTTCTATAACCCCAACACTGAGGAGATTGGGGAGAGGTGGGACCCCGGAGCTTACTGGCCAGACAGTCGAGTCCATCAGTGAGGTCCAGGTTCAGTGAGGGACTCTGTCTCAAAACCTAAGGTAGAAAGTGATTGAGGGAGACATTCAGTGTCAATTCTGCCCTCCATATGCATGCACATGAATGAACACACACACACACACACACACACACACACACACACACACACCAGGTGATCACTGCCTAGATTCTGCAATTCAGACTACAAAATTCTAATTCTCATTCCTTCTTGTATTAGCTGGAATATTTACATGAAGAAAAACTTCCCTTTGTGGTTGTCTTAAAGTATGCTGTATGGGAAAGGCAAAGTTAAAGCATGCTATTTGCCCCTTGTTTGCTAATTTTCAAAATAGTTGGTTCCCAGCACCTCCCCAAAGTGGCTGTGAGTTGTTTTATTCTGAGTACTGTTACCTAGCTATGGGTTTGCACACAGCTGATGTGTCCTGTAACCTGGGTAGATGTATGTGTTTGCACCATTTTTTTTTTCTCGAGACAGAGTTTCTCTATGTAGCTTTGTGCCTTTCCTGGAACTCACTTGGTAGCCCAGGCTGGCCTCAAACTCACAGAGATCCGCCTGCCTCTGCCTCCCAAGTGCTGGGATTAAAGGCGTGCGCCACCACCGCCCGGCTTGTGTTTGCACCATTTTTCACTGCACTTTTAGAACAAACTCGGAGATGTGAGATTTCTGCATCTAAAAGTGAGCATCCCTATTGTTTCTCCACTACCTCTTTCCTGACACACAGCCGATTGGTGGTTATTTGCTGACAGTGTTGTGCACTGTGAGTCTAACTCTGAGTTGAAAGTGAGTGGTAGCTATAAATGCTTAAATGCTACCCTAATCTGCAGTCTCACATCCAGCATCACCGTTTTTTCAAAACACTGGAGCTAGGTGGATTCTGATAGGCAACACAGATAAGTAACCAAAATGATGAGCTGTCAAGAGTCGGGAGGACTTCCCCACTGAAACATTCAAATTTTTTATAAAAACATTCTTAAAAGATATGGTGCTGTGCACCTATAATCCCAGCAATGAGCAGTAGAAGCGGGAGAATCTGTTCATCTTGGGTTATGTAGGGAGTTTGAGATAAGCCTGAGTGACATGAGACCTTGTCTCTAAAAACAAAAATAAAAGGCCAGAGAGTTGGCTTGGCTGGAAAAGGCCAAACCTTTACCAGGTACTACCAAACCTGAGGATTTGAACTCCATCGCTGGAACCCATAGGGTAGGAGGAAAGAGCCGACTCCCAAAAGTTGTCTTCTGATCTGCACACTCATGCTGTGGCGTGTATACACATACACACACACACACACACACACACACACACACACACACACATAAATGATGATGATAACAATAGAAATGTAATGAAAATTTAAAAACTAGTAACAAAAACAAATAAATTTAAAAAGAGTTCATAGAACTAGGAAACAAATTACTGTGGTTTGAAAGTTGTGAATTACAGCCCTCTGATTTCCTAGCTGAGGAACCTGAGATTCAGTAAATGATTTTCGCGAGTCACTCCAACCTCTAGTTTACAGCTGAGGCACCCATATTCCTCCCTGCAAAGTCGATGAAGTGGTTAGTGCTAACTGTTGATTTTGAGGAATCCAGAATTATCTGGGGAAAGGACCTCTGGACATGCCTCTGAGCAATTATCTTGATTTTAATTGAGGAGGGAAGACCCACCCACCCCGGGTGGTGCCATTCCCTGGCTGGGATCCTAGATTGTATAAGAGAATCAATGGAGTCGTGCAGCATGCATGCATTCTCTCCGGTCCTGATCATGAATGCAGTGTGATCAGCTCCTTCACACTCACACTGCCATCCCACCATGCTGAACTACACTCTTGAGCAGTGAGACAGAATAAACCCTTTTTCCCTGAAGTTGTGTGTTTTCCCCAGCAGCAGGAAGAGGAACTAAGACACACACAGGCACTTCTGTTTCCCCTGCTAGCTGACCTCAGGAGATAGAACTGCCATCCAGGAGCAAACAGTGCTTCCTTAAGCTGTCAAAATCCTAATCAGGGTCAATATCCGGTAGGCCTGAGAGAACAGTGGGCAGCCCACTCAGACCCTCATGATTCTGGCTAAAGGTGCTGGTCTTTGTTCATCATTTCCCACCAGATCCCATATGGCAGCATTCAATGCCTCACAAGCTTGGCAGGAAAGCCAACTTCACTATCCCTGTCTCTCCCAGAGAAGGAGGCAGCCATTCATGATCCTAGGAGACAGGCATGCTGAAATAAAAACCACAGTTTGCCTACCTCTGGGGAAAGAAGGCCTGGTCCTACAGTGCTGTCAGGTCAAGGTTCAGCAAATTAAGTCAATGAAAGACAGGAGGTCTTGCTGACTACGGCTCCCAGGATCCTCACTGCACAGCAGGTCCTCTGCCAGCCCCAGAGCATTCCAGAGGGCTGTGTCCTCCCTGGTGGAGCTCAGCCAGCTGAGATCAGCACATATGGATAAAGGTTCTCTCCCCAAGAATATACCAAAGGGCCCTGGAGAGTGAGCCACCCACAGACTGACTCCTTTTCTGGCTGTCAACTGCGTTAACCCTGCATCAAACCTCCAAGCAGCCTGCTGGGCCAGACCTGTCTGTTCCTACTTATATCTATGGATTATACTCCAAAGCCATGTGCGACTTCCAGAAAAACAGCCTGCTAGATTATCTCCACAAACCATTCTTTGGCATTTCAGAGACCAGGGGCATCTAACCTGGGATTTCCAGAAATGCAGGAGTCTGTGGAGAGAGTAATTGGCAAAGGTGGAAGCAGGTATTGTTTGCAGAACAATGTGCTTTATATTTATCTTCATTTATAACCATACCAGAGACAATGAACATGAGGGGATGGAGAAGGCTGCATTTGGGATATTCATCTCCTGGGAGTCCTGCTTAAATGGAGAGTGAAAAGGGTTTGGGGACAGGGAGACCCAGGTTATGACCTAGCTCTCATGAGCTTCAGGATTGATGAACTTTCACCAAAAAGCCCTGCAAACTCCTCTTTGGTTTCTGAAACCATCACATCCCTTCCCTTCAAAGAGCAAGGGCACAAATTTAGAGTTAAGGACACAAAGCACCTAAGCAAACAGGCTCAATTGCAGGAGCTTAGTAAAGACCATTGCCTTCCGCCATTGCCCCCTGCCTAGTCTTACAGATGAAGAAGCAGTCAGGGTGGTGTTTCCATAGCACAGATATGATCCTCAGTTCACCTGCATGATCACAGTGACTCAGCCTCCCTGGAGCCTAGAGTTTCTCATCAGAGAAGGATTTTCTCAGAGGGACGCTACAGGGCTTAGAGAGAGGCCACTGATCATGTACAGCCTCTGTGGCTTGCCCTCACGCCACCATATGGATAAGCTTCAGTGAAGAAGCATGACATCCCCTAGTGGGAGCATCTGAGACTGAGTGGGAAGAGTGGAAAATGATGGTGCTAAACACTGCACAGTGTCACAGCAGGATGCTGTCTGGGGGTGAAGAAAAGCCAGTTCTCAGGGGGACAATTAGTTCCTCAAGGGGAAAGATTCAAATAAACGCTCTAGCTATCACGGTGGTTTGTACTTCCTTAAAAGCACACAACACATGAACACATGTGCTATATCTGTGATATTAATTTTTTTATGCATGGTTTCATTATTTTTCCTAGGCTGGCCCTGAGCTCCTATAGTTTCATTATGTTGCCCAGGCTGGCCCTGAGCTTCAGAGCTCAAGTAATCCTTAATCCTTGACTTTGCTAGTAGCCTGGAGTCACCTGCATGTGAACTGTGCCCAGCCTGCTATTAAAACTTGGTGATAACCATGGCAATTAGCAGAGAGATGGGGGTCTAAAAAGATCACTTAAGAGGTAATAAAAAAAAAATAAGATCAATTGAGAAACTGTTATATGGAATCCAAAAGGATCTACTCCTTTCTGGAGTAGAAAGAATGATAGAAGAAGGACAGGCAGCCAGAACAGGGGGCTGCAATCTTACCTGCTGGATGCTGACTGGATGAATCTGGATACAGAGAAAGAAGTTTTGTTATTGCTGTTGGTTTTATTTGGTTTTTAAAAGAATGGAGGCTACACACACACACACACACACACACACACACACACACACACGTATGTTTGTATGTATGTATTTGGTTTCTTTTGCCCTATGGTTCAAGGGCACATGGTCCAGCCCAGCAGGAAGTCACACCGGTAAGAGCAGAGGGCAGTTAATCCCATTGCTTCACTAGTCAAAGCCAGAGAGAGATGACTGGCACTCACTTTACTTTACATTTGAGGCAGATCCTCCTACCTCAATTAGCCCAATCTAGAGCTCCCTCAGACATGCCCTGGGGAGCTGATTCTACATTCTGTCAAGTTGAGGATCACAATATATGCCATAGGAACTGAGCCTGGCACATTACGGACACTGCGCCAATCTGCCAATTAGAAGCAGGTTTCAGCTTCACAGTGAGAAAACAGTGTCTTTGTATCAACCATCCAGACAGTCCGTTCTGAAGCCCTGTTCTTTAAAGTGTGCTTGTCTGCCCAAGTTACTCTGGACAGTGCCTTGTATCATGAAGCCATCATTAAAGAACACTCCCTTTGGTATCCTGGTTTGGCTCATAAGTTAAAAAACCATTCTACATTGCAGCTCTTCTATTGCTCTGTCTACTTCTCAGAACAATGTTGAATATACCCAGAATCTTTGTCATGTCCTCTCAAGAACAAAGGTTTCTGGAAAAGCAGAGAGTGTGCAATGGCAAGAAAAAGGCAGTGATAGGAGGGCATGCATTTTACAGCTCCTCAGCAAGCTTCACTTTTTTAAGTGTGCCGTAAATAGCCTCCAGCACACGTGGGCCTTGCAAAGCCCAGAGAACACAAAACCATATGTGCTCACTACTGCCCTAGGTCTGGCTTCCTATGGTCTAGATACCTAGGAGGTTCCCTGACACCGTACAGAAATGACAACAGCAACCAGAAGCCCCCAATTGGGGGTTTTGTTGCCATGACACCAAACGATGCCAGGTGACCCTGCCCCTTAGAGACTAGAAATGTGGTAGGGTGGGGCTGGAGGTTTCCGGTTACGGATGGCAGACAGCATCCCCCAGTACTCACTTCCGGGGCTCTGGATGGAAGCCCTGCTGCCTGCCTCCTCCCTGGCCAGAGCCTCATCTGTAGACCCTCAGATAATTCAACAAATTGACATCTGCAAGTTCAAGCAGGAAGTCAAGGCTGCTGGAGACAGTCTATTTGTGCCTGCCTCTGAATAATTTAACACTCCCTCCAAAATAGACTATCATTAGAATTTGTCAATTCCTCTGCATTTCAGCAGACAGCTCAAAAAAGGAAAAAGTTCCCACACGTATTACCTCCACGTAGTGGAACAGACAGGTGGTGGCTCTGTTTTGTTCCCTTTTGCTTTTACCTCACTGATCCATCTGACACGAAAGGAAACACTGCCGTGCTGCCCTTTAATGTCTACACAGCCCTGATCTGCCTTGTTCTGATTTTTCCCCTTTCTGTGGACATGCCTTGAGAAGTACACAAAGCGGTAGAAGAGCTGAAATGTGGAATGGTTTCTTAATTTATGTGCCAAACCAGGATACCAAAGGGACTGTTCTTTAATGATGGCTTCATGACTGTCCAGATCTGCACTGTAGGCATGAGATATGGGGGAGGGGGGGGAAATCCTAATTCTTACAAATGCGCTGGTGCGTCTCTGCCTCCACCTCTTCCTCCGTGTGTGTGATGCTATTCAAGGCACTAAGCCTTTTGACCTCAGTTTCTCTGCCCCCCAAAAATGTGAAAGTCGATGTGACCTCTCCTGAAGGGTGGAACAGGATTAAAGGAGCCAACGAGGGCAATGCAGATCTTTGCCATTGTCTTCTCTATTCCCTAAGCACTGGACTTAAGTAAAATGGTGTCTGTTCCCATGAAGAAATAGCAGGTACAGTTTCTAGACGCCACTAACCCCTTGTGACTTAGCCTGAAATGTCCACACAGGCCCATGAATTTAGACACTTGGCCACTAGTCGGTGGTACTATTGGGGGAGGCTGTACAACCTGTAGGATGTGGGACATAGCCTGAAGACGTAGAGGGGAGGAAGGTCTTATAAGTTATAGGCTGAGTTTGGTTCCGGTCAATGCCTGCTTCTTGACTGTGAGAATCCCATAGCCATGGAAACACTTCTGGGAGCTGTAACTCCTGACCACAGCTCTACCTTCTCCACCATGACAGACTGTTTCACCTAAACTATGAGCCAGAGTACATACTTCCTTCCATAAGTTGTCTGTCAAGTATTCCATCTTCCATCATAGAAAAAACTAATACATCCTTTTTTACCCATTGCCTAGACTGCTAAACACTCTCAGGAAAGATAAACCATACAGAGAGAGAGGGACAGAGACAGAGAGAGAGATGTGTAAGTACAAACACATGTGCTCAACCTCTACCAATGCCTGAATCAATTGAACCCCAGTCCTGGTTGCCAATGCCCCTATACAGTCCCTAGTTTCATTCCTCAGGAGAATTGTTTCCAACCTCTCAAATGAGTCCAGCCCACTTCTAACCACCTCCCCTGACTTGCTGATCTCACCCCTCGGTTCACTAAACACCTGCTCTGGGCTCATCATACCCTTTCACTCCATCCTCCTCCCCTCTCAGCTCTACAATACCACTCTATTTCTAGGGCTAAGCTCCATCCTCCCTGTGGCTCTCAGCCCCATCCCCTCCTAAGCCATCTCCTCCATCTCTTTCCTTTGCAGCTTCAAGATGTTTGTCCCTTAAAACGTTCTAATAACACACATCCTGCCAACATTGTCCTCGACCTCAGTGTGTAGACTATAGACCCCTTCTTTTCACTGCTGAACATCACAAAGAACATTGAGGTCATAGACCTGCTGCCCCACCCACATCTTCATATATGCACCCCTAATGCTCTTGTTTCAACACTCCATTGACAGCATGTCCTAGAGGCTTACTAGGGATGTCCTAAGTGCCATTTGGAGATTCCTTTTGATTCCAGACCTTCGGCTCTAGCCACGCCTGTCCTTCACACATAGATCACACTTACAAATTTGCAGCAGGCTCTGCTCATGTGCCCAGTGGGCCCACGAAATCCCAACATGGACTTCCTTCACGCATCCTCTCTGCTGCATTAGCCACAGATCTTCAGCTGGCTGGGTTCTGCTACTTTCCTCCCCCTGCTCCCCACACTTGCCAAGGCCTAGCCCTTCCCTTGCACCAGCATTAGTCATTGTTGACCCTCCCTCTTCCCATGCCAATGCCCAGGTTTGGGTCTTGGCCAGCTTTAGCTGCACACTGGCAGCAGCTGCTCACACGGTTCAGGTCTGCTGTTCCTCTTCTTCCAACCCATCCGCCCTGCCCTCCCCATGGGCATCTCCTCAAGAGTTAGGTTGTTAGTGTGAGTTCCCTCTGCTGAGTCCCTCCCCGAGCATCAGGCACTGAGATAAATAAGCTCTTACCCTCCCACTCAGCCTTTCCTAAGCCACCACTTGTCCCCATATGTCACCATCAGGAAACAGAGACTGAAGAAGGACATGCTCACGCTATAGTGGCAAGGCTCACTGAACCCAGGATATGGCCCCAAACTGTGAAGTCGTACTGCTTCCATCCACAGACGACACAGGGCCAAATTCCAAAGAATCCTCTGGAAGCTTCGCATTGTCGACCAACTTCCTCCATGCAGTTCCCTAAGAGAGCAATCTGGGCTGGGCCCATCATGCTGGACCTCCAGGTATCTCTTCCACTTTACTACCGTCCAACTTTGCAGTCATGCCCATGCCATCAGGCCGTGCCCCAGTTTGGGCCTTTTCCCCTTTTTGCTGGTTCTGCTATCTTCCTTGGCTTAGCCTCAAAGCTCCCTCCTCCCCTAGCTCCAACTCCAGACAGCTGGTTTTTTTTCTGTTTCGGCACAATCCAACATTTGGCTTGTCTCTGCCATATCTTCATTTCACACTATCTTAGGAGATGGACATCTGTGCCCGTGCCCTCAGTGTCATGTCCATAATTTGTCATACACTGATGCCAGAGCACACTGAACACTTGTTGAAATGACTAGGTCCCCAGAATCTTACATACACACGTGGGCACTGGGATGGATTTCCCATTGGTAAAGCGTCCGGACAAGAGGCTTGTACATGCCAATGCGGACATCTCAGCTTCCATCAGAAGCAGGCTACAGATCCTGGGGAGTCCTGGTCCATTTGCTCACTCAGACTCTGCAGAAAACTCACTGTTACAAGCTGTGAAGTCGATTTTGGAGGAAGGAGCAGAACAGCCTTCACACTGTGACACATCCTCCTGCTCTCCCATCCCACTTTCTCCAAGAATGGCCTCAGTGAGTCATCACTGTGGAAGAGACAAAAACCATTCCTGGGAAAGGCTGGAAATCTCAGCCAGACACAGAGTGCAGCAGCTGATGGCATTCATTCCCCAGAGGGTGAAAATGCTATGTCTCCGAGATGATCCCAGATTTGATTTGAGCCCTGGGATCGGGGGGACAGAGTGGGGTAGGGGGAACAGGGCGGGGTCGGGGGGAACCCAATGCAGTCAAGAACTCTCAAAGGTGTGCCTTCTCCTTTCTCCCAGTGGGATGGACTTAGATACCTTGGGCTGTTTTTCTCTGCAGAGGGACAAATGCCATAATTCACCATCTTCTCCAGAGTCTCTCAGCAGCCCACTTTAATGCTTATGATGAGGAGAGGAAAAGCTCCTCCAGGACCTACTTCTGATCCTCACAGCTTTCCAGAGTCAATACAGACATCCTGGTAAGCGCTTGTGACTTTCTGCACTCCAATATACATTGGTTGTGCCTGAGCTCCACTTAGGCGGCAGCATGCCAGAGCCCTGAAGATGGCACTATACCAAATGTCTCTCCCCTTTATCTCCACACCTTGGCTTCTCAGATTCTTATACATCAACTCCCTTGTGGGTTCAGCCTTGGGTACTCCTTTCCTTTCCCAAGTTACGTGAGCCACAAAAAGAGCAGAATCAAAGGAGGATGACCACCCTGCTTTCTCATCAGTTCCTGGACTGAGCCAACTGCAGAGGAAGAACTGTTGATGTGTGGGTGTAGAGAACAGGATGCTGTCTTGGCACACTCACACCAAGGGCATGACAAAATGAGCTGGTTCTGGAAGCTGCACAAAGGGTTCTGTTGATCTGTTTTCCAGACTCTGCATTCCTTAATCAGAACATCTTAGAAATGTTTCACCTTTCTCCCACCTTCCTCCGGTTCCTCTGCATCTTTCTCTTCAAGAAGAAGTGAACATCAAGGGAAAAGGGAGGAAAAAAATCTCTAGAGTGCTTGCCACATGCCTGGCTCAGAGCTGGAAGCCTGATGTCCATGTAGTGCTGGCAGAAACCCTCCAATAGTGACATGGTCACCATCTCATTGTCTAAAGGAAAACCCAGATCTGAGGAAAGCTCAGAGACCTTAAGTGAGTTGCCCAAAACTATGATTGACAGAACTGGCATTTGAGTCTAAGTTCTTTGAGTCCAAAGCCCATGTTATGTGCCCTGCATTACTGAGAAGTAGAGCTGGCAGGCAGCCTTGCCTTGCTCCTGATCTCAAAGGGACAGCATTCAGTCTTCAACACTAGCTGTGCTGCGTTCACTGTGGATTCATCCCAGACGCCCTTAATCAGACTCATGAACTCCCCTTCTAGACCTAAGTTCCATATTTTTAACATGAAAAAGTTTCAATATTGACCAACAAAATGTTTCTTCCATATTGATTGAGATGATCACGTGGGATTCTTCATCCTAACAATGTGTTCTGTTGCATTGATTGGCTTTTCAGTGTTAAATCAATTTTTCAATCATGTAAGAAGTACCATTTCGGTGTGGTGTCTAGCATTTTTTATTTGTTCCTTACTTGGCATGCTGGCATTTGTTGAGGATTCTTTGCATCTCCCCATAAGACATCATTGCCCTTCGAGTTTCTTGTGTGTGTGTGTGTGTGTGTGTGTGTGTGTGTGTGTGTGTGTGTGTGTTGTCTTTGCTTCATTTTGACCACTCAAAGTTTTTGACTTACGAGGCTAATCTAACCAAGCAGTTATAATGGGCATAATGGTGACTCCCCAAATATCTACATCTAGACCCCCAGAATCTATGAACATTTACCTTCCATTCTAAGTGGATCTTGTAGGCATGATTGAGGTTGGGGAGATTATTCTGGTCATCCAGGAGGGTGCTCTGCAACCACAGTATCCTTGTAAGTGAAAGGAGGTAGGGTGGATAGAGTTCGAATAAGACATTAGACTTCTGGATTTGAAGTCAAGGAGTGCAGCTGGTCTCAAGAAGATGGACAAGGCAGGAGACTGGACTTCCTCCCCAAAGCCTCCAGAAGGAACACAATACCCCTAATACCTTGATTTTTGCTAAATGAAATTCGTGTTGGACTTTTGCCCTCCAGAATCATAAGAGGAGCATCCCCTGTTTGAAGGCGCCAAGGTAGTACTCATTAGTTGCAGTAGCCACAGTGCCTTAGTAATTCTATTGCTGTGAAGAGACACCATGAGCACAGCAACACTTATAAATGAAAACATCTCATGGGGGGGGGCTTGATTACAATTTCAGAGGTTCAGTCCATTATCATCATGATGGAGAGCATGGTGGCATGCAGGCAGATGTGGTGCTGGAGTTGAAAGTGCTGCATCTTGAAGGCAACAGGAAGTTGACTGAGACACTAGGCAGTATCCTGAGCATAGTAATCCTCAGCCAGCCTCCACAGTAACACACTTCCTCTAACAAGGCCACATCTCCCAATAGTGCCACTCCCTGTGAGATTATGGGGGTCAGTTACATTAAAACTACCACATTCCACTCCCTGGCCCCCAAAAGCTTATAGCCATATCATAATGGGGGAAAAAAGGCATTCAGTCCAACTTCAAAAGTCCCCATAATCTATAAGAGTTTCAAACTTGTTTCAAAGTCCAAGGTCTCTTCTGAGATGCATGGCAATCTCTTAATTGTAATCCCCCTGTAAAACTCAAAATCAAAAAGCAGATCACATACTTCCAACATATAATGGCACAGAATATACATTACCATTCCAAAACATAGGGAAGGGAGCATAGTGAGGAAATACTGGATAAAAGCAAGACCAAAAACTAACTGGGCAAACTCCAAACTCTGAAGCTCCATGTCTGATGTCAAAACACTCTTTAGATCGCCAACTCTGTTCAGGTTGGTTGACTATAACATGCTTCTTTCCCTTGGGCTGGTTCCACTGCCTATTAGCAGCTCTCCTCAGCAAGATCCCACAACTCTGGCAACCCTAACATCTTGTGTTCTCCAAGGCAATTGAGGCTTCAACTTCACAGCTTCATGCAAAGAAAGGCCTCTGTTCTAGGCCTCCATTCAGGGAAACCCCTGACACAAACCTGGCCTCAGCAGCTCTATTCCGTAACACCTTTCTTCTATCCTTAACTCTAAAGCCAGAACCACATGGCTGAAGCTGTCAAGTTCCACCCCTTCCTGGGGCTAGAACATGGCCCCCTTGTTCAATTACATCTTCACTAGCTTTCTGTCTTTCATTGCCTAAGCTTGGCTGTATTCAAACTTGCTGTAGAAACTAGGCTGGTCTCAAACTCAGAGATCCAACAGCTTCTGCTTTCCCAGTGTTGGAATTAAAGGTGTGCCCTAGCTCTAAGCTTTCTTTTGGTTTTTTTCCCCAAAAGTTGGAAACTTAGCTGGATGGGATCTTGCCCTGAGGTAACCACTTCCTTTATCCCATTTCTTAATCCATTTATCTCCTTGAACAGAGGATTTAGCTCCAGTCCACTTCCTGGTGCTCTTTTTCTCCTCAAAATTTATATTTTGTAATTTACCTTGCTCAGCTTGCTCCTTTTCATTATAAATCTTCATCAGAGTTACCACTAGTATCTATATGACAGAGACTATACTAGGCTGTTTTGAGATTTCTTCTGCCAACAGAATTAATCCAAAACTCAGGCAGAGTCTTCGGACAAGGGCAAAAGGCAGCCCACTTTCTTCACCAAAACATCACAAGAATGATCTCCAGGCAACATACTAAAATTCTTCTCCCCTGAAACCTCTTCAGTGAGCCCCCCAGAGTTCAAATAACTCTTAGCACCTTTTTCTTCCATGCTCCTACTAGTATGGCCCATTAAGCAGTGCTTAAAATACTTCACCACTTTCCAAACCCAAAGTACCAAAGTCCAAATTCCTCTAACCAAACACATGGTCAAGCCTATCACAATACCAAGTCCCTGGTACTAACTTCTGTCTTAGTTTGGATTTTTATTGCTGTGAAGAGACACCAGGACCATGACAACTCTTATAAGGAAAACATTTAATTGGGCTGGCTTGCTAACACTTTCAAAGGTTCAGTCCATTATCATCATGGCGGGATCATGGTAGCATGCAGGCAAACATGGTACAGGCTACAGCTTGATCAGAAGGCAACAAGAAATGGACTAAAGCACTGGGTGTGGCTTGGGCATATTTGAGACCTCAAAGCCCAACCCCACAGTGACACACTTGCTCCAACAAGGTCATACCTGCTCCAACAAAGCCACACCTCCTAATAGTGCTACTCTTCATGAGCTTATGGGGGCCAATCACATTCAAACTACCACAGGGAACAAGTCCCTACAAGGAAGAGTAGTGAGGGTCACAGAACTAAAAGCAGGTAGATGAGTCACGTGTCCAGGTCCCCAGTTAAGTTCCCACTGTCCTTAGGCCCACAGTAGCACTGTATTGTTAAGGGAGCATCACAACTAAGCTAGCTAGCAAAAAGTTGCCCTTTCTGGGTGGCATTTGGAAAACATGGTCAATGCTGCCTTCTGAGAAGGTCCATTTCCTAAGATGACAAGCTGACCAACCTCTTAAGAGGGCTAGGTGTGTTCTTTAGAGTTCTGACTATAAATTTATAATATGTTTCAATCGTTTTGATCACAGACCAACCAAAGGAAGCACTCTGCAAACAGCCGCCATCACCACTCTTGCTACCATTGTGGTTTATAACATACTCATCCCAGTTATCGTTGAGAACAATGGAGCTGGGAACTCTTCCTCTTCGAGGTGACTTTCTTTCTCCACTCTGTGCTTTATCTTGACAGAAGCCATAGCCCTTGCACTGACTTCATAATTATAGCTACACAAATGTCATCTGGGATGGCTCTTGTATGGCCCAGAAGATGCTTTTCAAACAACAAGGAAATGAGTGTGAAGTCAAGTTCGGTGCCTGGCATGGAATGAAAACCCAGAAGATGCTTATACCTTCACTCATAAACTCATTGTGTATGCTGCCAATTCAGTGTCGAGTTTCCAACCCACTTCTACTCCAGAAAGGGTTCCATTTGGAGTCAGGCCCTGAACAGGGGTAATAATGTCAAAAGGAGCCTGTCAAGGTGGGTTGCAGTTCACAGCTGCTACACTCCCAAGAAGAGAAAGTTAAGACCCAGACACAGAAAGGGAAGACAAGGAAAGCATGGTCACTTACAAGCCAGGGACAGGTCTTATGAGAAAATCAACTTCTGTTGTTGTTTCAGTTGCCCAGCCTCTCTCTGGCTTTCTTTTGCTATGGCAGACATAACAAATGAATACACTCTCCTTTGAATAAATTTGGGTGGGGGGGAAGCATTTTCTGAACAAAGAAAGTTTCAGTGTGTCTATAGTTGGTTTTGAGCCACTGTGACAATATCTGACAGAACAACTTCAGGGAGAAAATTGTTCTTTGACTCATGGCTTAAGAAGGGAACAATCTGTTCTAGCTCACAGTTTCAGGGGATTTCAGGACATCCACGGGCACAGGAGCATTCATGGTGGCAGAAGTATGTGGTAGAAGCACTTCGATCAGTCAGCCAGAAGTAGAGACTGAACGTGGAACCAGAGGCCATAATGGTTTTTATTTTTATTTTTGTGTGTACAGGCATTTTTCCTGTAATACTGTCTGTGTGCCACATGTGTACAGTGCCTTCAAAGCCTGGGAAAGGGTATAAGACCCTCTTGAACTGGAGTTCTAGATGGTTGTTAGCTGCCATGTAGGTACTTACTGGGAATGGAACATGGGTCCTCTGGAAGAGCATCCAATGATCTTAACTAATGGGCTATCACTGCAGTTCTGCAACTTTTTTTAAGATTCATTTATTTGTGTGTGTGTCTGTGTAAGTGTGTACACACATGTGTGTATAGGAGCACATGCCTATGTGTACACATGGAGGCCAGAAGAGGGAATCGAGTGTCTTCCTCTATCACTCTCTACTTATTCCTTTGAGGTAGAGTCTCTCCCTGAACCTAGAACCTCACATTTTCTCTATTGTGCTGGAAGCCAGAAAATCCCAACGATGTTCCTAGTTCTGTGCTCCTCAGAACATCAGCTACAGGTATTTGTAGGTCTCCAGGCTTGTTATGTAGATGCTGGACTCAAACCCTGATCTTCATGCTTGTACAGCAAGCACTCTTAGCCACTGAACCATCTCTGCAACTCAAGGCTACAATCTCAAAACCCCTCCCCTAGTGGCCCACCTCCACCAGTATGGTCTCACCTCTTAAAGGTTTGACAGCCAGCCTCCCATAATAGCATCATCAGCCAGAAACATGTATTCAAAACATGAGCCTGTGGGATTCGCTTCAGCTCCATACATAACAGTATGAATTATAAAGAGCCCTGGTTCCTAGGTGGATCTGAAAAGCTGTCTGGTGAATTTTCCACAGTCCATACTCCTCCTCTCTCTCTAGGACTTTGTG
This sequence comes from Peromyscus leucopus, assembly GCF_004664715.2. Classification (NCBI taxonomy): domain Eukaryota; kingdom Metazoa; phylum Chordata; class Mammalia; order Rodentia; family Cricetidae; genus Peromyscus; species Peromyscus leucopus. The sequence goes on along the minus strand of NC_051063.1, from coordinate 137,867,828 downwards.
CTTAGCCTCACACTCAGTTGAGGGTTTCTCACGTACTGGGGAAGGAGATACCATTAGCTTCACAATTCCCCCAAGAGACCTGCGTGGGGAGTCGTGCGTGGCAGCCTGGCAGAGGAAACACCACTGGCATCACAGATATGAAAAACTGTAAATTCACAAATGACAGATTCGTGACTTCCCTGGAGAATAAATAGCGAGAACAGATGGGTCCTGAGGCTGGAAGATTGCATGCAAATCTTAATAGAACTTTGATAATTTAATGAGTGTGGGGAAGAAAGAATGGCACTCCAGTACCAGAACCAGTGCTAGAACACAATTATCCACTCTGGTGTTTAACCCCAGGATAACTTTCTATGTTGAGAAATGCAAGGTCACAATGCAAGAGTATTTCTCCAGGAATTTAGGCATCTTTCAGTGGGCTGGCATACAGAGCATCACAGTGCACCGCATTTTCTCTATGCATCTCTGCAAGGCACCTCTTTAGACAGCAGTCCTCGGGACTGTTCCAGGTGATGGCTAGATGAGAGAGATGGCTTGACAGAAACACAGAGGTGCACAGATGAAATGTAAGGACCAAGCTCATGATTGTGCCTCAACGGGATCAATAATCTAGTTTTTCTACCTGCCCAGCCCAGCCTTTTCCCAGTCAATCTCTCTTCGGTCGTCTTTGGAGTGCTTCAGTGTAGGCATGCTCCATAAAAAGAAGAAAACATGGGATGAGGAATCTAATGGTTGGCCAAAACTCAACAACTCACCAACTGTGTCTGGCAAGGCATCGGCTTGGTTTCTCTGTTCCGTGTGAGAGTTCATTTCCTTGCAGGACTTTGTATAAAAAGCACAGGAGGTCTACTCTTCAGAAAGCGATAGGCAAATGTGTAGCCTAACCTTAGAGCAATGATTTGACTCCACCAGTTTGGTGTCTTCATTCATCAATGGAGAAGATGCAAGTCTTCAGCCATCAATGTGTGTCTCATGAATAGCAGCAAGTTCAAGGACCACTCCATAGAAAATTACTGAATGGGAGAAGCCAGAGCTCAGTTCTCTTGGTTATTCCTGAATGCATGATGTCCTAGTTAGGCTTACTACTGCTGGGATAAAACACCATGACCAAAGCAACTTGGGGAGGAAAGGGTTTATTTCAGCTTACACTTCCAGGTAACAGTGCATCACTGAGGAAAGTCAGGACAGGAACACAAATAGGGTAAGAACCTGGAGGCTGGAGCTGGTGCAGAGGCCATGGAGGAGTGCTGCTTTCTGATTTGTTTACAGTTTTAGAGGTTTAGTCCAACATCATCGTGGTGGATAGCATAGTGGCATGCAGACAGACATGGCATTGGAGAAGTACTTAAGAGTTCTACATTCAGATCCACAAGCACCAGAAAGAGAATGACACTGAGCCTGTCTTGGGTTCTTTGGACCCTCCAAGCCCATCCCCAGTGACATACTTTCTCCAACAAGGCCACACCTATTCCAAAAAGGCCACACTCCCTAATCCTTCTCAAGTGTTGCCACTCCCTGATGACTAAACATTCAAAAGATGAGCCTATGTGGGCCATTCTTATTCAAACCACCACACATGAATACAGGCTCTGACTTACAACCTGTCCAAAATGCATCTTCTTCAAGTTCTTTATTTTTTTAGTTTTCTAACTATTGGTGAAATTATTAAGGCAACTCCACATAGTTGAAAGGGAGGTTTATTTTGTGGGGTAACTTACAAGTGAAGGGATAGGTAACAGGGTCTGGGAAAGGTGTAGCACAGTCCAGTGGTGTTCTCTGGAGAACTCTGCTCGGTCTACCTCCAGTGTCCAGGGTCCAGGAACCAAGAGCGCTCCCCCATTCAGATCTTAGGTCTTCAGGGGTCCTCTCTTGGCTCTGCCTTGTAGGCATGACAGTTACCGAAGCCTCAAAGGGGGTGGTATTTCCAGGTCAAAGCTGGAATGGCTACCCACTACATCTCCCCCTTTTGTCTAAATAAGAAGGTTCTAACCTAATACAAGACTATATACAATAGGAATGATTATCAAATATTGTCCAGGAGTAATAAGGGATAATGACCTAGATAAGATGGAACTACAACCAATGTGAACAATATCAAACAAGAGTCTGGAGCATAGATAAATGGCATGTTACAAGGATCATTCCAAAAGGTGTTCTATCCTAAAGAACCTAAATCTAATATTTAATATGTTCTATCTAAGATATTATATATATATATAGTAAGTTGTAACTATAACTGCTAGTCTTCAATCCCATCAAAGACCTGAGAAGGAATATAATGATACCAGAGAAATGGAAGATGGATGAAAGCAACTTTCAGGAATCTTGCAAGAGTATACAGAGACAGCTGGCAGCCTGGAAAGTCACCTAAAGTTTCTCAGCATCTACATCTAACAGACATTGAATGTATTTACCACATGTAACATGTTGTTTTAAAATCTGTACACATGTGGAACTGTCACATAAAGTTAATTAATGGGAAGATTAAATAGATGGGGGAAAGGAAGAAGGAGTAAGGAAAGAAATATGGGGAGGGACAGCTAAAACTAAGGAGTCGTTTGAGGGGTTATATGGAAACCTATTACAGTAGAAGCTTTCTAAAATATATACATATAGAAGAAATCTAAATGGAGTCATCAAATAACAGAAGAAACAAGGCCACAACTAGATGTCTCTCACCACCAAAAAAACTTCTAGTGCCAGGAATGGGTTACATTTAAATGAGTTGTTGACCAAAAGTGTCCCATGGGAACCCCTAAACAACCCAGGTTATTGCCAAGTCTGTTCTCTACAAACTGATGTAAGTCCCTGCTGCTGAAGACAATATCTATATAACCCATTGAACATGGAGAATTCAAAATGGTGCCTATCTCGATCCTTCATCCCTACTGACTAGTGTTCATGGTACTGGGAGGTATAGTGCACTGTAAGAGAGGAGAAAAGTAAACACCAAAGCAGCTACAAACCCTTTGATCTACAATAGTGACCTACCTTCAAGATACATTGATGTAACCATGGCACAAAAGTTATGGGAGTGACCAACCACTATCTGGTTGGATTTAAGGCCCATTCCATGAGATGGAACCCATGCCCACCGCCCACCACTGCTCAGGTACCCAAGAACCTGAGACTAGATAGGCCATGGCCCTAGGGGAAAACCTTATACTACTGTTCTCCTAAAGAAATGTACTAATAAAATGACTCTTAACAACATTCTGCTATACTCATAGATCAGAATCTTGCTCAGCCATCCTCGGAGAAGCTTCCTCCTGGAACAGATGGGAACAAGTACAGAGACCCACTGAAATAAGCAGAAAGTGAGAGATCTTGAAACACCCAGTCTCAAATGGAATATCTTCACCAAATCCCTCCCCTTAGGGCTCAGGGAACTCTGCAGAGGAGATGGAAAAATTGTGAGAGCCCATGGGGATGGAAGACACCAAGGAAACAAGGCCTCCTAGATGCAACAAGACTGTCACACATACGAACTCGCAGAGCCCTGCAGCATGTCCACGTCCTGTACAGTTCTGAGCTAGATAGGGTCCCAGTACCAAGAGGGGAAGCAGATACAAGCCCTCATCCCTAACCCAGATGCCATCTCCAATGATAACCACGCACAAAGAAAAACTTAGTTTTCCCCAACAGAGTGTCAATGGTTCTACAAACCACACTTGAGGGCGGGCTTCATGCCCAGCAGTAGATGGCCAATACAAAACAAATTCAGTGGTATTTGGGGAAGTTTCTGTCTTATAATGCTTTGTCTTGACATTTTTTTTAAACTTACAGGTCTTTTTGCTTAGCTGCTATGGTTTCTGATTTTGTGTTTTTAATGGAGTTTTTGTGTGTTCTAATGAGTGTGTGTGTGTATGTGTGTGTGTGTCTGTATGTGCTTTGGGGGTTGTTTTATTTATTTATTTATTTTTTAATTCATTCTTTGTGTCTTTCACATCATGCATCTCCATCCCATTCATTTCCCTGTCTCTTTATATGCACCCTCTGCCCTTGCAACCTCCCCGGCAAAATAAAATAAAGTTAGAGAAAAGAAAAAAAGAGAGGGGGCTGGAGAGATGGCTCAGAGGTTAAGAGCACTGGCTGCTCTTCCAGAGGTCCTGAGTTCAATTCCCAGTAACCACATGGTGGCTCACAACCATCTGTAATGAGATCTGGTGCCCTCTTCTGTATACATAATAAATAAATAAATAAATCTTTAAAAAAAAAAAAAAGAAAAGAAAAAAAGAGAGAAAAGAAAAAAATCAATCTCGTCATGGAAGCTATAGTGTGACACCATGAGTCAGGCAGTAAACCCTTTTGTCCATATATCTTTACTTGCAAGTGTTCATTGCAGAGAGTTGTTGGTCTGGTTCGCAGCCTCTGGTTTCTGCTACACTGTTGATGCTGGGCCCTCACTGGGGCTCCTCTTGGCTGTCCTGCTGTTGCCCTGTGTCGTGGATCCTGCAGCTTTGGGTCTGCAGGACTGGTCCCTTCACATGCTCCAGCAGATCACAGGCGGGGTGGAGGTTGGGGTCCAACTCATAACCCTGGTTCTGGGCCTGGGTAGTGGCAGGGTTGATCAGCCCACCATCTCTCCCTTGTCCTCACCACCAGGGTGAGCTCTCCTGCCTTGCTTTGGTGAGTTCACCCCTTGCAGCAATGAGCAAGGGGCAGGGCCAGATCTCCTGCTTTCCAGTCCTCAGGGTGAGTTCTCCCACACCTACACCTTCAGGGCCAGCTCTCCTGAGTTGCCCAGACATGGGTAAGGCTTTTTCTTTGGCTCCTTTTTTCTATTTGTTTGTTTGATTGATTGATTTGTCCTGTTCTGGTTTGTTTGTTTGTTTGTATTGTATTGTATCTTATTTTAAACCTTTAGATGCCTGGGTTTTTTTTTCTAATGAGAGAGAAAGAAAAGGGTGTGGATTTGGATGTGTGGGAAAGGAGGGAGGACCTAGAGAAAAAGGAACCATAATCAGAATATATTGTATGAAAAAAATCTATTTTCAACAAAAAGAAAAAAAACCTAAAATCCATATACATTGTGGAACCATCTGATAAAGCTAATTAATATATATGCACTTTCATGGACCTAATCACTTTGGGAGAATAAGAAAATTTAAATCTATTCTATGGATTTCCATGGGAAAAAATAGTTATTAGCTATAGTCATCACGTCATTGTAAAAATGGTTATTAACAATAGTCACCACGTGGTTGTACAGTGTATCTTTTGAATCCATTCCCTCTGACTGAAACTTTGTATGCTTTGATAAAGATTTCCCAAATCTCCCTGACCTTGGGCCCTGGTAAACACTGTTCTACTTTCTGAAAGTTGAGCTTTTCAGATTTCAGATTCCAGACTGAAGTGAGGTCGTGCAGCCTTTCTCTGTGTCTGGCTTATTTCATGTGATATGCCATCCCCCAGGGTCTGGCTTTTCTTTTATAGATGAGTTGAAATGTGCGGGAGTAGACACAGACAAAAATTTAGGGATTATGAGCCCCAGATACAAATTGTCTTAATGGCAACCTCCAGTTTGGTCAAATCACTGGGAAAATCAAAACAGGCAAGTAAAAGAATCCGGAAGGGAGGATCCAGAGGCAAAAATGAGAGAGCTAGCTGGGCATGGTGTGAGCTGGCAAAGAGGGTGCAGGGAGGTGGATCCAAAGGACTCCCAGGCAGAGGGACTCGAGAGCTGATGCATCAGGAGAGACTCCCACAAGGGGGTGGTTTCCAGCTACTCCTGCTTCCCAGCCCGTCCCCGGGAAAGCCATCTGGGATCCCCATGTGTCATCATCGTGACCTACCTGTTCATGGAAGGCAGGAAGGAATTTTTTTATAAATCTCTACTCTGAGTCTGTCTCTGCTCATCTGACCTGCATCTACTGTCCCCTGGACTTACGAGACACGATCAACAGGACAAGAGAGGCAGATAGAGTTGAGCAAATGGGGGGTCTTCAAAACACACATGCAAATACAATCTTCAGGGCCAGACTCCTGAAGTCAACAAAAGTCAACAATATTTTACTTTTAAAATATTAATGTAGCCGGGCGGTGGTGGCGCACGCCTTTAATCCCAGCACTTGGGAGGCAGAGCCATGAGGATCTCTGTGAGTTCGAGGCCAGCCTGGACTACCAAGTGAGTCCCAGGAAAGGCGCAAAGCTACACAGAGAAACCCTGTCTCGAAAAACCAATACACACACACACACACACACACACACACATATATATATACATATATATATATGTAAATAGAGGTTGAAGAATATCCCTTATCCAAAATGCTTGGGATAAGAACTATTTCAGAAGCTGGATGTGGTGGCACACACTTCTAATCCGAGCACTTAGGAGGCAGAAGCAGGTGGATCTCTGAGTTCAAGGTCAGCCTGGTCTACAGAGTGAATTCAAGGACAGCCAGGGCTACACAGAGAACCTTGTCTCTAAAAACCAAAATAATAATAATAATAATAATAATAATAATAATAACTATTTCAGATTGCAGGGGTTTTTTCAGATGTTTTAATATCTGCACATACATGATGAGATGTCTTTAGGAGGGAACCCAATCCTAAACACAAAATCCAGTTACATGCACCTTATACACACAGCCTAAAGGCAACTTCATACAATATTCTTAGCCTGCCTGTGTTTATCACTGCAACCTGTCACACACAAAGTCAGAGATGGAATTTTCTACCTATGGTGTCATGTTGGAGCTAAAAAAACTTTCCAATGTTAGAGTATTTCAAATTCCAGATGTCCCATTTGGAAATATTCAATCAGTGGATGGTTTTCCAAGGCAGGTGCAGTGGGGAAGAAGAGGATCCTTACAGAACTGGGGCCTGCTTCTTTAAATTATGGGTGTTCCCTTTCATGATTATATTCATGAAATATAATGGAAGTGCAAGGAGAACACTCTCCTGACACTGGCTGTAAATGAGCTTTTCGGAATGTGACTTAGCACAAACGAAGACCTCTTTTTAAGGTTTCCCATTTCCCAAATCTGCTTCCACAGCAAATATTTTCCAATCATAAAAATAATAATCATAAAGAGAGCAGCTACCTGGGTGGAAAACTAGAATCCTCATTAACTTCAGCCATAAACGCAGGTTATTTCCTATTCCCTTACAAACAGGAGAACCGGACCAGATCACATCAGGGATGATATATCAGTTTCGATAACCAGAGCCAGGAGTTGGGATCATCACTTGCTAAATTCAGCTAGGTCGCTGGGCAGCTTAGATTTAAGCATGAGAACAAGTCAATTGCTCGCCATAGCTGTGGAGTGCCTTAGATACATCTTAATTTATTTCTTCATCCACTTTAGCCATCTAATCTCCTCTTGAAAGCTGAGAGCTTGTCAAATTAGGAAAGGATTTCTCTTTTAAAAGACAGCTCTTACCATTGGGAGAAGCTTGCTCTCCCAGAAATGTCAGCCTTTTGCTCGCTGCAAAGATAGGCTCCCTGCCTGCATTTTATTTATGTATTTTGGCCTCTACCTTATTCTAAAAAGTAGAGCAACTGGCCTGAGCATCCTGCAGGGGATCCCATCTGCTACAGGCCAGACAGAAGGCGTGGATTAACAGTAAGAGCCGGGAGCCCAAGCAGATCAGTCAGGGTGCCCGCCCACACCCGCAGCCCTGCCTCTGTGCAGACAGAGCTCATTAACCAGTATATAAAAGAGTGGAAGGCTCCACACAGAGCTAAAGAGAGGCAGGACAGAGTCACGCAGAGGAGCCAGAGGCAGAGGAGGCCAATGTAGCATGTCATTCACACTGGAAAACTAAGTGAAACATACCAGTAACAATGGTAATTGCAGCTGTGATAAGGAGATGCCCCTTTCTGGTGGGGTTGTGACTTAGACAAGCTCTCTGATGTTGATGCCATCTCTCTAGGCAGTTTTCCTAAGGCCATGTTGTCTTGGCCCTCTTCAGTGCCTGTGAGCTCTCAGTGAAGAAGTCCCTTTTCAGACGGTCCTTTTTTGTGATTCGGCTACTGTTGCCACATCCCTGGGGCTTCTGCTTCCACCCGAAGCATCAGACTTTCCTGGGAGGCTCGTGGACTTTCCTGAGCCCTCATAGAATCCAACAGAAACAGTTGATTTATTCCCTTAGCCTGTCTCCCATCTTCCCCCCACAGGTACCGGCTCTCCATGAAGCTATCGCCCCTCGTTTTCCAAGCTAAATGTACATTCTGTGTCTTCATATGGTCCAAAGTCAGGGGACGTGCCAAGAGCTCTTGTGCATGGTCATCCCATTCTTATAGTATCACAGGTCAGGTCAGCAAGCTTCCAAGGACAAGTCATTGTTCTGACTCCCTTCTTATAAGAGCCTGCAGTGTCCATGAGGGACTCTCCCAGGACCTTCACCTGGGTTTGTAAAGCAAAGCATGTGTATCCTTGAGCAAGCATTTGCTATAGGTGAAGACGCCAAGGAGCCTACCTTCCCTTAAGAGCCCTTCTTACAGGGACCAGGGAGCACTAAGGCCAGCTTTGATACCTCTTAGAAAGTCTTGCGGGACCTCAGAGGCTGAAAAAGTAGAGCGTCTCTGCATCCTACCACAGAGAAACTTGCAGATGCGTGCTCATTGCTGCATTATTCACAAGAGCAAAGAAACCAACCTGCCTAACTATCCGTCAACAGATAAATGAATGCCTCGTTAGCTTTTTGGCACTGTAATCAAAGACTGACTGTTTACTTCCTCTTACACTTCACAGTCCATCACTGAGAGGAGCCAAAGCAGAAACCCAAAGCAGGAACCTGGAGACAGGAACAGAAGCAGAGAGCAGAGAAGAACACTGCTTATTGGCTTCCTCCCTGTGGCATCCTCAGCTTGGTTTCTTATACAACACAAACCCACCTGCCTGGCACTGCTCACAGTAGACTGAGCCCTCCCACATTAACCATCAATCAATAAAATGCCCTCCTACACATGCCACAGGCCAATTTGATGTAGGCAATTCCTCAGTTGAGGGTCCTTCTTATCAGGTGACGCTAGTTTATGTCTCACCAGCACAAACAGATGAAGAAAATGTATCTTATACATACATGATGAAATTTTAGTCGGCTATAAATAATTAAAGCACAAAGTCAGTAGAGAAATATGTGTATCTGGGAAGCATTAATTGAGGTAACAAAGACTCAGCAAAACAAAAAGCTCATGTTCTCTCTCAAATGTAGATCCTCGTGTCCAATTTTCAGATTTGTCCATTTAAGTTGGAGTGTCTGATGTGGCAAGAAAAGCAGAAAGAACCCATTAGATCATGGTCTCAAGGGAGGGGGTAGAGCACATGTGATATGGAAGGAGGGGGAGAGATAACTGGGGAGGGGTGGAAAGGTTCAAATTGGCATAAGGGAGAAGAGAGGTGTTGGGAGAGTTAGCCCAAACCAGGGATTATGAAAGCCCATATGGAAAGCTACGGTTCTGCAAGCTGATTAAGAACGTAATTTAAGTTTGAGGCCAGCCTGGCCTACAGAGAGAGTTCCAGGACAGTAAGAAACCAGGTTTCAAAAAGAAAGAAAGAAAGAAAGAAAGGAAGGAAGGAAGGAAGGAAGGAAGGAAGGAAGGAAGGAAGGGGAAGGAGGGAGGGGGAAGGGAGGGGGAGAGGAAGGGAAGAAGGAAGGAAGGAAGGAAGGAAGGAAGGAAGGAAGGAAGGAAGGAAGGAAGGAAGGAAGGAAGGAAGGAAAAGAAAATTATTTAACAAAAGGGAGTTTGAAGGGAAGCACCCTGACCCTGCACAGGTGGATAATTCTTCATCCAGAAGCCATAGATTATTGAACAAAAATCCCAGTGCTAGGCATGGGGCACCTCCCTGTGAATTCTTGGTCAGTAAGGCCCAGAGGCCCCCAAAATAATACAAGCTTCTGGCATTGCTCTTGGTTGCCCACCATGACTAGACAATAAGATCATATTCCTGAAGACACCACACACAATATTTTTACCATCCCGGAACAACAAAAGGGAAGAGGCCAAAGACGGCTTTTTGCTCCCCACATCATGGTATACTCTGGCACTAGCTTTGGGCTCCATCTCAGGGCTATTTGCAGATTCCCGATCAGCAACAGCCCAACCAAATCCTGAGAGCCAAGGCCATTTTTCTGGCTCTGTCGGTGCCTGCAAAGATGAGACAGTCTTCTCTTCCAGGACTCGTGACCCTTCTCTGCACTTTGAAGAGAGGAAACCCCACTGGGAATTTGATCCATGGAACAATCCTGTCATTGTGAAGTGCAGTCAGACATGGCATACCTCATCCTCCGCCTATTTTTATTCTCTCTAAGCAAATATCTCCACGGCTTCTTTTTTTTTTTTTTCCTCACTTGAAAGTTATTATACCACTGCCAGCTGCTGGGATTACACAAATAAATTGATAATAGCAAAGCAATATGCTGCCCCGTGTTCAAACATCACCACACAACAACAAAGCAGCCCGCAGTGCCAGCTCTAGTTCACAGCCTGCAAACAGAAGAGGCAGAAATGAAGGCTACCCACTCTCCCAGCCTTAGGGGGACAGGGTTGCAGGCAATGTGGTCCCAGGGTGGAGTTTTACTCTTCCCTTGCCAATGTACTCTGTGTACAGTGAGAATGTGCGAAGTCATGCTCTTGAGCAAAGTAACTCCCGGCAATTCAGATGCACCTCTTCCTTTGAGTGGGTTAGCACCCTGGTGTCTATTCATCAAGCATATGGGTCTTCTAGTTATAAACAAGCTAGCGATTCTGAACAACAATGTAACAAATTTCATATTGAAAATGTTTATGTGTACTTTATAGACATGGACAGGGATTCCTTACAAATTACTAGGCTATGATACACTCCCCTGGGAACAGGGATCATGTCTCCCATGCCTACCACTAATCCCAGTGCCTGGCACCATGAGCCATCAATAAACATTAACTGGCTAAATAAATAAATAAAGGTAAAAGAAGTTTAAGGAGGAAATCTGCATCTTTGACTTGCTTACTGTAGGGTTGCAACCCTACAGTAAGCAAGATGGTTGTGAACACTTATGCCCCCTAAGAAAGGAAGAAGAGCTAGAGAATTAGCCAGATTTTGAATGTCTTTGATGTTCTCCCAGGTCCCGAATGTCCCACGCACTTTATTTCAGCAGAAGAAGTCAGTCCAGTGTGTGCCAGCTATCTGTGGAGTTCGCCTGCCCAGCAACTTAGAGTAGCAACTCTCTACTTTCCTTTTGGGGAACTCCCCACTACCCTCACCACACACAATTTTGGCTTTTCACCTTTGGGCCTTTGGGTCTGGGCATGGACCCCAACTGGGCCAGGCCGAGTTCTCTTGCCCCACAGTATGTATCTTAATCACACAAAGCCAGAAAAATCATTTGGGGGGGGGGACACACATATTCCTCATGCATGCATCCCAAAGCTCATCTAGTAGAGAGGGAGAAGGCTGGATTGTTACAGACACATGAAGACTTTGCTAGAACAGAATAGAGAATTCACACCAGTGAGGACTCTTTCCACTGATTCACTATTTTGCACCCTCAGCAAAGGTCCTTGGCCTGACTCCTTCATGGGAGACCAAAGCAGTACAAAGTAGAAAATTTCAAGCCAGAAATTATGGATCATAAATCTACCAAGGGTAGCAAGTCACCTCCCCTCTTGGATCCTCAGCCTCTTTCTCCATAGCGTGAAGGAACTGGGATGAAATGCCCACAAAGGAGCCCTATATGTTAGGTCAACAGAAATTGACCCCCTGAATCTCGGGCATCGGCAGCACAAAACGCACATTGTCCGGCCGGCAAAGCTTTGAGTTTAAAGCAGTTAATCCCTTGGCTGATGACTCGAACAAAGAGGATTAACCTCAGCTGAGACACTCAGCATCCAAATATAGAGCAACCCCAAGCACACAGGAGAGATAGCACATGCCCCCGCCTTCTCTCAGACGTTCTTTTTCTCCTATGTTCTTTCTCTCGCTCCCTTCAGTAAGCAGAGAGTTTAACCAGCACCTAAAAGCTAACCAGTTAGATGGTCAGGATCTCCTCCACGTTCCTCCACTGCCTTCCTAAGACCTCCAATCCAACATCCATTGGTCCTTCTTTGAAATACACAGGTTCAAGGCTCTCCATGTTCAGTTCTAACTAAACAGCATACATACACTGTGTGCAGGTAACCACGTTAGACACCTGAGCTACAACAGAGCCTCTCAACTCTCAGAGCCATGGGAATGGTCCTGTAGTAAGCTGTATGTATACCCTACTCAGTGCTTCACACTCTCACCTCCTTCCGGGTTCTGCGACAAATGCAGGAAGCAGCTCTTACAGTGACCATTCCACAAGTGAGGAAGTTGACGCTGAGCAGTTAAACATCTTGCATGAGGTTAGGTAGCCTGTGAGTATCGGGGAAAGCCTCTTGGTTTCAAAAAGGAAATTCTAAAACATTCCCACCATTTTGCAGAAGTTAGAAACAGTGGGAGAAAGAAAAGGGAGTTGTTGGATTTTGGTCTTTTGCCAGAGTAGATTGTATTTATGCAATAACTAGAAAGACCCTGGAATCATAGACAGTGGTAAGCTGCTATTTGGGTGCTAGGAATTGAACCCAGGTCCTCTAGAACAGGAACCAGTGTTCTCAGTCGCTAGGCCATCTCCCCAGGCCCTAACCCTGTACTTATGTAAACTTAAAGCATACCAAAAGAACAGACAACCTGAGTCATCCCACCCATAGCTCTTTTTTTTTTTTTAATCTCTGTATGACCAAAAAACATTCTATATCTTATGCAGCGTGTTGCCATAAGCTTGCAAAAAATTGTTTATTGAACTCCAGGCTCTGTGCTGGTAACAATCATACTAACCATGGCAGAGGTGTCAGTGGGTTCCCACTGTTTCTTAACTTGGTTCAGCCCTGTACAGGGCCAATCAGTGGTGAAAGATCCATTTTCATACCATCCAACAAAGGAACTGTAATGTGATCACACCCACCTGAAGTCTGCATGGTCAGGAAAAGGAAGCAAAGATTTCTGATGAACAGTTTCCCAGTATTTGTCACAGGCTCCAAATGTGCATAGTAAATATGGTTATTTCCAAAAGAAGAAGAAGAAGAAGAAGAAGAAGAAGAAGAAGAAGAAGAAGAAGAAGAAGAAGAAGAAGAAGAAGAAGAAGAAGAAGAAAGAGAGAGAGAGAGAGAGAGAGAAAGAAAGAAAGAAAGAGAGAAAGAAAGAAAGAAAAACAAGAAAAGAAAGCAGTGTGCTTAAATGCATAGTGGGCGTTGTGGATGGGTTTTCCTCTTCCTGGTTCTCTGGATACCTATAATGTGGTTTTCATATAATCAAAATGGCCAGGAGGAGAATGGGGTGAAGTCCCTAGTTGGTAAGGCTTTGAACAGGTGGAACCACATAATCTGAGCAACTGGCTGAGAAATCAATCCAATGCTTGCTGTTCCCTACCTCTCTAGAACATAGGATGCCAGGCCCCACTCCAGACTTGCTGAATCAGCACCTCCTTTTAAAATCTCCTTGTTCTGGGGAGGCACTGTTGAAGCTTGCCCCTCTCCCACACCTGTTCCAGAGTGCACAGGTATTTCCACATTGTCTGTTCTGGGCAGTGATGTTCTAGGGACTTCTTTTTCTTTGTTAAATGTTTTCCAGAGTCTGTGCCTTAAAACCTCACCAAGCCACCCACCGTAGTTTTCGGGGCTGAGTTTCCTTATATGGATGGCTATCTGAGATCAGGGCCAAGTCTAACTCCTGATCTACTCAGGTCACACACAGCCCAGCCTGTGACTGGGGAGCTGAGGATTCAAGGGGCAGAACAGTTAGCTTCTCTGCAGGGCACAAGGCTCCTTGAGTTCTTTCCTACTTGATGCATTCAGTGATGACTGAAACCCGGCTAGCTCTTTCTGGTTCTACCTGGGAGTTTGTTAGCTAATATTGCCCTGAGCTACTGTTTTGTTTTGTTTTGCTTTGTTTTGTTTTGTTTTGTTTCCATTGCTTTCTTATAGATTCCCTCTCCTTAAAGCTTAATTTTTATGTCTTTCAAGAATAGAAGGGGGGAGAGAAGGAGAAAAGAAGAGGAGAGGAGGGGAGGGAGGAGGGCAGGGGAGAGGAGAGAAGAAAAGAGGAGAGGAGAGGAGAGGAGAGCAGCAGGGGAGGGCAGGGGAGGGAAGAGGAAGACAGGGAAGGTGAAGGAAAGTGATGGGCAGGGAGGGAAGGGGTAAAGCCAAGCATGGTGGCATGCGCATGTAACCCCATCACTAAGGAAGTGAGGCAGGGGAATCACAAGCTTGAGGCCTGGATGAGCAATACAGCAAGAGAGAAACTGGATAGATTAAATAAATAGAAGATAGATGAGGTGAGGGGGGAGTGTATTTACTCTTTGGACATTTAGGTGGCTGTGCAGAAGGCATGTTTTCACTTATCACAGGGATAAGATATGTTCTCATTTATCACAGGGACAGGAGTGTCGTGTCCCCTGCACCCTCCAGGGTCAAGATCAGGAGCTCCTGACTTTGCTGTGTCCTCTTCAGCCCCATCTCCCAGGCCCAGAACTCCATCTAGAACATACCGCTTTTTCCTCTCCCTCAGACCTGGGCCATATTCCAGCTGGGCTCCCCACATCGGTGCCATCTGCTACCCCACCCCCACCCCCCGATCAGGCAACCGTCAGTCTCAGTGACTGCCAAGAGGGCAGAGGCCTCAGGCAAGGCAGGAGGAGCAGCAGCAGGAGGAGGCTTCACTGGGCACAGCCAGGAGAATCCCAGAACACTAACACATTCAGAGTAAGCTGCTGTGGAACCCACCAGGGCCTGGGAAAGCTGGTAAGCTTCTAAGAGGCTTTCTGAACCTAATGATGAAGGGAATCCAGGCCCCATTTTCCTATTCTCTCTTGACCTCTCATAGAAAGTTATATTTCTGCAGTCCCATAGTGGGCCCTGGTCCTCTCTCTATTTTTTTTTTTGTTTGTTTGTTTGTTTTGTTTTTCGAGACAGGGCTTCTCTGTGAAGCTTTGCGCCTTTCCTGGGACTCACTTGGTAGCCCAGGCTGGCCTCGAACTCACAGAGATCCGCCTGCCTCTGCCTCCCGAGTGCTGGGATTAAAGACGTGCACCACCACCACCCGGCCCTCTCTCTATTGTTAATTTACCATAAGATCTTACGTAAGTTATTTGCTTCTCCCTGGACAAATAAGGAGTAAAGATTTCTTGCTTCCTAAGCTCCCTTCAGCCCTGAAACACTAAGATCCTACAATCCAGCTCAGGCCTGCCTCTGCCTGGGACATGTTCTGGATCTGAAAGGGAATCTGGCCAACATTTCCCTAAGGCAAAGCCAGTCCAACCAGAAAGAAATGATGGACAACGCCATTATCCAGGGCAGGTTCTCGTCCTTCGCCTTAGCAGGTTCATTTGCAGCTTCCATCATGGAAAGACCGTGGACACAGAATCGTGACATCTTCCTACCTACAGGAGTTCTGGAAGTGTGGTGCTTCTGTCCCTCACTGACCTTCCAAAGACGACAGCTGAAGCACCTGGTAGCACCCGGCTCCCACACTCAACAGTCTGCTTCTGCCACTGGACACCTGAGGTGCAAGGCTATACATTTGGAAAAACCACCTTGTCCAGTATCTATGCAGAGCTGATGGAGGAAGAAATGCAGTTCTGTAAAGGTACTTGTGTCTGTGGGTTCTTGTCTCTCAGCCTCGGGCTATCCCATTCCTAAAATGGGTGCAGGGATAAAGTTGTGGTGTCCTAAAAGACACTAAGTTCTGAGGCATTAAACAGTCACCATGATATTAGGGAGAATTTTTTTTTTTCAGGAAAAGAAAATGTACACAGGAAGCTGAGGCAGAAGGATCAAAAGTTGGATGCCAGAAAAAATTCAGTGGGCAAGAGCAGTTGCTGTGCAAACCATGAGGACCTGAGTTCGGATCCCAGCACCTGCTGAGCACGGCCACAAACACCTATGACCATAGCACTGTAGGGAGTGGAGACAGGAGGATCACTAGGATCTTCATGCCACCAGTTTCCAATGAGAGATGCCATCTGGAAGGAATATGGTGAAAAAATGACAGATCAGGACACCCAATGTCCTTCTCTGACCCCTTCATCCATGCTCACAGGTAGGCATATCCACATAGGCAAATGCACACATAATACACAAAGTGAAAGAGGAGAGTGGGGGAGGAGGGAAGGAGGGAGGGAAGGAGAGGGAGAGAGAAAGAGAGAATTCGATTTGGATTCAACCGTGAATGAATGCTACTGTCTTTCCTGCCACACAAGCTCTGAAGACGGACAGGCACTGGCGGCAGCACAGCAGACATTTCTACAGCAAACAGGCAGCCTCCAGAGGCACAAAGCATGAAGGCAGGAGGCAGGGAGAAACCATGAGCTCCTGCATGCATGCTCATGATATGCTGATGATCAAGTCATCGCTGTTTAATGTTTGCCCAGGTCAATGAAGAACAACCACAACAATCTTTGGCCAGTAGAATAAGGGCCATGTCGTTTGCTCATTAGTGTATCTAATAACCAGACACTGAGTGTATGTATCTCTGCGGTGTGGAGAAAGAGAGTCTCCCGGTACAAGACCATGGGGCAGATTTTGGGAGAACAGTCCTCAGGAAACTCTGATAAAAAAAAAAAAAAAAAAAGCTGGGCCTCTACACTCCAGGTAACTGTGAGATTTCATTTCATCATGAAATGCCAACACACTGTGACCCACTGTAGAACTGACTTAGGAGGCTGGATTGTGATATAGAAAATAGACTGATTTCCCTCAGAGTCACGTGGGCCATCTCTGGCCCACAAGGTTCATTAGTCATCTGTCTAATGCTGAATACTAGATGCTTTATACAAAATACCTAACAGCAATGCCAATGTCACACACAAGTTCTCAGGTCTCCCTTCACATGGGATCGCCACATCCTCCAGCTGATATGGTGATGCTCTGGCTAGCACTGAGTTCAACACAGTTCCAAATCAAGGAATGAGAAGAGTACTGCAGAGCCCTTGGGTGGTATTCCAGTCATCGTTGTCGTCGTTATCATCATCATCATCATCATCATCATCATCATCATTTGATAGCTGAGGAAAGCAAAGCTCCAAAGAAATTGAACAACTTGCTCAAGTTTACACAACCAGAAAGTAGCAAAGCCTGAGTTCAAACTCAGCTAGGTCTGATGCCAAACCCATTCCTGTATCCTAAATGCCCTGTCGTCAGACCTAGCAGCCACATTTAAACATTAGGTGAGCTTATTACGTCTTCTGAGTTTCTATTTGTCTATTTTCTATTGCTGTTATTGCTATAACAAAATACCTGGGGCTGGGAACCTTCTGAGAAGCTGCTGACCTGGCGTGCAGTTTGGGAGGCCTAAAGGCCATGACTGAGTGACAACATCTGTTTGCTCTCTGGCGAACCCCAACATGTCAGAGAAGCAGGCAAAAAATCAGACGTGTGGAAAAAGGCCTTGCTTCATTCAGCCTAATCCTATAAGAGCTAAGTCACTCCATGAACCCAACACTAATGCTTTTGAGGACAATGGCCCCAGGAGCTAATTACCTTGTTCCACTCGCTAGCACCTCAGTACTATCACACCAGTGAACAAGCTCCCAGAGAGTGAACTTTGGAGGGTGCTGTGTGACTTTCCTTTATGGACGTAAACAAAGTCTTCTCCCTCCAACAGAGTACCCAACTTGAGCTTGATGAACTAGTGAGTTTCTTTGGCTTAAGAACAGAAGTATGGGAGAGAGGTTGCTGACGGAAGGATGGGTGACCCCAAAGCAACCACATCACCAGAAAGTTCTCACCTCAGCATGGATAATGACTTCCCATGGCTACATTGATGGAGTCCCCCATTCAGTTAACCTCCCAACCTCAGATCAGAGACCACAGCACCTGGTTCGACATCTTGAGATCTCCGACCTCTGTACCCTAAGACCATGAGACCATATACTGCTCGGGCAGAATTGCATACAATGAGGAGGAGGGAATGCAGAACTGAGTGACTGGAATCTCAGATGAGGGTCAAATGACCACTCTCACCCCCTGTTTCTATGAGGGAACCTCAACCTTGTTGAAGGTCTCCTAGTGTAACCACAGGTGCTGTGATTAAGATAGGAATGGCTATTACTCTCGCATGAACTAAAACTAAACCATAGGAGGTTTCCACTTTTCTTCACCTCTCTCTCTCTCTCTCTCTCTCTCTCTCTCTCTCTCTCTCTCTCTCTCTCTCTCTCTCTCTCCCTCCCTCCCTCCCTCTCCCTCCATCTCTCTCTCTCTCTCTCTCTCTCTCTCTCTCTCTCTCTCTCTCTCTCTCTCTCTCTCTCTCTCACACACACACACACACACACACACACACACACAATCACTTTCAATTACAGTACCTGCTTTTTCTTATTCCAGCCCTCCTACCCCAGATATTACAAACAAAACTCACGCTCACTCCAAATCAGCCACTCTCTGAGGAGTCATTGAACAGCACCTAGTCTGGGAAGGAAACCCTTCCAACCTTCTCATTTTTTTCAATAACGCTACTGCCTATGTCTCCCCTTTTATAAACAGAAACACATTATACAAGACACTGTAGATGTGCGATTCTTCAAACAAACTGGTGACATGCTTTCACTCAGCATAAGTTGATTCAAATAACGTTCTCCCCTTCCAGAATTCTTCCTTGCTGCTTCTGCTTCGTCTCAAATTAAACACAGTACAATAATAATCCAAGAACATCACACCCCTGAATTTCAGCCGCTTCTCCCTGAAGAATCTTTTCTCCTTTTTTTGGAAGTCTGAGCTATTTTTTGGTTTCTCCGTGTCTCCTGCTTTTTTGCTCTCTCTGAGACGTAAGCAATTGGAACCTTCACATTTAAAGTCAGTTTTTATTCCCCAAGATCTACAGTAAGTCTCCCATGAGACCTTGAGAAGAAAGGGGATTTCTTCAGGGAGGGACTTACCCTTCAAGGCTCACCAGAGCAAGCATTTGCAGTCACGTCTAGTGAAACCACTGCTTCCATTCCCCCTGCAGACGGTCACTGAGCACATGGCTGGCAGGATTCTGGACCCCGGCCACATAGCAGTGACTTGGCTCATTGACCAGACAAATAAAGACCTTATTGGTATTATTCAAACTTATGTCTCCCTCCTGGGCTTCTTCCCTGAACTCTACACCTTTAATTTATCTATGAACCTGACCTCTCCTTTGGCTATCCATTGGCTCATCTTCAACAGCAGTAATGGCTAATCTATCCAGCCCCTTACCTCAGAGCAAGGAATCAACTATTCTTGTGCCCAAAGTATTACTCGTTACAAATC
The DNA here is from genome assembly GCF_004664715.2 of Peromyscus leucopus. Taxonomy (NCBI): domain Eukaryota; kingdom Metazoa; phylum Chordata; class Mammalia; order Rodentia; family Cricetidae; genus Peromyscus; species Peromyscus leucopus. The sequence goes on along the minus strand of NC_051063.1, from coordinate 137,848,588 downwards.
TTGTCTGCTCTACCACCAAATATATCCAGAATTTGATTGCTTTTTACCATTACAACTACCGTCCCATCTGATCCAGACCACCATCACCTCTTCCCTGCATCACGGAGGTAACAACACCCTGACTGATGTCCTTAGTCTAAGCTCTAAAGCTCAAGTGATTGCTCTGAAACATAAGTCAGATAAAGGTAGCCTGTGCTCAGAATTCTCCAGCGGCTTCCCATCTAACTCAAAATCAAAGCCAAAGCCCTGGATTCCCCAGCTCTCCTGATATCACAAACTATTGTGCTCACTGTTTCTCTTTGGGCTCATTCTACAGAGGCCTACCTCCTGTTCCTGAAATGTGCCCACACTCTGTTGCCTCAGGACCTTCGCATTTGTTTACCTTGCTTTGAATGGTCTTCGGTGGCTCATTCTTCCATTTCCCTCACACCTGTCCTCACATCTTATTTCTACCCCTTACTTTGCTGTACCTTCCCCAACCCCATTCAAATATCTCCTTCCTCCTTTCCCTGCTTGGTGATCCTTAATTATCTGATGTAATATACATATATTCGTGTATTTATATATTTACCTCCCCTATTGGAATGAATGTTTCATGGGGTTATGTGGTGATATTTTATTGTACTCTAGTAAAATTTGCCTGAAGATCAGAGGGTAGAGCCAGCCACTAGATTAAACATAGAGGTTAGGCAGTGGTGGTACACACTTATAATCCTAGGACTCCTGAACCCTTGTCCCTTCCATACCCAAGGAGACTTAGTTATTAAGATCCAGACATACCAAATCCTTCCCCTCCCTGCACCCTGCTCTTTGCCATGCTGAATCTAATTGCTTCTTGACCTTTCAGCTAAGATCAACTGAAGAAGTGGAATCTGTTTCTTTACGCCTCACACTGGCTCCCTCATATGTTGCTGTTGTTGATAAACAAGGGTCAAGTGATGGTATGTCACCTATATGCTTAGGCTTGGAGAGTCCATGAATATTTCCATCCTCTTTCTTTCTTTTCTTCTCCTCCTCTTCTTTTTTTTTCCTAGACAAGACCCCATATAGTTGAAGTTGGCCTTGAACTTACTATGTAGCAAAGGATGACTTCGTACTTCCAATATCCTGCCTCTACCTCTCCCATGCTGATATTTCAGACATGCATCATTATGCTGTTTATATGGTAATGGGGACCAAATCTGGGGCTTTGCCCATGCTAGGCAAGCCTTACTGGCTGAGCTACATCTCCAGCCCACACATTTCCACTTTCTCTTGGCTCTCTGTCCTTGCAATGTGAAAACTCCCAGCAATACTTGGAAAAGACAACGATGATCAGAGCCAAGCCATCCCAGCTCAGGTCATCCCAAATCAGCCATTTTTCAGACTTTCTCTCCATCATTTTGTTCATCCAAGCCACATGAACAGGCACAGCAGAGACCAGCCAAGCACAACTCATCTCTGAAGATCTCTCAGCCACTCCATACACATGAGAGAAAATAATAAATGCTGGTTGCTCAAGGTCAGTGAGTTTGACGGTTGCTTATTCCTTAGCCTCAATGAGAAAACAAACCCTAAGGTGTGTGACCAGTCCTTCAGGTAGGCATCTAAGCATCTTTGCTCCCCATGGCTTGGCTGTCATAATGGAGCAGGAGTGGGGGGGCGCGGGGGGCGGGGGGCACGTCTTGCAGGACTTACATACACTAGCAAAGGAACACAGTGTCTCAGCCACTGCAGATCAATAGCCTGGCATGCAGATGAACAAAACCACTCTGACATAGCCCGGAGAGACAGATCAGGTTTCTGAGACTAAAAAGTATGACTAAGAGCCAGACCTTGGATGGGAAAATGCACAGAAATAAATGTTTTCTCCTGAGATGAATTGGATGATGGCCAGCCAGTCACCCTGACCTTGACCCAGCCTCCCCGCATCCTATTTCACAGATGCTTTGACAAGGCTTGCAGCCATCAACCCCCCATTTTGCTCATGGAACACTGCAGTAGGCTTACTGCACCACAGAGAACTGATGGAGCCCTCAGATCCTCAGATACTGCTTTCTCCAAAGGGCAAAGCAGCAAGCTGTGATCTTTATATTAAGCTTCTGGATGGAAGCCCCAAATAAATTCACCACCCAGCCATACATAAATGCACTCTATAGTGCACTGAAGGTCAGTATATTTCCAGATGATTCCCAATTGTTTCCATAGTCACAGAAATTCTTGCCAAAGAAAAGAGAACACAGGCTAGCAAGGACAACACCTGCTGAACTGGTCACTAAAGGTAACTCTTCGGTTCATTTGAAAAAGGAACAAATGCAGACACAGCTCTCAATATGGGTTATAGGAATCTCATCCATCTCTTCGGTCTCTGTTTATCTTGCAAAGATGCAGCCCCCTGCTTGCTGCATTAGATCATGTTTTGAAAGACCCAGGTACCACTTCCTACCAAATAACCTTCTTCTAAGCACAGAGCTTAGGAACTCAGCCAAGTCCTTAAACAAGAAGTCAGTGCCATATCTTAGTGGCAAATATGTAAACATAAATCACAAGAGGCAAGACAACATTGACCTTGTCATGTTGTCTTCAGTCAGTCCCCACCACTATCCCCCTCATTCACACAACTCAGCTTCCTGGGTCTCTTTCTTGTTCTCTTCTGAACATATTTGTCTCTTGTCTCTGGCTTTTGTGGGTTCTGTTACTCTACCCACCCTGCCTGGCCTCCTCCCTCACTTTCCCCAGAGCTGATCAGATGGTCTCCCTGACCACATACATAGGTAGAGACAGATAGATGATAGATAGATGGATAGATAGATGATAGATAGATAGATAGATAGATAGATAGATAGATAGATAGATAGATAGATAGACGGATAATAGATAGATTCCAAGACCACTCCAAACCCTTGCAGCATTCCTCATGCTTCTTACTCTGTTTTCTTTTTCTCCATCACACTAGCCCCTGAGCTAATATGCTAAACACTTACTTAACTGTTCATCACCACACACACACACACACACACACACACACACACACACACACACTTTGCTCAAGTCTATACCCCCTACATTTAGAGAAGTACCTGGCACCATGGTAGGAACCCAATGAACAAACTTTCATTTCTTAAGCAGTGACTTCATGCCAGATGGTTAATATATGACAATTGTTTAACAACGAACAAAAACTTTTAAGTGTGTTTTACATAATTATCATGACAGATCAGGAAATCAAAGCTCAGATAAAGGCTAAGATACTTGCCTAAGACCCACACCAACTCTCTTTAAGTAGTCAAGGCCACACTACCCACAGTGTACCAGGCTATCATTCAAACATCATCATCTGGTGGTTTGGGTTACAAAATGCATGTAAGGCACACTTCTGGCAACAGGAATATCCCATGAGCACTTATTTGTGTCATTGGCCACTCTATCCCAGAAGAATCAACCCCAAAGCTAGATGTTCCTCTCCCAGAGTAGAATAGTGGTAACAACTTTAGCTTTCCTTTATTCCACCATGGGGAACAAACGGGGTCAGAGTTGTCCTGAACTGTACTGGGACATGAACAGCCAGGAAGGAAGGAAGGAAGGAAGGAAGGAAGGAAGGAAGGAAGGAAGGAAGGAAGGAAGGAAGGAAGGAAGGAAGGAAGAAACTGATCTGATCTGAAACTCCCTTAGAGTTTTCCAGAGATCTTGCCTTGGTGAAATGCTATTTCCATCTTTCATAGCCCAGGAATTTAGGGAAACACTTATTTAAAAAAAATAAAAGTACAAAGCCCGACCTGCACTGGTGCGCTTCACCCTTGGTGCCAGCCAAGTGCCTAGTTGGCACTAGTCTTGTTCTACAAACATCAGCTCGGCCTTCCCATCAGTAATGATGGTGATGGGGTAGGAGAGGATTGTAGGTCACTCAAGACCAATGGACCAAGAGACAAATCCAATCTCTGCTAAGCCCCGAGGGGGCTTCGTTTTAAACGAATCCCCTTCTCTTCTCTGCCACCACCCACTCTGATTTTCACCCCCACGGTCCTGAACTGGTTACACCTGCTCACTACAGGTGTTCGTCCTCCCACCGGGTGTGAGCTGGTGCAATGTTAGGACTTCATTTCCATCACCTCTGCATCCCTAAGGATCAATCCCACCTCTGACACTTATTGACGACGTTAGGTAAGTATTTGCTGACTCAGCGAAGCTGCAGCATGAGCCTCACATTATCAACTGAATCCCCTAGCAAGCAGAATAAGTCGCCTCTTCCGCACAGGGCAGGCAGCAAAAGCGTAAAAGAGACCTCTGAGCTGGCCGCAACGTCTAGTTCGCCACCAAACCACACATCTCTCATCCCTTACCTGCCCCTCCCTGAGGCCCAGAGCCACCCACGTTCACCTTCCAAACATGTTTAGGAAAGAGCAAGCATCCCCTAGCGCCCCACCCTACCTTACCAGAGCCCAACACATCGACGTTAAGTTACCTTTAAACTGAGCCTTTTCGCATCCGCGATTTCTGGATGAAAGATAGCATTTGGGCAGCCGCTCTGCTGCACCCCGTCAGATGAGAGATCTACCACCCATCTGCTGAAGGAACAGCAGCGCCTTGCTCCTCCCTGGCTAACTGCATTTGCTCACCCATCCCTGCAAAACAAATCATGTTCTTTTCCTTGCGCTAAAACCATCCGTCAATAAATCCTGAGTCCCTAAGAAACGGCTCCCACGCCCGCGGAGGGCGCCCTCCACACAGAAAAAAAAAAACACACACTCACAAACCCCAGTCCAGAGTCAGCAGGTGTGGGCATGTGTTTAATCTGTTCTTTGAAAACAAACCGGTCTATTAGGAGTACGGTTGAAACTAAAGGGATGCCCAGGAACCGTGTGGAAAGCAGCTATAAATGTCAGTAGCCCAAGTTGGGAAACTATTTACCGCGCCAATAGTTCACCGGGTTTCACTCCTAGTCCTGGGGAAGACCACGTTCAAAACAGCGCTCAGCCCGGGGCAGCAGCAAGTGCTTCCTTTTCGGGGCTGCTTTCCAACTCCGCTGTCCTTTGAGGTTTTCCCCATCAACCGCACCCAGCGGTCCCAGCCTAGGGCTCAGCCTGTCAGACCTGGGAATCCGGGTCTGCACGCACCGCGTCAAGGATCGCTATCCCCTACCTGGGTGGAAAATCCGCAGCGAGCCAGGCAGCAGCCAAGCAGCGTCAGTCTGGACAGCCGCGGCTAACGCAGCGCCCGGGCGATCCCAACCAAAGCAGGCAGGCGCTTGCGGGAGACACACCTGCACCGCCCCGCCCTCGTCGCCGTTGCCACCACCCGCCTCTGTGCAGCGCGCTCCCGCCCCTCTGCAGCACCCCAGCCCTCCCGGGGCTCCTGAGTTCTCTATTCAGCAGGATCAGAGCCTAGCCCAGGCACCAACCTTATTCACTGCGGAAAGCTCTTTGCGTCTAAGCCCCTTTCGGATTCAAGAGTTCAGGATAGGTTGGAGGGGAGCCCGCGCCCACTCCCAAGTCCCGCCCTCCGCTTTCTGGATTTGCATATGGACAGATCTGCAAACTTCTTATTCCATTAGGTTGGTTCCCAGTTGACTATAATTATCTTGCTTTTTCCACCCTCCCATTTAAGGCAACAAGGTGCATACGACTCTAAGCTTGGTCCCCAACCCCTGACCAACCAGTGTATGTCAGAAGACAAAGTTCTTGGGCAGTGGGACCCTTGGTTTATGCCATCCCCCAAACAACCTGAGATCATGAATGTTGACAGATCGCTCAGGCCTTGTTAACTCCTTTGGAACTGAAAAAGAGCCTACTTGGCCGGTGGAGGGCCCAGAGGGGAGTGAGGAATATATTGGAGGGGTTTGGATATATTGGAGAAAGGCTCTAGTAATTTTCTTCTTTCCAATGCCCCCCAACTCTTGTTCAGGGCCGGCTCACAGCCACAATTCAGCCGGCCTGGAAAGACTTTTTTCCAAGCACGGGGCTCCTTCTAGAAGGAAATAAAGAGTAAAATAACCATTAAAATCTAGTTAGGGGAATAAAGGGGACTACTGGGAGAAGGATGTCTGTGCACCGCATGAGTAGGTCAGAAGAGGGTATCAGACACCCTGAAACTGTAGTTACAGACAGCTGTGAGCTGCCACATGGTTGCTGGGAATTGAACCCTGGTCCTCAGAAGACCAGCGAGTGCTCTTAATCTATGAGCCATCTCTCCTGCCCCAAATCTTAATATTTTTTAATAACAAAAGTAAAGAAAAAAAGAAGGTAATACAAATGTCTGTAAATAAATAACAGGGTAAATAAATTACTATAGTAATATTAAAAATTATGCCGGAGAAAATAACTAAAAAAAATGAAGTTGGATCTTTACATCATATATCAAAACTAACTCATAATAAGTCAAAGACCTAAATACAAGAGCTAAAATCATAAAATCCCTACAAAAAATATGACATTGCATTTTGCAATTATTTATTGAATATAATAATCCCAAAAGCCTAGATAATTCAAAATTAGTTTATTTTATCAATATGCCAGTAGTCCTAGCACTCAGGAGGCTAAAGCAGGAGAATTTCAAGTTCAAAAATAAAGACACTATCTCAAAAAACCAAGTCTTTGGTGTGTGTGTGTGTGTGTGTGTAAGAAACAGAAAGAGAGAGGGAGAGAACAGCAAAATCAGAACTCCTGTTTTCACACAGGTGTGCCCGAGGTTTGACTGTCTCACTGTGCTTATCACAGGACTGGCCCTCCAGGGAAAACTTTCATTCTCATCCCACAAAGGCACAACATAAATTCATCTGCCTTTTTAGGACCCCACCCACCCCCAAGCCTGTCACAACTCGGCATTCGGCAGATTCCCTGAGCACTTCTGACTGCAAAGCAGCTCCTGGCACCAGGTGCTGTTCTAACGAGTCTTCAGTAAGGCCCCTCGGTCTACAGCAAGCCTGGCCTCCAATCCATCCTCGACCTCAGGGATACCCAGCCCTAAGAGAGAAAAGAGCAGTTCTGGCTCTCTGAAAAGGGTTCTTCCAGCTTGGAACTTAGTTTACCTGGTCCTCTGTGCTTCCGGTGACCTCCGATATGTTTTAACACCATTTCTACAACTGATTCATTTTTAGTGGATTTTCGGCTGCATGAGACAAATGACTTGTTACCATTGATTAAACATTACCGGAAATCAGGAACCAACTTGCTGATTTTCTGTCCTCACAATATTTTATGAGGTCTGTAGCATTTTCCAACAGGTTATATAACCTGCCAAAGTGTGAATAATAGTACATAGTGAAACCAAGAGAGAAAGAGAAGCTGTCTGGATCCCAAACCAACTGTGGTAACGATGGCCACAATCTATGGTCTCCAGTGTTGGGAACAGCCTTTTCTTTAAGGGGAAAGGAATGGAATCCAATGTCTAACTGAGAATCTAAAGGAGATATCATTTTAAAAGGCTCCTTTGTGATCTGCTTTGAGTCAGATGCATAAAGAATTGGTTTTAAATTCAAGGCACATCTCTCACCAAAATTCTAGTGTAGAAAAGTAAATAAGTTTTCCCTGTTCCTCAAGACCCAAAGAACAAACTTCATGCACTCCATAGGGGCTTCTGTTTCTTTTTTTCTTTCTTTCTTTTTTTCAATAAGCACAAGGGACCATTGTCAGCATCTTCCTGTCACAGAAGATTATTATCAAGTGTGAGTACCCACTTCATTAACATGAATACTTCTCAGAAAGCATGTTTGTCATTTCAGTTTTGAAATGTAAGAACAGCAACAACTTAAACTCTTAGAAGAGCAAAAGTTACCACTAGGCGATATGGGAAAAGATGCATCGTGTTTGTGTTTTGTAAAGCCCAGACACGGGTGAAAGCACAGAAGCCACTGGACAGACAGCTTCTGGCTCCTGCCTGCAAAGGGCAAGCAACAGCTAAAGTGGAGTGGAAGCCACACATTCTGAAAAGTCCTGGGATTCATTCTGCAGGCCTTTGACTAATAGAAATCATAATCCCTTCTGTGGTTTTCTAGGAGAATGAATCTCCTCCACTTCCTGCCCTGCCAGAGAGGGAGTTCAGATAGTAATAGACCCAGAAGTTTTGGAGGGGAGGGGTGTGGGGTGTGTGTGTGTGTGTGTGTGTGTGTGTGTGTGTGTGTCTGTGTCTGTGTCTGTGTCTGTGTCTGTGTCTGTGAATATGTGCTCAGGTGCCCTTCAGGCACCATTTGCCTTCTTCTGTGAGGCATTGTCTCTCATTGGCCTGGAATGCAATAATTAGGCTAGTCAGGCTGGCCTTTGAGCCCCCAAGATCTTCCCGTCTCTGCCTCCTCGTACTGGGATTACAAGTGTGTGTCACCATGCCTAGTTTTGTTGTTGTTGTTGTTGTTACTGTTGTTTGTTTTTGCTTGGGTTCTTGATTAAAATCAGGTCCCTGTTCTTGCACAGCAAGCTCTTACCATCCAAGCTATTTCCTCATGCCTGGTAGTTGGTATCTAAGAGGAAAATATAACCCAATACTACAGGTACACTGAGCAAATTCTAGAGATTTTGGTCTGCAGATTTTGAATATGAAATAAGGAAAAGAAAGGGAATGTACCTGGTCTCTGCTCAGGATATGCTCTGCTCCCATTGCCCCCTCCTGCTTCCCAGGCAGCTAGAGGAGGCAGTGACTGCCACGACAACTGCTGACAGACTCCCCAGTTCATCCTGAATTTTATCACTGTTTAAATTTTGATGATTCAATTACGCTATCATCAAACAGTGTTAAAATGCCACAGCCCTGTATCAAGAAGCTCTCAACAGTGATGTCCTCACTAACAATTGACTTCAGTGGTGCCTTTAAGCGGTGTGCTTGCCATTGAAAGGGTTCTCTGTATGTCTGTGCTAATCCCCAAAATCCTGCAGGTGTTTGTGCATGCTGTTTTTATTTTAGAGATCAAAACACTTAGAATGGTCAGTTTGTTTTCAAGCAATAAATGATGGAGTGGAGAGGTACATCATACTACAATCCAAAGCCTGGATTCCTTCCAAAAAAATCACTCTTCTAGTCTGTGCAGATGCATCAATCTACTCCTTACATTTTGTACTTATTCTCTCTTGTGTGTCTTCCCACAAGCATCTTCTCCTCCTAATGCTGTTGGAGCTCTTAACTGTAAAAGTCAATTTTTGACAAACTCCTGTTGAGAGTCCACATTCTCTGAGAAATCTTTCCCGGGTTTCTATTCCTGCTCCAGTTCTCCATGGCAATTCTCCCTTCCAGGTATATACGGAGAGTGTGTATTATGTCTTCATTCACCCATTCACCCTTTGGTGTCTTTATTCTCTTCAGACAGAGGAAATACAAAAATGACTACAAGTAATGTCATAGGACACATACAAAAATAAACTATATTTTGATAATGATATATGTATGAAATATCACAATAAAACTCATTTATTTGTGTGCCAAGCAAAAAAATCAAATATACATTTTCAATGAATATTTTAATATATATTTATACATTATATATTAATATAAATATTTTTATATTTTAACATATAAAATATATATTAGCTGAAATTTTGAGCACATAATGTATACCAGGCAACATGCTAAATTACTTACATGTTCTAGTTTATTTAGTCTTTATAGCAACTTTTTAAAGGAAGTTCCTTTTCACTTATGAAATAAGTATAGAGATTCATACAGTGATAAAAACAAGTTCCAAAAGTCACACGGCTGGGCTGAAGAGATGGCTCAGTGGTTAAGAACACTGGCTGCTCTCCCAAAGGAAGTTGGTTTCCCAGGCCCCTTGTGGTGGCTCACAACAGTTCCAGGGGATCTGACACACTCTTCAGGTCCTCGTAGGCACCAGATGCACACAAGGTACACAGACGTGCACACAGACAGAATGCCCTTACACCTAGATCAGAAGTTAGGCAAACTAGCTTAAGAAGCTGTACTTTTAAACCACTGCTGAACCCTTATAGACTCCAGCACAGGATGAGGAGAGGAACTGGCCTCTTAGAAGTTTTCACAAAAGACATTTTAATGATGTCCTAAAGAATGACCATCAAGGGGCCAGGAAAACGAGGGTACAACAGACATTGTGGTATACAGTAGGTGCTCAATAATGCCAGCTATAATATAAATATATATTCTAAATGTGTATTGATGTATGTGTTTCAATTTTTTGGTTATGTATAAAGAAATGAGCTTTATTGTAACATTTTCAGCTATGTGCATCAATAGTGAAACAATTTATTTTTGTATACCTGTTATGTGCTTTTATGTCTAGTCATTTTTGTGTTTCCAGTGTCTAAGGAGAATGAAGATGTATTTGGTGAAGGAATAAAGACCCAGCACAGAGAATCCATATACCATCCAATCCAGGCTCCTTCAGCAACTGTAGAGTTAGAAAGAATTCCGTGTGTGATCCATGATGACTGGCAGTTCTAGAGGTAATCACAGTCCCCTTCCCTACAACTTATTCGAAAACCCAGGCTTAACAGCATTCATTTGCACAGAGATTAATTTTAGACATTTGCAAGGTCTTACTGCAGCTCCTCCTGGAAGCCCGGTCTCTGTTCTTCTGGTTATGAGAGAGGAAGCGGGTCACTCTGCTTGCTGCTGGCAGCCATTCTAAGCCATGGTGAGGACCAGCATCTACACCAAGGCTGCTGCCTTAGTCCAGGCCCCTCTGTTCACATCAGGGCTCCATTGTATACCTGCTCTTCATCACAGTACTCAGTCACTGAAAGTTTCAATGATTGTTCCGGTGTGATCTTCCCACGGCAATGAGCTCCTCATTGACCAACTGATCGTTGGTGTCACATCAGAATCCATCCTGAGAAACTGCTTTCCAGGACACTTCCTGGTTCCAGATGCCATTGCCTCCATTTCCCCCCCCCCCAAAAAAAAAGCAGAGTCCTTGCGTGCAGAATGCAGGGTCCAAAGATGGGGATACTCTCAAGGATGAAATACGGGAGGAAGGAAAGCAGCTGTTCAGGCGTATTATTGTACTAGTCACCCCTGTTGACAACTGAACATTAGCCTTGCAGGAAAATTCAAAGAAATGTATAAACTATGACACAGAAATACTGCCCAAGGGTTAGTGGAATGAAGCACTATGTGCCAGCTTTTCTCCCACATCAGTCAAAGCTTGTGCTCTGTACTGTTAACTTTTTGTTTGTGCTGGTTACCTTATTCACAAGTGTCCAGATGATCAAATGTAGGATTTTTCTAAGAGTTCCTCATCTAGTATGAGAAAAGCCCTGGGACAGAAAGAGGGGAAATACTCTGTGTAGCTGAGGTGGGTGCAGAGATCCTTGCACACAGCTGGTACCTACACTGCTGCGGATATCGTTCTGTATAAATAAAATGCTGATTGGCCAGTAGCCAGGCAGGAAGTATAGGTGGGTCAAGCAGAGAAGAAAATTCTGGGAAGTGAAAGGCTGAGGCAGAGAGACGCTGCCAGCTGCCACCATGAAAAGTGAGATGTAAGGTACCGGTAAGCCACGAGCCACATGGCAACTTATAGACTAATAGATATGGGTTCATTTAAGATATAAGAACTAGATAACAAGAAGTCTGCTGTGGCCATACAGTTTGTAAGCAATATAAGTCTCTGTGTGTTTACCTGGTTGGGTCTAAGCAGCTGCAGGACTGGTGGGTGAGAGAGAGTTGTCCTGACTGTGGGCCAGGCAGGACTGGAGAAAACTTTAGCTACACTACACCAATGACTATTAAAGTAGACTGAGAGGATCTGAGGCAGCTGCCCAGGGCACTACCAGATGTCAGAGGAAAATACGGATCTGTAAGTTCAAATCCATCATTCATTACAACCATCCTACTACCTCTCCAGGAATGTGAACACAGATAAGAGACTATTAAATCAAGTGTGTGTGTGTGTGTGTGTGTGTGTGTGTGTGTGTGTGTGTGTGTGAGTGTTAGATAAATGATAACAGGGCTGAAGACATAGCTCAATGGTAGAGTATTTGCTTATCCTGAGAAAGGCCTTAGCTTCAATTCTGAGCCACTAGAGATGGAGATGTATGGGAGAGTTGGAAAGGACAGCAGATGGATCACAATAAATGAACTATGGCATCAAAGGTAACAGATAATCAAAGATACAGGGATTATCTCTCATTGGTTATAAACCCTTAATTTCATCACACCAACCATGCTCAAGAATAGCATATAAAGACTGCATTGCTTTTCAGTTGCTTTCAGCTTCTCAAAACACAGTGCCTTGCTAAGAGTGGACCCTAAGAGAACCAGGAGACATAAGACTACACAGGGTTCCATGCATGAAATTTGTCCTGTTCAGCATATTTTGGATGTTACTTCAGAATACTTTTTGTTTTGTTTTGTTTTGAGACAGGGTTTCTCTGTGTAGTTTTGTTGCCTGTCCTGGATCTCACTCTGTAGACTAGGCTGGCCTCGAATTCACAGAGATCCACCTTGCTCTGCCTCCCAAAGGTGTGCGCCACTACCACCCAGCTATTTCAGAATAATTTTACTTGTTGGCTTATTAAGATTTCCCTCTGGGATTCATTAATGTCAGCTCCTGCAAAGAAAGCTGGATAGAAGGCATTTTATCTATGAATTAGACTATCACCATGATCAAACAGAACCTCTATAGGTCGGATGTCATTTAGAAGCTAATTTAACTATGTTTGGACCTCCCACATTAACCATTTCATAATTCATAGTTGCAAATAGTTACGATTCCTTGCCAAAGAATTCTTTTCCTGGGGGAGACACTCAGTTCATGGAGAGTCCTGTGGTTTTGTAATGGAAAGTGTGTGCTGAGTGAACAGTCCATGGCTCTAAAGCCAAATGTCTGGGACTTGATTTGCCTTCACTTCTCGGAATGCTGGAGTAAAGGGGGAAAGGATGGCCAGTTAGGGATCATTGGGTGACCCTCTTGTCCAAAAGAATTTGGGACAAGTTCTTCCTTTAAATGCAAGAGCCTGGGAAAGTGTGAACCCTGCCACACCATTTATTTGCTTGTGTTTGTTTGCTAGGTAACGGGTCTCATAGTGACGTTTTCATACAAACGTATCACTGTGTTTTGTTCTTATTTCCCCCCACTCACCATTCCCCTCTTCCTCATGCCCTAAATAGTTCCTCTTGTGCTTTCATGTCAGATATATCTCCTTGCCCTCTCTTGTTCCCACCTCCCCTCTCTTTAGACTTCTTTCTCCCCTCTCATAGTCCCCTTTCTACTTTCCTATTATACAAACACGCAGACTTACGTATGCACATACATGCATGTGCATACTCTGCAAGTGAGAGAAACCTCCACGCTAATTTCCAGTTTATGCTCCCACCCATAGTTGAATAAAGATTCCCTTTCCCATGTCCTCACAACCCTTTGTCATTGCTCGCTTCATGGATGGTATCCACTCTAACTGGGGTAAGATGGAATCTCAACGTGGTTTTAATTTGCCTTTTCCTGGTGGAACAGTTTGAAATGTTTATTGGCCGTTTGTGTTTCTTCTCTTGAGAACTGTCTGTTTGGATGATTACCCATTTATTGATTGATTGATATTAACCCCTGTCTAGAGTACAGCCGACTAAAATTTTCCCTTGTTCTCTAGACCAGCAGTTCTCAACTTGTGGGTTGTGGCCCCTTTGGGGGTCTCCTATCAGATATCCTCCTTATCAGATATTTACATTGTGATTAATAACAGTGGCAGTATTACAGATATGAACTAGCAATGAAATAATTTTATGGTTGGGGGTCACCACAACATGAGGAGCTGTATTAAGGGGTTGAAGCATTAGGAAGGTTGAGAACCATGGCTCTAGGCTATCTGTTCTCTCTGCTGATAGTTTCCTGTGCCATGCAGAAGTGAAAAGCTACATTCCAAGTCAAACTTTCAGATGAATGACATTCTCCCCCTCTGATAGTTAATCTTCCTTGTCAACTTGACTGAATTTAGAATCACCGTGGGAACACATCTCAGGGTGTGTCTATGAGGGTATGCTGAGAAAGAATTAACTGAGAAAGGAAAACCAGACCTGAATATAGGCATCATCACTCCATGAACTCAATTTAAAAAAAAAAGTGAGCTGAATATCAGCACTCATGCCTCTCAGCTTCCTGACTGTGGGTGTAATGGGACCAATGAGCTTATGCTCCTGCACACAGCTTCCTAGATATAACAGACTATACCTTTAAGCTGCAAACCAAAATAAACCCTTCTGTATATTGCTTTGGCCAGGTATTCTGTCACAGCAACTAGAAACTAACACCCCCATAAGTCACTATGGCAGTTTGAGAGAAAATGGCCCCAAAGGGAGTGGCACTATTAGAAGGTGTGGCCTTGTTGAAGTAAGGTGTGGCCTTGTTGGAGCAAGTGTGTCACTGTGGTGGCAGGCTTTGAGGTCTCTTTTGCTCAAGCCTACCTCAGTGTGGCACTCAGTCCACTTCCTGTTGCCTTCTGATCAAGATGTAGCCAGCCCCATGTGTACCTGAAAGCCACCACACTCCCCACCATGATGATAATGGACTAAACCTCTGAAACTGTAAGCCACCACCTCAATTAAATGTTTTCCTTTGCCGGATGATGGTGGCACATGCCTTTAATCCCAGCACTTGGGAGACAGAGGCAGGCAGATCTCTGTGAGTTCAAGACCAGCTACAGTCTACAGAGCAAGATCCAGGACAGGCACCAAAACTACACAGAGAAACCCTGTCTCAAAAACAGAAGAAAAGAAAGAAGGAAAGAAAGAAAGAAGGAAGGAAGGAAGGAAGGAAGGAAGGAAGAAAGAAAGAAAGAAAGAAAGAAAGAAAGAAAGAAAGAAAGAAAGAAAGAAAGAAAGAAAGATGTTTTTCTTTATGAGAGTTGTGTGGTCATGGTGTCTCTTCACAGAAATAGAAACTCTAACTAAGACAATCATAAAGTTAGGTATTTTGGCAAAAATCCCACACACTAACCTTGTTCAAGTCCATGTAGACTAGGATTTCTTGAGCATTCCCCATTGGCTTGGCTTACTGGAATGGCTTTGTTCTACAAAGACTCATAACTATGAGTTCTTGTGTGGTTTTTAAAGAAAAACTACAGCCTTTGGGACAAACAAACAGTCAACTTGTTACATCCTGTCGATCCAGGTCTTGTTTCTTCAATGCATTCTGGATCTTTATTTTCCTTCCCTACCTTCCTGCTCCACATCCTCAGCCGTCACCTCTACTCAGGACACCTTCCTTGGCTTAGTCTTTGCCTCGCTGAATTCTTGTCATCATTTGAAATGTAGCTAATGTTGCCCTTGGTTACCGCCCCCCCAGAGGTGGAAGGTATTGCTGAAGATACCATGCACTTTAGAAACAAGGTCCAGAGACTCCTCAGCTGGAACTGACCTAAATGCACTCTCCCTGAGGACAAGCTTTCATGGTACCATAAGATGCCAAAGGAGGTAGGTGACCAACAGTCCTACCCAGTTATATCACCTATGAACTACATCAATGACCAGCATGGCGCAATATCCCTAGGGGTGCAGTAGTGGTACCCAGACCTTGGCAGTAACCAACAGCTCTCTAATTAGGCTCATAACCCACTCAACAAGAGGAAGACCATTCCTGGTACTGAGAACCTAGCTAACTCCTCAGTGTCAGTGAAGTCATCATTACTGAAGGAAAATCTACACCACTACTATAATTCCTAACAACGGTTTGTAAACATTTGTCATTATAATCACAAATAATTGGCGGTTCATTGCTCATCAAGAAAACTCCTCTTTGCAACAGAAATCAATAATAATAACAATAATAACAACAATAATAACCAATCACAATGCAGAGTTGTGAAGCCAGGTCCCAATGGATATATCTATAAAATACTCCTGCACCTAAGGCTCAGGGAACATTGTGTAGGAGGAGGTGAAAAGAACGTCAGAGCCAAAGGATCAGGGAGTTTGCTGTGAGATTCTGTCTCTTTATAATGTCAGAAGCTACACCCATAAAGTCTCACCCAACATGGCTACCCAGACATAAGCAGAACCAGATTGACACCAAACAGGTCAGGGAAAACCCCATGAGGCCCCAACCCCACACAAAGAACTATAGACAACTGAGGAAACCTGAGCGTGGGAGAAGTTGTTCTCCCCACGGAGGAACCCACCAATCTGTTGTTCCATGCCAAACAGTCAGCTCTGAAAAATACATATGCAAGTAACATTACACAGACTGAACAGGTTATATTTAGGAATGTATATGTATTACATACACACATGCAATAGCAATTACTAAAAAAGGAGGCCATGAATTTAAAGAATCCTAGGGAAGGTTTCAAAGGAAGAAAGGGAAAGGAGAAATGCAATTAAATTATAAACTCAGAAAATTTTTAAAAAATTAAAGCATACTTTAGGTATTTGTACTGTTGTTTCCATGACTGCTTTAATAAAATCTGATACATATCAAAAATAAATAAAAATACTGGCAGCAAAAAAAAAAAAAAGTTTTAGCTCAATTGCCATCGTGTAAGGAAGCTACCCTAGCTGGAAAAAATGATTTCCCTTTGCTTTTCAGAATATTGTGTCATAAGTATTCCATGTACATAAGTTACACCATAGTACTTACCAGTTTTTACTATCATTATAAGTTAGTTGCAAAAGCTATCTGTGTCCTATTTATCTTTATATCTCTGTAAACTCAACCCAGATGACTGATAATGTACAAATTTTGCGGGACCAAAATGATTTTATGTCACCTTAAAGGCTCAGAGATATTTTTATTTATTTATTTATTGTGGTGAGGTACATGCCACAACAGAGTTGGGGTGATCAGAAAACAACTGGGAGTTGGTTCTCTCCTCCCACAGTGTGGGTCCCAGGGATAGAACTCAGATCACGGGGTTTGGCACTCAGATCACATATCTTGCTGGCTGCTATTTTTCCATGCCCAGCTAATATTAAGGCACCATGTAGAAACCGGCTGTTCACCCACATGCAGCTTATGTCTTTGTATTTTATGAACATGACACTGTCTGTTCATGAATTACTAACAAAACTAACTAGATCGTTAAGCTCAACTCATTGAAATTTTGGAAGGTCTTGGTTTTTAACGTTTTTTAGATGTACTTATTTATTTAGAGGGCATCCCTGCGTGTCACATATCTAGAGATCAGATGACAACTCCTAGGAATCAGTTCTCTCCTTCCACCGCGTAAGTCCCAGGGATCAGACATGAGTTGGCAGGTTTGACAGCACATGTCCTTGCCAACTGAACTGTCTCAACTTCCTAAACCTTGGTTTTTTAACAGCAAGGTCACCGACTGTAATATACGCACCGCTCTGGTATGGGATCTTGCTAGTGGGGAAGGATTACATGTGTAGTAGCAAGGAATATATGGGACTTCTTTGAGCTTTCTGTTCAGTGGTGCTGTGAAGCCAAAACTGTTTTAAAAGTAACACTCGTTACTTTGTATGCTAACCCAAAAGCTAATCTAAGAAGTAACATTTAGCACTTGTTACTTGGTATGCTGACCCCAAAACTAACCTAAGAAGTAACATTTGTTTAAAATGTCTTTTTACTTTCATTTCTGTGTGAACATGTAGTGAAGGGACGTGCATACCACAGCATGCATGTGGAGGTCATGGGTCAACTTGTAGGAGTTGGTTCTCTCCTTCTGCTATGTGTGTTCCAGGGGTCAAACTCAAGGTCATCCTGTTTGGAGGCAAGCACCTTTACCTGCTGAGCCAACTCACTATCCTGTCATATTTACTAAGTGGAAGAAAATTTTATTCAAATCTTCTGCACCTTCCAATTATATTAGAACAGATATGTGTTCCTTCTGTGTGTGGGGAGAAACAAAATACGCTGAGATTTACCAGTTCTCCCCACTAGGAAAGAGGAGGAAAACTCAGAGTCCCCATGGGCTTCTTTCAATCTCATGCTTTCCAAGTCAGGAACTGTTGGATGAGAGACACACTTCTGGCACAAACTGAATTTGTTCTGCAGTGACAATCTGCAGCAAAGGGACTGTGACTCTTGCTGACTGGTGTCTTCCTTGGGTTGCTCTCCTAGTTCCCTGGCCACTCTAGCCCGAAGCTTAATGATAAATGTGATTTGGTGATACTGTCATGCATAATTCAATGCTTATTGACTTGCAAGGGACCGGCATTCTCCAAGTGTTTGCAACAAGGTCATTAATCTTTTATGCTTTTTCTGTTCATATGTGAGGACAGCTCAGACCCAACTTCCCATCAAAAGCACAAGAGGACAGAGGCTACAGGCAGGTGTGGGATCTGAGCAAAAACAGCCTCAGGACCTCATTTCCTATATGCTAGATATCACACGTTCTCAGACAGGGGTGAGAAACCAAGATGCGTATCTAGCCAGGAAGAGTGTTTCCATGGCGATCTCATACTCGTGTGCCTGCCTTTCTTCTCTCCGCCAGGGTGTTGAGTCCCTTCAGTCTCTGCAGGCTCTGCCCATCTGCAATGCAGCTGGGACCTCAGCTGCTTCAAGAGCTGCTAATAAGCCTAGAAAATTAACCCAAATGCCAGACAATAATGTTTACAGTAATTACCTTGTGATTCTTTGCCATAATATTTTTTTTTTATTTGAAGACAAAAAGATTTGGGACCATGAAAGTCCTTGTCTCATTGGTAGTAGCAGCAAAACGCTGGGAATCACTTTAATGCTCAGCAAAGGGGGAGTTTTGAAGTAATTCGTGACGCATAGTTGCATGTGATGAGACACTCTAAAGCTGTTAAGTCACAAGCTGGAAGACAGTGTAATGGTGAGGGGAAAGTACGTGGGAAAACACCGACTCCAAACAGAGTGTACAGAATAACTCCAATACAGGGGTGAAGATGTGAGTTATATGCGCCAAGGGGCTGATTTCACACAATTCCTCCAAAGTCCAAAGCAGAGGATTTCCATGTGGCCTCTCTACTGCCCTTCCAGGAGTCAGATAGGCTTGCAAAAAATTCAAAATATTTGAAGAAGGGCATTGCCCACAGTCACCCAGGTGGGCTAGCAGCGTCTCAGAGAACAGATGGCCAACAAGAGACTGGTCCATGTGCCAGAGACCCACTGGCTGATCTCTAGAGCACGGCAGGGAGGGAACTGCTGGCTTTGTTCTGTGGCACTAGGAATTCAAACATGCACAGAAGGCCAGTGGTCAGTGGCTGCATCCTGACCCAGCTCCCTCCAGGCCAGCAGACAAGGCTCATAGGAGTGAGGCCTGGACAACAGCTTTGCACTGTCCCCCTTGCTGAGCCCTGTGATCCCTCTCAGAGCCACTAGCCTGTCCCCTTGCACAGATTCTATGTCCATCGCTCCCTAGCTGAAGGATCTTCTTTTTTTTTTATTGGAAGTTGGAGACCTTAACTCACTGATTGAGATCACTTGTGGCTCTTGCAGAGGACCTGCTCAATTCCCAACACTCATCTAGTGGCTCACAACCATCTGTAACTCCAGGTGCAGAGGATTAGATGCACTCTTCTGACATCCATGGAGACCAGACATATAAGTGGTACACAGACATGCATGCAGACAAAACACTCATACACATAAAATTAATAAATCTTTGAAACAATTAAGATTGTTTTAAAGATGATATATTATTATCATTAATATTATTATTGTTATTGTTATTGTTATAAAGGATCTCACTACTATGTAGACCTGGTTGGCCTAGAACTCTCTATATAGACCAGGCTGGCCTCGAACTCATAGAGATCTGCCTGCTTCTGCCTCCCAAGTGCTGGGATCAAAACCTGTGCTACCAATCTAGCTTATTTTCATCCTTTTTTAGTTATGTGTTTATCTGTGTGTGTCCCTGTGTGGGTTTGTGCACACTGAGTGCTGATGCCCAGAATCCAGAAGAGAGTGTCAGCTGCCCTATAGATGGAGTCACAAGCAGTTGTAAGTCAGCTGATGTGGGGGTTGGGGACTGAACCCGGGTTCTCTGAAAGAGCAATATGTACTCTTCTTTGGTTGGTTGGTTGTTTTTGTTTGGTTTTTGGTTTTTGGTTTTTTGTTTGTTTGTTTGTTTGGGGTTTTTTTGGGGGGGTTGTTTTTGTTTTTTGAGGCAGGGTCTCTCCATGCAGTCCTGGCTGTCCTGGAATTCACTATATAGGTCAGGCTGGGCTTGAACTCCAAGATCCTCCAGCCTCTGCCTCCTAAGTGCTGAGATTAAAGGAGTGTGGTGCCACCATGCCTGGCAATATGTACTCTTGACCACTAAGCCAAGTCTCCAGCCCTCTCTGCAGCTTCTTCATCTTCTCTGGAAGAAAAAGCTTTGGCCCTTTTCCTATTCTTCCTGTTTAACACACACAAGTGAATTCACTCAGCTCTTCAAGATAAGGATCTTCAAAATATTGACATCCAAAGTATGACCTTGAAGACATCATGGTTCTGTTTCAAAGGGCAGTGCTGGACATCTGGAAAGCAGTGGGATGGATGGAGGCAAGGGATGGTACTGGGCAGAGGGCAAGGGAATACAATAGGGCAGGTACTTAAGTTATTCAGACTTGCCTCCTACCACATAAATATTTGTGGATGATAAATACTAGAGAGATACACACCATTGACAATTATTACCACTTTTATTTAAGTACTGAGGGGTGGCAGATTCTTTAGACATACTTCTTTAAGTTTTCTGCAATAAACATATATTGCAATAGAAATACATTCTCACCTGGCAGTGGTGGTTCATGCCTTTAATCTAGGACTCAGGAGGCAGAGGCAGGTAGATCTGTGAGTTCCAGGACAGCCTGGGCTACAGAGTGAGTCCAGGACAGCCAGAGCTGTTACACAGAGAAACCCTGTCTCAAAGAAAGGAAGGAAGAAGAAGGGAGGGAGGGAGGGAGGGAGGGGGAGGAGGGAGGAAGGAAGGGAACAGAGGGAGGGAGGGGGAAATTCGTTCCAAACCAGTATTAGTTTATAATGGCAGTTCATAACATGAAAAAAATCACATACAGACAAAACTGAATGTCTCTCTTAGTCCACCAAACACTCAAGCAAGCTCTGACCAACCCAATCAGCAATTCCTGTGGCTTTGAACATATTGATACTGTTTCATCTAAGCACTAGATAATGTAATCAGTTTGCAGCTAAAGTCCATGATGAGGAGCTAGCAAGGTGGCTCAGCAGGAAACAGAGCCTGCTGCCAAGACTAAAAACCTGAGTTCAATGCCCAGGACCCACTCAGTAAAAGGAAACCAACTCCAAATTTGTCTTCTGACCTCCATGTTTATTTCTTCACATATGTGCAAGTGCACACACTCATGCAATCATGAAGGCACACACAATAAATAAAATGTGAATAATAAAAGGGTAGGGCGACACATGCCTTTAATCTCAAGCATTTGGGAGGTAGAGGCAGGCAGATCTCCATAAGGGCAAAGCCAACTAGGTCTACATATCAAGTTCCAGGATAACCAAAGCTACATAGTAAGACCCTGTCTCAAAAAAAAAAAAAAGTAAATAAGTAAAAATAATAAAACATGAAAATAAAGTATATGTTGAATAAAACGTAAGTGTGTGATAACATTAAAATTGTATGCAAATAGCTGAACTTGCTATGTTAAACACATTCATAATGGAAGTCCACTGTCCTCATAGTATCAGGAAGGGAGGAGGAGTAACGAAAAGCTTGTGGCTGAGAATGTAGGTCAGTGTTAGACCATTTGCCTAGCAAACACAAGACATTGAGTTCACTCCCCAGCCCCACCACACACACACACATACAACACACACACACATACACACACACACACACACACACACACATCTATAACGCCAAAATAGCTATTGAAGTAAATGGAATAGCTTCCATTTCGATAAAGCCCTCCGGTTATTTGAGGGGCTCATTTAATTCTAAAACTGCTGCCCTGCTGTCACCAACTGAGATGCTAATTAAGTGGGGGTTATCATCCTGATCTAAAGAATGAGCACAACTGGACAGAATACATACTGGGTGATGCTGGCCTCAGTGAGCTTGGGCCTACAGGAACTTACTAGAAACCAGCCTGGCTAGAATGGATTAAAGTTGTACTTTCTCCTTGGGTTCACCAGCCTGAAAATAATGACACAGAGAGTTCTTGTTAATTATGAAAGCTTGGCCATTAGCTCAGACTTGTCCCACTAGTTCTTATAACCTAAATTAACCTGCTTTTGTTAATATACGTTCTGCTGTGTGGCTCAGTTATCTCTCCTCTGTACCGTATGTCCAACCTCTTCAGTGTCTCCCTGGAGTCCCCTGCATGCCTAGATTCCTCCTCCTCTTCCCTTCTCTCCCTGGAAATCCCACCTATCTCTCCTGCCTAGCTATTGGCCATTCAGCTTTTTCTTTACACCAATCACAGCAACACATCTTCATACAATATACAAATATCCCACAACAATGGATCACTTGGATAATGCTTACCCAGTACGCGTGTCAGTATTATCAGACTCCGGAGTTTCAGGGATGAAAAACACAGAGCAGAGGGGAATCTGGGCCATCCTTCGTGAACAGTTGCAAGCTCTGGGAGTTCAGTTCAAGGAGCTGCCCAACAAAGTGAGAGCCCAAACCCAGTTCTAACTGTCCATCTTGATGGAGTCATGAAACTTTTTTCAGAGAGAATGAAAAAGAAACAGAGAAAGTGAGTGATTTGAATACATAAATTGCACACTTACATGCTCAGCATGCCTGCAGGAGTAGCACACCAGAGGATTGATTAGGATACACTAATGACATCCACTTTTCAATGTGAAGTTTTAAATTCATAATAAAAGGTGCGCATTATAACAAACGTCGAAAGGGCTGCTGGTGAGGTGGTTCCATAAGTAAGGGTGCTTGCTTCTATGATGCCGTGAGTTCAGTTCCTGGGACCACATGGTGGAAGAAGAGAACAGACCCCTGTGGTTGTTCTGTGACCTCCACAGTTGCACAATGGCACTTATATGTACATACATGCACACACACACAAAAAAAATTCTGTTTATATCTATTAAAAATATTTTATTAATTCTTTCATAAATTATTGCAAAGTATTTTGATCATTTTCATCCTACTCCTCCCCAAAGTGTAATTTTTTTAATTATTTGAAAATGCTGAACTATACAAAGGAAAAAATCAATACTCCACTACCTCGGTCTCCCTACAAAAGGTAACTGCAATCAACTATTATCAACAATTTAAAAGCTATGCTTCCAGTCACTTTCTGGGGCACACATAAACAATTCTTACATAAAATTCTGTACCTCTTGTTTACTAGCATAAAAAGTCATTTTTTATGTCACCATGCGCAAGTTGCCTTCTTTGTCTTAACACTGAGGAATATTTATGCAGTGCCTTTATGGTCACATTCTCCCTTGAAGTACTATGCAAGAAAATAAAATGAGCACAATAGGGAAATCCAGACCTCCTATAAATGGTGTAGGGAAATGTGAATGCTCATTTCAAACGTACAAAATGAGAGCCATCCTTCAAAACACACACAGGAACAAAGTTCCAGTGGATCAAGATTTAAGCATGAAAAGCTGAGCAAATGTATCTAGCATGGGGGGTATGGGAATGTGTCTCAAAGCTGTAAAGCCAGCATGAATGGGTTTGAACACCCAAATGTTTTACCATCAGGAGAGGGAAAAGAAGAAAGGAAAGAAGGAAAGAGAACTCAGAGGTTAAAAAACACCCCACAAAGATAAATCAATCAGTGAGCTGGTCAAGAAAGCCTGCCTTGGGTTTAGCAGGCACTTATTTTGTTGAACGATCGTAGGTGAATACAAATTTCTTTACATTATTGAAAATTACGTACTGCCTTATCATGCGAGTAAGGTGTGCAGCGTTCATCTCCCAGTTCAAGTCTGAACTATTAACATCAGGAATGGCAGGTCTTCTCTTTCCAGCTGTGCCCAACTTAGAATAAAATTAGATTAGAGAAGATTTCTCACATTTCAGTACATTTTAAATTTTATTTACTTGTTTGTGTGTGTGTGTTGAAGTCAGAGAACAACTTGCAAGAGCTGATTCTCCCCTTCTATTACATGAAATCACTAATGGTTCTATATCCTTCGCAAGCATCACTTGCTTTTCTGACTTGTAGCTGCATCACTTTGCCTCCCATTACCTTCTCCCCATGTCTCTGACTCCTCCTGCCTGTCACACAGCATACACATGATGGTAGTCCAGCCCACTTATCTCACATCCCTTGTTTAACCTCATCTGTAAAAGTTTCTGTACAAGATAACACGTACAGGGTTTAGGGATTAGGGTCCAGTATTCTGGGGGCCCACCCTTCTGTCCCCCATAGAGAAGAGTGAGAGTCACTCTGCGTATATGTGAACACCAGCCCTGTGACTTCTGTTTATTACTGAAGTCACATGCTGAAAGAAAAGAGGTTTAAATGATTCTGTCAATAGTACTTTGTGAGCCACGAGGTTCATGTAAGTAGGGTTATTGGGAAAATATTGATGGAGTGCCAGATAATTTATAGCAGGAAAGAGCTGGGTGACACAAATCCAGGTGGCCCTTGAATATCAAACCACAAAATGCTTTTTCAGAAACAAAAATGAGTATTGAATGAGATGCCTCCTAATCTTGATTGAACATTGATGGAAATGTTGAAAACACTAAGGATGGACTGCAACCCCTTTTTAAAAGGACATATCCTTTTAGCTTGTCTGTGGATAAACAGGCCATTAGATGAACACTCTCTGTTGTTGGGAATGTATACTCCTGACTTTGACATAAGGGATGACACCCCATAAACAAGTGTAATTACTATAAGTTAATAATAAAAAATGTAAGGGTTACAACTGGGGTTCATTGGGAGAGCGTTTCTGGAGTATGGGCAAGGCCCTGGATTCAACGCCCAAACAAAAAATTAAAACATTTTACTACAGTAGTTTTAAAAAATAGAGGGTTCTACGATAATGAAATAAAGGATGAAATTGAAGTAACTGGGTTTTTTTTTTCATAATGTCATGTTTTAAACTTCAGTTTCTTGAATAATATAAACCAGGGTTCTGGATACACATTAGGGACAATATATCGCTATGATATGAGCACTCAGGACAAGATACCAGGATTGCTTTAGTAGGATGAACTATGGGCAGAGAGTTGATCTCTGGGCATTTGATCCCCAATAGCTAATGTTTGTCTTCACCAGCTGGAAAAAGAACAACAAAAAAAAACAGTATCTTATATATATTGCATATTTTAAAAATTCACATTATATTCCAGTAGTGCAACAGACAGTGGAATAGTACTTTTGTGAGTGTGCACATATGTATGTGTGTGAGGGTAAGTGTGCACACTGAAGTCAGAGCACAACCTTGGGTGTCATTCTTCGGGTAGCATTCTTCTTGTTTTGTGAGACATGATTTCCCATTGGCCTGAAGCTTGCCAAGTAGGATAGGCTGCCTGGCTAGCCAGACCTAGAGATCTGCCTGCCTCAGCCTCCCCAGCACTGGGGGCATAAGCACTTGCTAGCACTCATGTTTTCTGTTTTTTGCTTACTTGTTTTTGTTTCATGTTAACACGGATTCTGGGGCTCTGACTTAGATTTCCATGCATGCAAGCCAGGTGAGCACTTACTGGCTGAACTATCTCCCTCCAGTCCCCAGAACAATACTTCCTAGAGTCACTGTCAAGCAAACAGTGAGGAAAACGTGTATTCAAAGCCATCTCCTGAGCAGAAATGTTCACTCTTTGTGTTGCTGTCCAAGAAGTGTCTGGCATGATGGGAAAGGCTGGCCTCGCTGGAAAACTACATTTTCTCTTGATTTCTGCTTGCACTGCCATTCCCCGTGATTGGAATTGTAGGTTGGGATTTTCCCACTTATCAAAAATATAGGCCAGGTTGAGGTGGCACACACCTTTAATCCCAGCACTCAGGAGGCAGAGCCAGGGAGATCTCTGTGAGTTCGAGGCCAGCCTGGTCTACAGAGCGAGATCCAGGAGAGGCATCAAAACTACACAGAGAAACCCTGTCTCGAAAAACCAAAAAAAAAAAAAAAAAAAGAAAAAAAGAAAGAGAGAGAGAGAGAGAGAGAGAGAGAGAGAGAGAGAGAGAGGAAGAGAGGAAGAGAGAGGAAGAAAAGCAAATGTAAGAGGAGGGAAGAGATGGTGTAGACTTTGACCTACATGGCTCAAGTGTATCAGTCACCATTAGAGACAGTCACACCAGGGAAAGATGTCAAGAGAAGGCAGCACTAGATAGAAGGTTAGACATTTCTATTAATGCCAGCTTTATCCTTATGATCTTAGATGTTACATTTATCACTTGTACCTATAATATGTGTGATTAGAAGTATTTTTTAAAAACTTTTATTGACTCTTTGTGGACTTCACATTATACATCCTGATCCCATTCATCTCCCCATCCCTCTCTGCCCTCTGCTCTTGCAACCTCCCCTCCCAATAAAATAAAATTTAAAAAAAAAACAAAAAACAAACAAACAAAAACCCAACCAAACAACAATGAAAACAAAGCTCATCATGGAAGCTGCAGTGTGACACAGTGAGTCACCCAGTTTACCCTTTAGTTCACACATCTTGACTTGTAAGTGTTCACTGCAAATGAGTCATTGGTCTGACTGAGGCCTCTGGCTTCTGATACATTATTGATACTGGGCCCTCACTGGGACTCCTCTTGGACATCCTGTTGTTGCCTTGTGTCATGGAGATCCTGTAGCTTTGGATCTGCAGGTCCAGCCCCTTCACATGCTCCAGCAGATCATAGATGAGGTGGATGTTGGGATGGGTCTGGGTGGTAGCTGGGTTGGTCAGCCTGCCAACTCTCCCTCATCAACGCACCAGGGCAAGCTCTCAGCACTGCCCCGGCTAGCTCACCCACTGCAGCGGGCAGCAAGAAGCAGGGCCAGTTCTGCTCTCGTGCCCCTGAGGCTGGCTCACCCGAACCCACACCACCAGGGCCAGCTCTACTGTTTTACCCAGGTGAGGTACGGGGCTCACTCCCCTGAGTGCTGCAGTTGGTGAGGGGCGGGGCCAGTTCTCCCTTGTGCAGCAGCCAGTGAGGGATGAGGCTAACCCTGGGCAGCCCTAGCCCTATCCTCACTGTCTTTGGTGGAACAGGAGCCACAGACATCAACACAGACCAAGGTTGTGGCATGGCCACGGACCCAGACACGGCCCTTGGCAGCAGCCCTGGCCCAGAGGACACCATAGCTCCTGGTGGCAGCACAGGCTGCCCAAATCTATGGTCCTGGCAGCGGCACGACCCTTGGACACTAACATGGCCCTAGGTGGCAACCCAGACCCCAGATGTCCTTGTGGCTCTTGGCAGCAACACGGGCCACAGGGCCCCGGTTGGCAGTGCAGGTCACTCAGATCAGCATGGACCTAGAGGCTGCATCACAGACCAGCCACCAGAAGCAGGAAGAAGTGAGGGAAAGATTTCCCCTGAGCCTCCAGTGTGACGGTGGCCCTGACAGTTTCTGCTTAGAGAGAATGGTTTTCCTATATCTGGCTTTCAGAACCGTGTGTGATGACTTTGAAAAGCAACCCAGTAAATGGCACAGCCACGCAAGGGTTCTACCCAAGTGTAAAGTCAAGTCTCTCCCAGGAAGGTCAGCACCAGCAACTGCTCATTCACACTGTGTATTACTGATAAGAGTAGCATTAGACAGCGTCATCACTGTAATTCTGTCAATAACTCCTTCTGTCCCTTGACGGGTGTGATACTTGTGTTAGTGCAAAGGATGACTTTCTAAAGCTCTTCAGCAGCTGCTATAATTACGCTTCCTCTGAATTTGGTCTCTGTAGTTTTGATCTCTTTGCTGACTTTCCCCTTCCCTCTATGGTCCTGGGGATGAAACTCAAGACCTTGTGCGTGCTAGGAAAGTGCTGTACATTCAGCTACACTCACAACTTGTGACTTGGGTGTTTACTTGTGTGCTAGTTTGAATGTAATTGGTCCCCATAAGCTCATAGAGAGAGGCACCATTAGGAGGTCAGGCCTTGTTTGGAGGAAGTATGTGACTGTGGAGGTGGGCTTTGAGGTCTCATACATGCTCAAACCATGTTCAGTGTCTCAGACCACTTCCTGCTGCATGCAAGCCAAGATGTAGGATCCAGATGTAGAACTCTCGGCTCCTTCTCCAGCACCATGCCTGCCTGCATGCCACCATGTTTCACACCATGATGATAATGGACTAAACCTCTGAAAACGTAAGCCACCCAATTAAATGTTTTTCTTTATAAGAGTTGCGGTGTTCGTGGTGTCTCTTCACAGCAATAGAACCCTAACTAAAACAGTTTGTTTGTTTGTTTGTTTGTTTGTTTGTTCATTTCAGTATCAAATTCTGTAACCCTGACTGACTGACCTAGCAATCACTATGTAGACCAGCCTGGCCTTGAGCTTGCAGTAATCCTACTGCCTCAGCCTCCCAAATGCTGGAATTACAAGCATGAGCCACCATGCCCAGCCTTTCTATTGATATCTTCAATTACCAAACTCATCATCTTCTGAGTGATGTATATGCAAATTACTCATATTTAATTATTATACAATATAAATACATATCAAACTATCACAGCTACGTGCCATAAATATATAATATGTATCATTTTCTCATTAAAAATAAAATGGGGGCAGCAAAATGGCTCAACAGATAAAGGCATTTACCATGCAAACCTGATCAACTGACTTTGATCCCCAGAGCCCACAAAGAGGTGGAAAGAGACAGCTGACTGACCCTATACAGTACTGACTTCTACACATGTGCCATGGCATGCACACACTCATACATGCAATAATACCAATGTTTTACATTTGTGTGTGTGCACACACATACATACATGCACACACACCCGTTAAACACACTCAAGTGTGCCATGACTTCTGTGCAGAGGTCAGAGGACAACTTTGGGGAGTTCTTTCTTTCCACCATGTAGGTCTCAGAAATCCAACTTAGGTCATCAGGTTTGGAAGTAATCACCTTTGTGTGCTGAGCTACCTCACCAGCCCAAGTTTTAAAAATTAAAAATAATTAAAAATTTTAAATGAAACTTCCTCTTACATGTAATAGATTTTCATTTTAGAAAGAAACTTTCATTTTAAAAATTTTCAGGAAGAAAATTTGATTGATTTATAAGAGGTCATTGCATGAGTATATGTCTAAAAACTTCAGGCTTAAAGAGATGGTTCAGTAGGTAAGAGCACTGGCTGTTCTTCCAGAAGACCCAGGTTCAATTCTCAGCACTTATATGGTGGCTCACAGCCATCTGTAACTCCAGTTCCAGAAGGCCTGGGACTCTCTTCTGGCCTCTGAGGATATCAGGCACTCATGGGGTACACAGACTTACCTGCAGGTAAAAACCCCATATGCATAAATTAAAATGTTTTTAATATTTAAAAAAAATACAATTTCTGGGTGTGATGATGCATGCCTTTAATCCCAGCACTCAAGAAGCAGAGACAGGAGGATCTCTATGAGTTTGAGGCCAGCCTGGTCTACAGAGTGAGTTCCAGGACAACCAGAGCTACATAGCATGACCCTGTCTCAAAATAATAATAATAATAATAATAATAATAATAATAATAATAATAATAATAATAAATAAACACAATAAAAACACCTCAGTAGTTTTAGTCACTATGAAAAGAATCATAATAGATCATCCACAGAGCTGAGGGCAAATGGGTCAATAGTTTGTTGAAATCCACTTTTCGGCTTTTCACTGCCCTGTCTCCTTTGGAAAGTCAACTTTTTGAGCTATTTGTACAAAAATCAATAAGCTAGCAAACGCCACTGTCCTGAGTATTTACAGTCTGATTTTACCTGAAATCTATTCACTATTCATGCTTGCAAATTGTCACAAATTGCAGCCTTTACTGATTTTTTTTTTTTTTGGCATCAAAACCCACTAGGGATGGTACAAATACACATGGCAATAGCCCAAATGTTCACACCCACTATGACACAGTGGTTCCAGGTCTAGATTTGAAGCATGAAGAAATGTTTGTGTGTACACCTGTCTTAGCAGACATGAACAAGACTATTTATGCAGTGTGACTACCAGCCCAAACGCCTATCAACACTGGAGCTGATCAATTTCTTAGAGTGTGTCCATCAGCACACTCTATTTAGTGAATGTGTTCAGCAGTGAAAATAATTCCAACCTAGGTATGATGAACCTCAAAATTATGCTGAGCAAGAGGAGCTAATCACAAGGACTGGATAGGTAGCTCAGTGGTTAATAGCATTTGTTGTTCCTGCAGGGGACCAGGGTTCAGTTCCAAGTACCCACCTGAAGGCTCATAACTGTTTGTAACTCAAGTTCCAGGAGATCCAATGCTTTTATCTGACCTCCTCAGGCACCATGAATAGATGTACATACAGACATGCAGGCAAAGAACTCATAAATAAAATTTTAAAAAGAAGCAAGTCACAGAAAAATAAGTATTATTTCACTTCTGTAAAATGAAAACTAACAATTTTTCTAATTTTATTACATGTATCTATTTACATGTGTGGCCTGGTTTGCTCTCTATTACTGTGATAAATACCATGAGCAAAAAAGCAATTTGAGGAGGAAAGGATTTATTTCATTTTAAATTTTACACTCTATTATCAGGAGATGCTAAGGCAGGAAATCAAGGCAGGAACCTGAAAGCAGGAACTGAAGCAGAAGCCATGGGGAGTGCTGCTTACTGAGTTGATCCCCTGGCTTGCTCAGGTACTTTCCTTATACAGCCCAGGCCCACCTGCCAGGGGATGGAACCGCCCACAGTGGGCTGGACCCTCCCACATCAATTAGCGAGCAAGAAAACGCCCTCACAGAAATGCCCATACACCAGTCTGAGGGAGGCAATTCCTCAGAGGAGTTCCCTCTTCCCAGATAACACTAGTTTGAGTCAAGGTGATAAATAATAATAACCAACACAGGGTGTGTATGTGTGTGTGTGCATGTGTGTGTCCGTGTGTATCTGTCCATGTGTCTGTGTGTGTCCATGTGTGTGTGAGTGTGTGTGTGTGTGTGTGTGTGTGTGTGTGTATCCGTGTGTCTGTGTGTGTGTGTGTCTCTGTGTGTATGACATGGTGCACATATAAAGGTGGTCAGGGGACAGCCCGTAGGAATTGGTTCTGTCCTCCACTATGTGGGTCCCAGGGATCACACTCAGGTTGCCAACCTCAGTGGAAAGGCCTTAAGCCTCCGAGCCATCTCGCCATCTCAAGAACACATCTCTCTGCACACATGTGCAGGTGGTAGAATTCTTTTTTTTTTTTTTTTTTTTTTTTTTTGGTTTTTCGAGACAGGGTTTCTCTGTGTAGCTTTGCGCCTTTCCTGGAGCTCACTTGGTAGCCCAGGCTGGCCTCGAACTCACAGAGATCCGCCTGCCTCTGCCTCCCGAGTGCTGGGATTAAAGGCATGCGCCACCACCGCCCGGCACAGGTGGTAGAATTCTAAAGGCAGACGCACAGCTATGGAGACAGGCAAGGAGGGGAGACACCGCCAGGGAGGGATGCCCAAGCACAGATGAGGCACCACCAGTGATCTGGTTCTTAACCCAGATGTTAGGAGGACAGTGATTTGTTTGGGAATCAATTTTAGGCAGGTAGGCTTATGTTTCTATATCGATCTGACTACATCATGCACACACTAACATGCAATATTCTTTGAAACACCAAACCACTTCTGTGAATTTTGTCACTAACACAGACAAATCGTATGAAAGCATCATCTAAAGCAAAAGGTGCAGATTTTACCTGAGGCATCATCCTCACCAACATAGACCTTCAGGGACAGGTACAATATTCAGAATGTGAAAAATGCATGTCAAATATTCTGAGGTGTAATTAATAAAATTTTACCATAACTTTTTATAAGACTAGAAACCAGTTATTTGATATAATAAGTATCAGTGTGCTGGGCCTGGTGACCTTTAAACCCACACTCAGGAGACAGAGGCAGGAGGATCTCAGTGAGTTCCAGGACAGCAGGACTAAACAGAGAGACCATGTCTCAAAAAATAGTAGTAGCAGTAGTAGTAGTAGCAGCAGCAGCAGCAGTAGTAGTAACTAAGTGGTTCCAGTGAAGCATTTGATTAACGTTCAGTACTTTGATATAATCAAGGATAATCGGTAATCTGACAGCACAAACTGAGCCATGCTGGTGGAACAGGAAAAGGGACTTCAGCACCAGACACATGTGAAATTAAGTCCCTACCCTCTACAGCTGTGTTGTCTTGTAAACATTCACTTCATTCAAATATTTCTCCATTTCCTAATCTGCCAAACAGGAATAATTATAGTGCTGACTCCGTAGAGTTATGATGAGGAGTAAATAAGGCCATGTGTGAAGAGCCCTTGGTGGAGCGCAAAGCACTCAGGAAACGCTGTCATTTACTACAGCTAGGATGCTTATTGGTTCTGCCTGATACATGCAATGCTTCATTCCCTTTCCCTGATAACTACACCTGCCTGCCTTTGGAGCAGCGTTCCTCTCCTTCCAATGAGGTGACTCCAGAGGATACTGTGCCAATCTGAGTCTTCCCAGTCAAGCTGGAACGAATGGCCCATAGTTGCATGCACAAACCAACAACTACAATCCTTCTTCTAGATGTTTCTACAAGTTCTAGGAAGGGTCTCTTTATTTATTTACTTTTTAACTTTATGTGTATAGATATTTTGTGTGCTTGTATGTCTGAGTACCACATGTGTGCCTAGTGCCCAAGGAGGCCAGAGGTGGGCATTGGATTTTCTGGAACTAGAGTCATAGACAGTTATGAGCCATCATGTGAGTGCTTGGAATTGGACCCTGGTCCTCTGGAAGAGCAACCAGTGCTCTTAACCACTGAGACATCTCTCCAACCCCAGGAGATTTGATTTACATTATAGGATGGATACTCAAAGCTGCCAGTCATCATGGCTCCAGCCTCATAATAAATGCCAACCTGGAAGAGGGTGATCAAAACTCAAAGAATGACATACCTAACAATGGCAGGCATCACCACAGCCCACTCAAGTCTGCCCTCATGGCATGTCCCTTCCCTTTATTCTTATCACTTGGAGTTGGACTGCAGTATTCTAGTCAGCTGTTCCAGTGATGTGTAGCAGCTGGCATGTGCTTGATAAATAACTACTGCTTAGGGGCTCAGCTTTTTAATAACCATGCAATGGCAAGTGATTTTTAAGAGAAAGGTATCAACCTGCCTTGAAAGCTTCTTGGAAAATGATAGCCTGTTTTTGTCTTTCCTTTTGATATGAATAACTCCAGGGCTTGGGTGCTCTCTGTCCTTCAATCCTGTGAAGACAGACCCTTATTTAATATCTTAAAATTTAATATCTTATTTAATATCTTAAATTTAATATCTTTTAAAACTAGCACTGCTTCATCTCTTTTTATCCAAAGTAATTTGTTCAAAAATTTTATTGTGAATGTTATATTTTCAAAGAAAAATCATGCTCACTCACCAGTCACTCAGAGAATGCAAAGGTTGACATTATTTTGGTAAAATCACTACGTTCCTGAGTCTATTGCTCAAAGAGGTAACTCACATATTAAGACAGAAAGAACATTGCAGTTCCTCAATAATGACTTCACCCTAACACAGTTTGTAGAGAGTAGCAAGTAATTTAGAATGCCAGCATATTAATTTATAATGACAGACACATCTATCACACCAACCAAAAGATATGCTTGTGCAATGCGTAAATAATCAGAATGCTGCTATCAAATGGTGTACTAGTGTGTATCAAAGAAAAAGAATCCCTGTATATGTGGTTCAAATATTTAACAAAGTCGCAATTGGAGTTCAGCTTTGGCAGACACTAGGAAAGTCAAATGTATTAGGGAGCAAAAACCTCCTTGGGGCAGACTGAAGGAGTACTGTGATTTTTTTCTTTGCTTCTTTTCGTATTTAGTGTGTGTGTGTGTGTGTGTGTGTGTGTGTGTGTGTGTGTGCATATGCGTGCACACACGCACATGCGTGCATGCACATATATAGAGATCACAAGAGAGCACTGGATTCCATGGAGAGAAGTTACAGGTGGTTGTAAACCACCCATTGTGAGCATTGAAAGATGAACTCGGGTCCTCCAGAAGAGCGACAAGCACTCTTAACCAATGAGCCATCTCCTCAGTCCCTAGTACTATGATTTATCTGCTTCTCATGTTGTCATGCTTCTGAAGGCATGGCTGTATCACAGTAGTGGAGCAGAGTATCCATACTTACATATACATAGATATACACATAAGTATATCTAATAGGTATAAAGTAAATACAGAGAGAAGAAAATATCACTCACTATTCAATCTCAAGGAAGAATTTCTTCTGAAAGTATTAAAGGTGGGCAATTGCTAATAATATTAAAGATTGTATATGCACCTATATTCAAAATGTTGTGTCGTGTCCTGTAGATAGCACTGACTGTGGAAATGAATGAAAAATCCTAGACATGTTTCTGATAAAACATTAAACCAGTTGAAAATGTTTGATTACAGATTGGCTTCCAGCTGTGCCTCTGTACTCTCAACAGTGTGAATCGTGGTCATCTGCCCGGCTCTCAAAGTCTGTCATTTTCCTTCCCTTCTTAATGCAATCAGTCAGGCGTTTATTGCATGCATATGCCTTGAAGGGAGGGTGGCAAAGTAAATGGCTCAGAGCACCAGCTATGGGGATAGAACATGGGAATTGACATCCCACCACTGGTAGTGGTCACCCTACTTCTGTGCCTGAGTTCCCTGTTCTGTTGTATGTACCATTAAAACACAAACATGCACGCATGTATTTACATGTGTGTATAAACATATATGTGTACATATATGTGTGTATATATATAATTAGGAAAGTGTATGAGATATATAGGTATATCACATGTATGCATTATTATGTTAATACATACTGAACAGCATTTAGTCCAGGGCTTGGCATGTGCTAAGTGATTCTAAAAATGTTGACATTTGTTTTTAAAATCTTTTCTATATATGTTTTAACTTTTAAGCTACAAAGAAACTTAAAACTCAAGAAATTTGCTAGGGCTGTGGTAGCATGATTGTCTAGCATGCTTAAGGCCATGGTTCGTTCCCCAAACCTTCAACAATTGAAGAGACTGAGAGAGAGAGAGAGAGAGAGAGAGAGAGAGAGAGAGAGAGAGAGAGAGAGAGAGAGAGATTTGTTGAAGATCAAACAAACAGTAGATGGTGGAACTAAGATCTGAAACAAATTCTTTCCAACTATAAAGTGAGTGTTTTAACACTTGATTGGAGTTTGGAATGTCTTCAACTCTTTGCTCAAATACTTTCCTTTTTTTATTGTATTTTCTTAGTGGGGTGTGTACACACACATGTGCTATGGTGCACAGGTGGAGGTCAGAGGACAGCTGGGAGTCCATTCTCTCTTTCCACTGTGTGGGACCTGAGAATAGAACTCACCTCTGCCACCTCAATATTTTCTTATCTTACAATTACTTTACAATTTATTCAACAGATAATCAATCCTATCCAGACTGGCTTTTCCAGTTGTTGTTTTTTTTTTTTTTTTTTTAATGTGACCTCATTTCCCTGATAGGCAGGGGAGGGAGGACAGCCTCACTGAGACCTTCTTCTTCATCTTAGAGAATACAGAAAACAACAAGAGAGAGCAGGTGTTCATCAGAACTGTGCTCTCGTAAACAGATGTGTTTCAATGAAAGAAGTTTGCCTTCCTGGAAAAGCAGAGAACCAGGGTTGCTTTGACCCTTTGGGCTGTAAGCAAGCCAAGAATTTCAAATTAAACACTGAACAGTGTGGCAAGGCCCTCATCAATCAAACAAGGAATTCCACGACCCTGAAAATGAGAAGAAAATTGCTCCTTGAAGAGACGCAGTTCCCCAAATTTAAGAGCCAGACTCACAACTTCCCTCTGCACCTGTGGACCCAGAGGCCCCCATACATGTCTTCTGCTTCCTTGTCACGGATGTTCATTCTCCTCTCCATCTCCACAAGGCCACTGCCTCAGGCTCAGCCTTCCCAGAGATGCACCTGCTAAAAGTCCCAGATACGGAACCAGATTCTCTGGAAAACTGGTCCTGTGTGAGAGGGCCACAGAAGAGTCTGTGGGGAGCTGACTCAGCGTGATCCCTGACCAGTCTCCACAGCCCAAGATGGCAGGCCACGTCTCAGCCTTAAAAACACTCTTAGGGACGCCAGTGAAATGAGCTTAATGTAATTAAAACTTGACCAGCACAGCCTCTGGAAGCATTTCCCAACACTGTCTTCATTTGGCCTTCCCCAAAACACTTGGAAACGGACACTGTTGTTCCTATTTTACAAATGAGGTGACAGAAAACTTGTGACAGCTGTGGTCTGGGGCCAACTGAATGACTCTGCAGTGTCTCCTATTAGTGAAATTATTAAGGCCACTCCACGTAGTTAAAAGGAAGATTTATTTAGTGGGTGACTTACAAATGAAGGAATAGGTAGATTGCGGGGGTCTGGGGAAGGTGTATCACAGTCCAGCGGTGTTCTCTGGAGCTCTGCTCAGTCAACCTCCGCAGTCTAGGGTCCAGGAACAGAGAGAGAGCGCCCTCGCCCATCCAGGTCTCGGGTCTCCAGATGCCTCCCTTGGCCCCGCCTTGTAGGCCAGACAGTTGCCAGAGTCTCAGTGGGGGTTGGAACTTCCAGATCCAAGCTGGAATGTCTACCCACTACAGTCTCCCTTTGCTAACCTGTGCTCAGATGCATCCACTGTAACACACATGGCAAGCTCCAGCTGCAATACAGGCCATATCCTGGGAGCTCATAGTAGACAGAGAGTCTTGAGAACATTGTCCACCAGACAGAAACAGGAGCCCATCAACCCCCTGCACTCGCTGTCACAACAGGGCAGAGGAGAAGCATGTCTGCCCCAGGAAGAGGTGGTGACACCAAAGTCAGAGCTTGGGAAGTGACAAGAGGATTGGTCACAGGGCAGTGTTCTGTCCTCTGTTCATGGTGTTCTGTGAAGGCTCTGATTGGTCAGAACCCACCTTGAGCAATCTCCAATCTGACAGCCATGACCACCAGGGTTCCCTGCTCCTGAAGGCTCATGGGGGTCATGTCTTTCCCATTTCACACCATCAGGCAAGTATTTTAAAAATCATCTTTTCCAGGTGGATATGTAATACATGAATACGCATCCATGTGTACGTGTGTATTTTATGTGCATGTTAACAGGGAAAATAATATAGATACATGCAGACAGATAAAAAGACACTACATTCATTGAGTAATTTTTTCATGTAGAATGTTACCTAGTCAGCTGACTTTTTTCAGATATTCTATTATTTATTTAAGAAACTTTTAAAAATGGAGGTATTACTCAGTGTTTGAGTATGTTCAGCATACTTGAGGCTATAAAGTCTATTATTACTAGCAGAAAAACAGGAAGAAAAAAGGAGAGGGGAGGGAAAGCGGGAGAAAGAATAGAAAGAGAAAGGAAGGAGTGGAGAAGGGAAAAGGGAGGAGAGGGAATGGAAGGGAAGAGAGGCTTGGAAAGTATTAACTGGGCATCTACACATGCCATCAGTGTCTAGGCTATGCAATAAACAAGATTCCCAGCCTTGTGCTACTTGCAGCCTACTGAAGAAGATGGATGAAGTGAGCTTAAATAAACAAGGAACTAACAGGCTGGATATTATGGAGTAAACAGTAGTGAAAGGGAGCGGGATGAGGGGATGACTGCAGAAAGGAATATTGGGAGAGTCTACTCAGAATAGGTCATGTCTAAGCTGAGGCCTGGCAACTTCCCAGATTGGGAACAATGGCCCAGGGAGAGGAGACAAGGGACAAAGGCCCGGGGCAGTAAAGAGATTGGTGTATTAAGCTCTGATTCTCAATCTTGAACACCTTAGACTCACCTGAGAAGTTTTGTTTAAAACTTCCTAATAGGGGCTGGAAAGATGGATCTGCAGTTAAGAGCACTGGCTACTTGCAGTGGTTTGAAAGAAAATGGCCCCCAAAGGGAGTGGCACTATTATGACGTGAGGCTTTGTTGGAGTAGGTATCACCTTGTTAGAGGAAGTACATCACTGTGGAGGCAGGCTTAAGGTCTCATATATGCGCATGCCATGCCCAGTGTCCCAAACCACTTTCTCTTGCCTGTGAGTCAAGATGTAAGAACTCTCAGCTCCTTCTCCAGCACCATGTCTGTCTGCATGCTTCCTGCCTTGATGCTAATGACTAAACCTCTGAACTGTAAGTCAGCCCCAGTAAAAAGTTTTCCTTTGTAAGAGTTGCCATGGCCATGGTGTCTCTTCACAGCAACAGAAATCCTAGCTAAGACACTGTTCTTCCCGAAGACCTGGGTTTGATTCCCATAACCCATGTGGTGGCTCAAAACTCCTGGAACTCCAGTTCCAGGCCCTCTTCTGGACTACATGGGCACCAGGCATGCACATAATGCACAGAAATACTTGCAGGCAAAACACCCATACATGTAAAATAAATAAAAATTATTTTTTAAATTATGTTTTAGGAAAAAAAATCTCCTGCCTAGCAGTGGTGGTATACACATTTAATCCCAGCACTAGGGAGGCAGAGGCAGTCAGATCTCTAGTTCAAGGCCAACCTGGTCTACAGATCGAGTTCCAGAACAGCCAGGGCCCTACAGAGAAACCCTGTCTCAAAAAAACAAAAAAAAAAGAGAACAAAGAAAGAGAGAGGGAGGGAGGGAGGGAGGGAGGGAGGGAGGGAGGGAGGGAGGGAGGGAGGGAGGGAACTCCCGATAGCCCAGCTTCACTGTCATGCCAGCTGTATTGTAAGTTCCCAGGTGATTCTAATGTGTAGGTCAATTATCAGTGCATTCAAATGAATCAAAGAGAAGACAGAATCTGATGCTCAAGGAGTGAAGAAATTGAGCCGAGACAGTAACAGAGATAGTCTGTCCTGGTCCTTCTATGCCCTGGGAAGAAAACAACTTTATTCTAGGCCTTGAGGGAAATTTGGGGTCCTTTATTCAGAGGCATTTTGTTACCAATATTTCTAAAAGATAACTCTGATCACATAGCGCAAACTCAAGAATGAACAATTGTAGGGCTAGGGATATAGCCCAGTTGGTTCAGTTCTTGCCTAGCATGCAAAAGACCCTGGCTTGGATCCCCAGCATCACACAAATGGGCATCGTGGTGCAAGTCTATAATCCTAGCGTTTGGAAGATAGAGGCTGGAAGATCTAACATTCAAGGTCATCAATCAGCTACATAGTAAATTCAAGGTCACTGGGGATGCATTAGACCCTGCAAAAGACACCCAGCAGGGAAAACAATGGAAGAAGGAAGGACAACAAAGAAGCCATCGTTCAGGAGACAAGAGACGGGAGTTTTATCTGGGTGGTAGTTGTAGAAATGGATCTGGGCTACAGGGTGGAAGTAGAAATGGGAGATTTTGGTTGACTGGGTATCATAAGAGAGGATTATGAAAGGACTGGGTGACACCTCACTGTGAAGTTTTTTTTTTTTTTTTTTTTTTTTTTTTTTTTGGTTTTTCGAGACAGGGTTTCTCTGTGTAGCTTTGCGCCTTTCCTGGAGCTCACTTGGTAGCCCAGGCTGGCCTCGAACTCACAGAGATCCGCCTGGCTCTGCCTCCCGAGTGCTGGGATTAAAGGCGTGCGCCACCACCGCCTGGCTCTCACTGTGAAGTTTTATCCAGTGGGTTGCTGCTATACAGCCCGAACTCCAACTACATAGAATCAGGACAAACCAAACCCTGAAGGCACCATTCCCAAAAAAGCTCCTTTCACTTCAGATGGCAGCCTCTATTTCGGGGGTCCCAGGCCATGAAATTTAAGTTAATGGTTCTTGCTACCTTCAGGTTTGAAAATGTGTTAGAACCACTCACAGAACTATAAATAAGATGATAGATAGATAGATAGATAGATAGATAGATAGATAGATAGATAGATAGATAGGCAGACAGACATAAAACCATGAACAGTTGCAGTTCATTATAAAGGATGCAGATCAAGGCCAGACAAATGAAGAGTGCTGAAGTGAGGTCAAGGAGTGCCCCAGACATGAAGCCTCTGCACCCTCAGGATGCATGGCCCTCCTGCCACGTTTGTGTAACCCAGTGGGGTAAATCTTGCCCCAGCTGCCACTCAGAGTTTTTATGGGGTTTCGTTGAACAGACATGACTGACTGAATCATTGGCCACATAACTGAACTCAGCCTCCTGCTCCTTTCCCATCTCCAAAAGAAAGCTAGAGCCCCTTTTGGCGATACCTAGAAATACGGCTGGTATTTCTGGCATGGCCAGCCTGTGCCCTGAATCTCATTATTACAGATTCAGGTGCGGTCCAAGGGGCTCACTATGGAAAACAAAAAACACTCCTGTAACATTAGAAACTCCAGAGGTTTACAGACTCCCCTCGGGAACTAGAGACAAAAACTAAACAATTCTTGGGTTGTTGCTGTTAATTAATGTTGTTGACAGTTAGTCTGCCAGTACTAAGATGGAGGAGGGCAGACTTGGTGAGAACTGGGAGCTGGAATGGAGAGGATAGTTTTAACTGGGTGTGCTGGTTACATGCTTTAATCCCAGCACTTGGGAGGCAGAGACAAGCAATTCTGTGAGTTCCAGGCCAGGCAGTGCTACATAGTGAAATTCTGTCTAGAGAGGTGGGAAAGGTTAGTTTTGAACTTGTGGAGTTGAGATTATAACTTAGACAGCCACACAGAGATGTCAAGGAAGAGATGAGCAAGAAATGGGCAGGGGTGGCCTGCATGGAGAGATCTGGGCTGTCAGTGAGTCATCAGGCACGTTAATAGTAAGATTCATCCCAAATCATCTCGAGTGGGATAATAAGGAATACTAAAAAGAACAGTGAACATCTGAGCTCTCCTATGCAGCCCTCAACTAACAAATAATAGTTATTATAGACAAGCATCTAATATTTTTATTTGTTTCTTGTGACAGGAAGAATTTTTTTTATTTGTTTCTTTCTTCTTCTGCTATATAGCTCAAGCCAGCTTCAAACCCTCAGTCCTCCTGAGGGCTGGGATTACAGGCATATACCACCAAGCCTACCCAGAATTTAATTTTATTTAAAAATATGTTTGGCATGTGTTTACCAGTAATACTGAGTCCAGGACCCATTACTACTGCTGTGCTATGCATGAGGGAGTTGAGCCTTCCCTACAAATGGTAACTGGTTTAATGGAGTGTGGTAGTTTGAATGTAATTGGCTCCCATAACCTCACAGTGAGTGACACTATTGTTGAAGTAGGTGTAGCCTTCTTGGAGGAAGTGTGTCACTGTGAGGGCAGGCTTTGAGGTCGTCTATGCTCAAGATACTGTCCAGTATTTTAGACCACTTTCTGTGGCCTGCGGGATCAAGACCTAAGGACTCCCAGCTCCTTCTCCAGCACCATGTCTGCCTGCACACCACCATGTCGCACCATGATGATAATGGACTAAACCTCTGAACTGTGAGTCAGCCACCACAATGAAATGGTTTTCCTTTGTAAGAGTTGTCATGGTTATGGTGTCTCTTCACAGCAATAGAAACCCTAACTAAGACTCAGAGGCAGCAAGAAAGCATGGTTAGTTAGTAACAACCCTGAGCTAGTAAGCCAGCTCAGCTGTCTGCAGATGCAGCCGTGAGAGGTTCAGAGGGTGGAGGAGAAACTAGGGGGATCCCAGCCATTGATGCCAGAAAGCTTCCCTGATGTGGGATTTTTCTGCTACAAGTAATTGGAATCCCATGGGGTTCCCTTGCTTTCCCAGCCTGCAAGAACAAGAACAGGCAAGCTTTAAAGGCCAGTGGTGGTGGTGCACACCTGTAATCCTAACACTTGGAATAGGAAAGCAGGTGAGGGGGACATCTTGGACTACATGGAAGGTTTAAGGCCAGCCTGGCAACATGAGACCTTGTCTGTCTTTCTATTCCTTTCTTTCCTCCTTCCTTCCTTTCTTTCTTTTAGAGATTGAGTCTCACTATGTAGCTCTAGATGGCCTGGAACTCCCAGGTGCTATGTTTTAAAGGCGTATGCCTGAGATATTATCAAGAAAATTTTTTTCAGTGCTGAGTGCATTTATTTAGCCTTTCCTTTCTTTCTAGCTCCAGCCCTTGAAGACTGTCTGATTAGAGGCCCCTTTCCTCTTTCATTGTGCTCTAGAAAGTGTCTTTTCACTCTCTAGATGACACAATATCAGAATGTCTAGATATCAGGATTTCAGACTATTAGTACAAAACTGCCACTTATAAATAACTTACTATTTATACAGATAGTATGTTGTAGTTACAAACTATTTCTCACTTACTCTGGTGACAAGAGGTATTTGTTAAGTTCCTTCCATGAATCAGGCACTTATTAAATGGTCTTACTTAGTCTTCACAATGCTCAACATCATGGACATGATAACTCCCTAAGGAAACTCTGAGGCTTCAAAACCACCCAGAGTCACACAGTGGCAGAACTGAGCTAAGACTAGATCCCAGAGTCTGGGACTCCAGAATGAAGGTACTTTTCCACAAAAAAAAAAAAAAAAAAACTTCAATACACTGGGTAGGGAGCAGTCTCTCCAGACAGAGTTCAGAGATGTCTGTTCCTGCCATCAGCTGTCCTGCAGATAATAAAGACCTCCCATCTGCTTTATTAAACTGAACATATTAGCAT
This sequence comes from Peromyscus leucopus, assembly GCF_004664715.2. NCBI lineage: Eukaryota > Metazoa > Chordata > Mammalia > Rodentia > Cricetidae > Peromyscus > Peromyscus leucopus. The sequence continues at coordinate 137,806,129 of NC_051063.1, read as the reverse complement.
TATTTGAGCAGCTATATGACTCTGTACCCAGATACAGCAATAATCTTAGGGGTGACTGGCATGTGTAGAGATCTTTGTCTCATGATAAAAGCTGCAATTCTGATGTGCATTTGTAATTTTCTTAGACTTGTTTATTTTACTATTTTATGTGCATCAGTGTTTTGCCTACCTGTTTGTCTGTACAACACATGCATGTCTGGTGCCCTCAGAAGTCAGGAAAGAGCATTGGATTCCCTGGGGTTGGAGTTACAGACTGCTGTGAGCTACCACATGGGTGCTGGGAATCCAACCTGGATCCTCTGCAAGAGCAGCAAGTGTTCTTAACTACTGACTCAACTCTCCAGGCCCAAATTTTTTTGTTAATTCATGTGTCTGTTTTTGTCATTTTTATTTCAGCATGCTGGGGCCTGCCATTCCACACAAAGGCAAAATGGAGACGACCCTGAGAGGGACATGTGGGCTTCTTTTAAGCACAGCCAAGAGGAGGTGCAAGAGCAGTTAGGTCATTTTAGATATGATTGGCTTAAGCAAGTGGCAATTATATCCATAAGTTCTAATTGACTAGGGCTAGTCAGGGAATGATTAGGGCTACAGTTTTCCATTTTGGGATAGGCCTGGACAAGTCCCTGGCTTTGCCCTTGAGCTGCTGTGGAGGCTGGCTGACCTAGTCGTCACTGACTATGGGGGCTGGCTCTGTGGCCCAGGCTTGGTGCATCCTATCTCTGTTGTCAGGGGCACCAGTGATTAATTGCCCTTTGTTCATGATTCTCAGAAACTGCTTCTTCAGTTTCAGGAAACTGTCTGGAGTAAGCATTCTGACACCATTGAGAATGGAAGAGAGATGTCACCAGTGGACTAAAGCCAGCACAGCTCCTGAAAAACCTTGGTCCTGGTCCAGTTTGCTTTCTCATTTTATACTCCAAAACCACAAAGTACAGCAGGCAAGCAAGCAAGATTTTACAGAAGCATAGCAGCAGTCGGCAGGTCGTTAGGGCAACCACCCATTGTTTCAGTGACTTCTCCAGGTCATTCTGTTTCAGGCAGCAAGTGAAGTCATGCTTGGCAAATAGGCAGTACAAGCAGTGCTGTAAGTAAGTCACTAAATAAACCAGTAGCTAATAATTGGTCCTTTCTACTTTATTCTACTTCACATGCTCCATTCTTGACAGTAGCATCCTGGACAAACTCATTTCTCTCTCACATGAACCAGGTCAATTTTTCCTGCTCTTCAAATACCATCTTGTGGAAAAAATAAAACCATCAAGATTCATTTAAATATGCAACTGTTTGCACTATTTGGGTTGTCAGAGATTGTTGATTGAAAAATAAATCCTTACCAATGGTGTTGATAGATTTGCTGAGTCATGATGCTGATGCATTTACTGAGTCATGGGATGCCCAAATCTTCCACTTCAAGATAATATGTCAGTTTCTTCTTAACCAAGTGGTTAAGCCAAGTAAAAATTCCAAGTAAAAACAGCAATATATTAAAGACATAGTTACTTCTTATACTACATGAAAAGGTATTGAGCTACACTACTGATATTTAGAAATACATATTACAATTACATTATTAAAGTATGTGAGGGGATTTTAATCTTTCAACAGAATTTGTTGATAGACATGCTTCAGTGCTCTCTGATTGTCTGTAGACCAGTGGTTTATGCCCATGATCCCCCCTAAATGCAGCGTTATTTTGGGTGAAAAGCTCCAGCTGGGGCTGCATCCCCAGCCTCAGTCAGTTGGCAGAACTCTTCTAACTAGGAAACATTGTTGTGCTACTGTCCCTTTAGGGCAGTGATTTAGAAACGTGTGTCTTCTACATCATCTTCCCAACCCATCGCCTAAATAAAAAGGATTCTGAGAACCTGGCAAAGGCCAGAGCCACAAGATGGAAGGAGGTTGGGCTCTGACTAGTCCTATCAAAAGTTTCCCAACCAGTTTGGTGGGGAAACTAAGACAAATATATTTTCAGTGTGTTATTCTTTGCAAAAGTGATGTTAATCTGCTACAGAAGTTAACATTGCCCAAATAAATGAAGGGAGAATAGCCACTAAGATGTATTTTAATGTGTATTTAGAAAAGCTTGAATTCCCACAATAAGATATACAGCTCTGCAGTTACCAGCTTCATAGATACAGGATCCAAGGGCCATATGTCATCAAAAGTCAGCATCTTGGGCTGGGAAGATAATACAATAGATCGCTTGCCTAGAGTGTCTGTGGCCCTAGGCCTAATCCCTAGTACTTCACAAGCAAGCAAACAAAATCTAGCATCTTTGAACCTACTCTTTTAAAAGATTATTTTATTCTCCCCTCAACTCCCCGCCCCTAGTGTGTGTGTGTGTGTGTGTCTGTCTGTCTGTCTGTCTATATATGTGTGTGTGTTCACACCACATGTGTACAGGTGCCCTCTGAGGCCTAAGAAGAGAGTGAAATCCCCTGGAGCTAGAATTATAGAAAGTTGTGAAACAGCCCAAAGTGAATGCTGGGAACTAAGCTATGGTCCTTTGAAAAAACAAGTACTCTTAACTGCTGAGCCTTCTCTCTAGCCCCTGCTTTTAATCTTTCTAAGACACAAGTCTCTGAGGCTACATGGACAGTGAGGTATTCGAGATAACCCTGTATCACTTAACAAAATGACATGTTCTAAGAAATGTTCACCCTTGTATGAACATCACAGAGTGTTCTTACACAAATCTAGGTGGTCAGGACCAGTCACCTGATGTGGCCTCCTGATGTGATAAAGAGACATGATAAGCCAGAGAGGTCTAAGAGTGTTGCTAGCAGAGTATGGTATACTGTTTAATAGTGCTTTCTTTTGGGGGTAGGATGTTATATAGTCAAGGCTGGCCTTGAACTCCTTATGGAGCTGAATATGGCCTTGAACTTGAACTGATCCTTCTTCCACCTCCTAAAAGCTGGCATTATAAGCATGCACCACCATCCCTAGTTTTATGCAGTTCATTACCCAGGGCCTTGTGTATGCTAGAGAAACATGACTAACTAACTGAGCCACATCTGAAGGGTCACTAATCCGCTTGAACATGTGGCTCTGGCAGGCCTTGCCCTCTCCTCCATTCCCTCTGCCTTCCTAAAAACCATTAAGATTACATTCCTAAGGCTAACCACTAAGATCTATTCCCTTATTTGGCCACTTTCTACTCCTGAGGCTGACTACCAAAGTCCAGCAGTCAGAAGCCCCCTTTGGCTCACCTAATAAACATGCCCAAGTAAAATTAAACAGCTCATCCTAATAGGGGGTTTCCCCCTTCACTTTTATAAACCGCCATTTGCCCACGTACCATGTCTGTCTCCTCTCTATCCAGAGGTGCTTCTTTGTCCCTGCCCCCGTCCCTTGTCCCCTTCTTCTTCCTCATTGTCTGTCTCCTTTACCACCGCATCCTGGCCCATTCTAACAAAGGCCTCCCATTCTTCTCTTAAATATTACACCTGCAAGATCCTTTGCTGCCATTTTTCTGCTTTCAGAAAGCAGTCATTTTAACTTATCTTCCCTGCTTAATAAAGGATTTCTCTGTGAGGAAAAAAAGGTGTTGGGGTGTGGTTTGTGCCTAATCTGGGGTCTGGATGCAAGCCCCCACCATGTGGGGGTCCTTTTCAACATCCCCAACCCTATTTGTGCTTATTTATTTGTTTGTTTATTTAAATATATTGCATGCATAGAGTATATGTATGTGCACCACATTTTTGCAGGTGCCCACGGAGCCCACAAAATGGCAACAAATCCCCTGGAACTGGAATTACAGACACTTGTGAGTTACCCAGCCTGGGGGCTAGAAACCAAAACCCTGATCTGCAAGATCAGCAAATACTCTTAACCACTGAACCATCTTTCCAGCCCTCTCTAGGATACTTTTTAAATTAGAAGTGTAGTTGGAAATAATGATTTACAAGTATAGCAGAGGGCCTGTGTAACAGGACCCCAGACCACAGTAGGCCCTCAGACCTTAGCACAATTGACGCCATGATGGAAGTGCCATTGAGGCCATAAAACATAGTAGACAGCACCACCTGCCAAAATGAAAACAAAGACCTAATCCATCAAAGTCCACAGTTCTGGGAAAGTCTCTAAATGTTCTAACCTTGATTTTTAGCTTCTGTAGTTCCACTTCTGGCTAACTGTTCTTGTTGCCCGAAGTGTGTCAACCCAGAACATGGTTTTTCTGCTTTAAAATCTCATCCTGAGAAAGGCTTGGGGCTACACTGGGATCCTGAATACCTAGTGTACTTGCTGGCAGGCTAATAGAGACTTCCTATTGGCTTAAACCCATGTCTGAGAAGTCTCTGATGAATACCCCCACAACACCTGGGGAGATATCTCAGTCAGGAAAGTGCCTTCATGTAAGCATGAGGACCTGGGTTCAAATCCCCAGCACTCACCTCAAAAATGGGGAGTGGTGGCGACCATCTGTAATATGGGGCTGGAAAAGGTGAGATGGTAGATCTCCAGAGCACACTGACCAGGCAGTCTAGGCCATCGGTGAGCTCCATGACTAGTGAGAAACTTTGTCTCGAAAAGGTGGAGAATGATAGAGGAAGATGCCTAACACTGACCTCTGGCCTCCACAGGCCCACACGTTTGTATACACACACCCATGCATACACAAACACACATGCATACACTACACAGACACACACAATTTTTTTTATTTTAAAGTAAAAATTAAAAGCAAGTATAGCACAGTACATGGATAAACCAACACTTACTTATTATCACTATCAAGTATTATATGCTGTATATAACTGTGTGTACTGTGCTTCTTATGGCTGGCAGCAAAGCGGGGCTTTTACACCAGCATCATTACAAACACGACTATGGTGTCACTAAGGGCTAGGAACCTTTCAGCTCTAATATAACCCTTTGGGACTAGTGTCTCAGAGGTGGCATTTCTGAAACACCATCATGCAATGCTAATTTAGTTCAGACAATAGAGAAGCATAAACAAAAAGCAGGAGAAATGGAGTCATGTTATACATCAAGCTTGGCAGTTTGCTTTCTGGGTTAAGCTATTTATCTCAAGTACCTCTTTGTGTCCTTCCTGCCCATTGGTAGGCTCCATTTGTGTGTGTGTGTGTGTGTGTGTGTGTGTGTGTGCAAAGAATCAAACTGAGGGCTTTAAACTCGATCTTTACCATTGAAGTGTATCCCCAGCCCTGGTTTTTTGATGTGAGGCTAGTCTTAAACTCAAGTTCCTTTAACCTCAACCCCCTGAACGTTGGAATTACAAATGGGCACCACCATGCTTGGCTCCAGTCATTCTTAACACCTTTAAAGACATGGATTCTGGCTTGAGAGACAGGACAGGGCACAACTGGTGATGCTCCAACAGTCTTTCAGTACTTACTGTTTCTGAAGTCCAGCCTGTCATGGGAGTATCGGCAGAAAGCTCCAGATCCAAAGAACTCATAGACGCAGAGAATAACCCAGAAGGGCGCTTCCAAGCCTTTGTTTCAGTGTTGACTCTCCTGCAACAGTCTCTGTGGCAAGAACCAGCAAATCAATAGCCAGAAAGGAAAATGTCAGTAACTTACTCGAGCATGGTAGTTAGGAGCCGTCACATGCAAAGAATTCCCCCTTCCTCCTTCCTCCATCACAGAGCTTCTGAATGTGAACTGAAGATCGGAGCAATTACACAAGGGACCAGAACAGAACCTCCGCTGTAAGCTTATCTTAGTTAGGGTTACTATTGCTGTGATAAAACACCAGGACAAAAGCAACTTGGGGAGGAAAGGGTTAACCTGGTTTACACTTCGATATCACTCTTCATCATTAGAGGAACTCAGAACAGAAACTCAAACAGGGCAGGAACCTGGAGGCAGAAGCTGATGCAGAGGCCATGGAGGAGTGCTGCTGACTGGCTTACTCAGCCTACTATGTTATAGAACCCAGGACCACCAGCCCAGGGATGACACCACCCACAATGGGCTGGGCCCTCCCCCATCAGCCACTAATTAAGAAAATTCCTTACAGCGTTTCCTACAGCCTGATCTTATGGAGGCATTTTCTCATTTGAGGCTGCCTTCTCTCTGATGACTCTAGCTTGTGTCAAGTTGGCCTAAAACTAACCAGCACAGGGCAGAGAGCACACAGGTGAGCATCCTTTCCTGCTCACACAGTGATCTTGCAGCTTCATTTCCATCACACAGAGAAACAGACTTAAGCAGAATGATTAGTCCAGGAGACTGAAAATGGGATGTAACAACCACTGTGTCATCACCAAATTCCACAAAGGTATTCTTGGGTTCACTAAGATTGTCTGGCATTAGATCCGAATGGGACCCAGTGACAAGCGTACCTGTTTCAACAGTGACACCATGTGGTAAGATCAGCAGTAACAACCCAAAATCAAGAGCACTATGCCTTTAGTTTCCCCATTGGTAAGTACCCATGAATCATGGAATATCTTTCAGGAGAAAGGGCTGCAGAGGTGTCACAGAAAGGGAGACAGCAGAAAGGGGAAAATGCATTCTCACTGTCGATGGTATGAGATCATGGAATGAGCTGAATTAAATATTGTGTATCTCAAGCTACAGAATAAATAACGGGGCAGCCTTTTGTGCCCTCCATGATTTAGAAACATGAGGGGTTCTACATGTCATTTCTTTTACTTATTGCAAGAAAGTCTATATTATGTGTATTTGTTTTCATTATTGAAGGAAACTGAAGATCAGAAATTCAGCCATGCGTTCATAGGAACTCTGGCCAAGGACATTCTCTGATCCTAGTAGGCGTGGAACAGTGGAGAGAGCTAAGCTTTTCTACAAAGTTGAGGCTGCACTCCTAGTACATGGAAATTTTGGCTTCTAGCCATGCTATCTATAGCCTAAATTTCCACAAAATACCTACTCAAATCTGGGCATGGTGATGTACGCCTTTAATCCCAGGACTTGGGAGGCAGAAGCAGGTGGATCTCTGTGAGTTTGAGGACAGCCTAGGCCACATAGAGAGTTCCAGGATAGCCAGGGCTACATAGAGACCCTGTTTCAATAATAGTAATAATAATAATAATAATAATAATAATAATAATAATAATAATAATAATTTTTAAAAACTACTAGATGCCTATTCATTTTCTCTACCAATTTCTCTATGTTATAGAGCAGGTCTGCTTAAAAAAAGCCAAAATATATCAATAAATAGTTTTACTCTCACTATGTATTAAATGCCTGTCTAATTTCCTGGGCACAATGGTCGACTTGACTTAATTTATGCCTGCAAAGGTCTTTATAAAATGCAGATGTTAGATTGAGTGGATGTGGCCTGTCTATCTGTTGCCAGCACAGATGATTTTGAGGTTGGAGTTGCCAGACAGCCAGATGTTATGGGGCACACCTGTAATCTAAACACATGGGGATAGGAGGCAGGAAAGTCAAGAGTTCAAAGCCAGCCTCCAATAAATAATGAATTCAAGGACCATTTGGGCTACATGAAATCTTGTCTCAAAAAATGTATACACAGTACTATACACATGACAATTTAAACATATTAAAATGTATCAGTATTACAATATAACTCAATGTAAAGAAATCTGCAGATACTGATGCCTTCTCTTGATTCTCACACTTTGGTCCCTGGGAACTTTGGAGGGATGAGGGTGTATTGATCTGAGAACATTTAGTCATACACTAAAGTAGTTCATGGGAAACTGGTGAGCATACTCTATTTTTCCCATAAGAACATTATAAACTTAGAAAGAATCCAGTGTCCACAAGTCTTGTTGCAAATAAAACCTGAGTGAAATCAGACCTTGCTGTGTAAAAGCTCCAGTGCAGCTGAAGAAATAAAGAGTTGCAAAGTGGAAGTAAAAGAAACTGAGAACAAATTTATGGTACAGAATGAGAAGAGAAATGATTCTTCCAGAAATGAATGCAAAGAAAAGTTAAAATAGTAACTGTTTAAATAGGAAAAGAAAAATGATAACAAGAGAAAGAAAAGGGGGTATAAAAAAAGTAGACACCAGTGTGTATCAGTTAGCTATTGCTGCATAACAAAATACCCTAAAACTCAGTGGCCCGATACAATGGCCATTTATGAGCACTCACTTCTGCAGAGTTTGGCTAATCTAGGCTGAAGCTGACCTGGTGGCTTTGCTTCTCTCTACAGGTCACCTAAGAGAACTTTGCCCCACATATCTGCCACTTCTCCTGAAGCCAGAATTGAATTCTTATCTGTCAAAGGGGAAGCACAGAGATAATCCTCTGTAGGCCTGATAACAAGTTTATTATTTAGAGAAGGGAATTAACACTTAGAGAACTGAGGATTGGAACAGTTAATCTAACATGGGTAAAAACTTGTAGATGTTTTGTTATATAAAACAAGCCAGTCACAAAAAGAGTACTTTATGATTCTATCTACATGAGGCTCCTAGAATGTCAGATTAATTGAGACAAAGGAAAATAATGGCTTCCAAGGGCGGGGGGGGGGGGGGGAGGCATGAAGAATTAATGTTTAACGGATGTCCAATTTCAGTTGGTTAAAAATACCTTCTGGGAATCCTGACAGTGATGATCATGAGTGTACTTAATGCCCCTGGACACCACACTCAGTGGGCAATAGTGCTTGCTGCCAAATCTGACCACCAGGGTTCAAACCCCAGAAACCACCCAGTGGAAGGAGAGAACTGACTTCTGCAGTTTGTCCTCTGACCTGCACAGGTATGTCATGGTTTGCATGTGCACACACATACACAATAAATTAGATAGGTAGGTAAGTAGATAGATAGATAGATAGATAGATAGATAGATAGATAGATAGATAGATAGATAGATAGATAGATAGATGGTAACAAAAAAATTTAATGGATTGACAAGATGGCTCAGTAGATACAAGCTCTTCCCTCCAAGCCTGACAACTTGAATTCCAGCCCTGGACCCACATAGTAGGAGAGAACTGATTTCTGCAAACTGTCCTCTGACCTCCCTCCATAAGCAAGGCCTTCACACACACACACACACACACACACACACACACACACACACACACACACACACTCTACATAAACATAATTTGAATGATTTTAATGTTGAAGCTTGTGTTGAATTCTATAACAATGGGATACAAAAAGAAAAGACAGAAGGCTATATTGAACCTGAGAAGAGCTGTAGAAAGGCCCTAGCCTGGAACCCCAGGGCCTGAGGAGCTGGAGCTCAGCACAACTGGCTTTCAGTTCTAAAGGGAGTTTCCTGTGAGGGCCCAGAGCCCATCAACCGCCCCTCCCAATGTGGGAGCGAAGTGGGAATAGCTCAGCTGGAGATGCAGGGCATCCCAGTGAGTACAGCAAGGTATCCTTCATGTAAGTGGGTGAAACACTAAACAACACTCTATGTTGCTATAGGAACACATATATTTATGTAAACAATCAGGAGTCTGGAAGCAATACTTGGTCACTACTTCTGTCGTTTTTGGAAAGACATTAAACTAATAAAGGAGATGTTTAGCTTGATCAGAATGTCTTTCTTAATAGCACCAAGAATATGTTTGGGTATTTGTGTGACTTGAAGTTAAATGAGAAAAGGACTGTGTGCTCCTTCCTTGCTTTTATTATGCTAACAGAAACGGCAGAGTCTGCAGGTGAGTGCCATTCTGTTGGCAATGAGCAATAGTCAATGCTGAGATTCCTAACTGATCAGAGGGCTGAGAATAAGTGGCTTCTGAGCACTCAGCCCTAAATGGAACACCGACATCACCCATCCAAGGCTCACAAAACATTAAGGAAGAAAGAGCAGGAAGAATGTAAGAGCCAGAGCCCGAAAATGGGAAGGGGCTGCTATACAATGTTTACGTCGTCTGCACACGGTTGTGGTACTGTGAACTCCCAGCAATGGTGGTGTCCTGCACAAGACAGACCCACTAACATTCCATCATGGATGTTGGGTGGTGTCATGAGGCCCCCACCCCTCTCTGAGGAGCAATGGGCAGGTAGTGAGGTAGGAGTCATATATTCCTCAGCAGTGTGGACACTGGTAAGTTGCCCTTGCTCAAGTAAATAACACCCCCCAGCTGTACTCATGAGAGCAACCAAACTTAAATGCAATAAGGCATGAAATTTTTAAAAATTAGACGTGGAAGCAAGAAAGGGACTTGTTAGGAAGAAGGGGGTTGACAAGAGGGACAGGGAGAAAAGATAACAGGGGAGGGTCTGGGGAGATGGATCAGTGGGTCAGGTAGCTCACCATGAAAGCAAGGCAACTTGAGTTCAAATCCCCAGAACCCATGTAAAAAAGCCAGATAAGGCTGCTTGTGCCTATAACCCTAACAGTGGTGAACAGAGACAGCTAGATCCTGGGAGCTTGCTGATCAGCCAAAGAGGCTGAAATTGCATGCTTGGAGTTCCGCAAAAGATCCTGTCTCAAAATAATGGAGGAGGAGGAGGAGGAGGAGGAGGAGGAGGAGGAGGAAGAGGAGGAGGTGGTGGTGGAGGTGGTGGAGGAAGAGGAGGAGGTGGTGGTGATGGTGGTGGAGGTGATGGAGGAAGAGGAGGAGGAGGTGGTGGAGGTGGTGAAGGGAGAGGAGGAGGAGGAGGTGGTGGTGCTAGTAGAGGTGGCAGTGCTGGAGGAGGAGGACGAGAAGGAGGACGAGGAGGAGGAATGGAGAAAAAGACACTTTGTCCTCCTCTGGCCTCTACATGGCCATGCACTCCCACCCACCCACGGGTGTGTATGTATATCACAAACACAAAAACTGAATAAACATTACAAAGGGAAGGTCAGGCATGGAAGCACATGCCTTTACTCCCACTATTCTGGAGACAAGCGGATAAAGCAGGGATTTAACAAGACAACTCCATGTAGTTTATCTGGCAGTTAAGAGGAGGTTTATTTTGGGGTAACTTACAACCAGTAAAAGGGTTGGTCACAGGATCCGGGAGAGGTGAGGAGCAGCCCAGAGTGGTTCTCTGGAGAACTCTGACTTGGTCTTCAATACAGCATCCAGGATCATGAGGAGCCAAGAGGGCCGGCACATACCGATCTCGGGTCATAAGGGCTCCTGTCTTGGCCTCGCCCCAGTTACTGGCTGCCTCTCGGGGGTGGTGCTTCAAGGTCAAAGCTGGAACAGCTACCCACTACAAAGGGAGAGAGAGAGATCTGAGAGTTTGAGGTCAGCCTGGTCTATATAGTGAGTTCCTGGCCAGCCAGAGATATATAGTGAGACTCTTTCTCAAAAAAAAATTAATTAATTAATTAATTAAAATTTAAATTTAAAAATCAAAAAGAAAAGGGGAAGAATATGATCAAAGTACATGAAATATATGTATGAAATTATGAAACAAACATTTTTAATAGCAGAGTCTGTTTTGCTTGATCAAAGGTTTGAGATACTGTTTTGGTTCAATTCTTTCAATTTCTATACTCTTTTTATTTTTTAATGCCTTTCAAATTGGGCTGGAGAGTTGGCTCATCCATTAAGAGCATTTGCTGCTCTTGTAAAGGACACAGGTTTGACTCTCAGCACCCATATGGTGACTCACATCCATCCCTAACTCCAGTTCCAGGGGGTATCCAACATCCTCTTTGGCCTCAGAGACAGTGTTGGTGGTACACATACACACACGCAGGCAAAACACTCATACACATAAAACAAAAGTCATAAATGCCTTTTTCTAAATGTCTCTCTGAGCTTCTGCCCTGGTGTGCCCTTGGGAGGCATGTGGGAAATTGTTGTCCTGCTCTGCCCACCCCACCCACGCCTTCTCCCTTCCCTCCGAGAGCTGGGCATCTTGGACCAAGCCTTCCTTCATGCACTGACCAGTAGCTTGGCTCAGCTCTCTGGGACTCTCCCTTGGTTTTCTCTGCAATGCTCTGTGAGAAAGTGTGCAGCCAGGAGTCCAGGAAGCTTCTCATCCAGCTCAGCCACTGGGTCCTGGTTACATGTAACTTTTACTCAGGTCTGTGTACTTCTGGTTCATTTATAAAATTGTGTAAAAAATGTTGAAAGCGTAGCAATGGCTGCTACAAGGTTGTTGCAGTTAAAAATAATAAGAACTATTTTAATCTTTGGAAATAATTGGCCATCAGCTGGGAAAGGAAGGCAGGATGGTGTAACATCTGCTTTCCAACCTCCTGGTAAAATTCTTCAACACATCACTGCTGTGTATATCACAAAACCCAAGCTTGCCTCCTCCGTCTTCCCTGATTCTCCATGCTATAGAATGCCTCACCCAGCAGATGGCAGAAGAGAGCTGAGATAGTGGGGAAAACCTGCCCAGGCAGTTCATTCAATCTGTGCTGTGAACAGACGGTGAGCATCCGCATTCTAGTGTGTAATCTGAAACAGTCTCCCATAATAACTTCACAGTCTGTCTTACTGGGTTGTGCTAACAAAGATGGGTCTGAAAGTCATGTGAGCGACCACTGCAATGAAAACAGTCTCTCCAGGGTCCTGGACACAGAAGTGCCTCGCCTGATGCCATCTGCCTGTAATCCCAGCTGTTGCTGCCTCCGTGTTAGTGTGACTAACTCATTCTAACTTTCAGGTCTCGAAGTAGATACTATTTCCTCAGAGAAACTACCTTTGATGGTGCATAAAAGATTGAGTAGGTGTTTGTTTTGTTTTTTAGTGTGTGTGTGTGTGTGTGTGTGTGTGTGTGTGTGTGTGTGTAAGCCCACAAAGGAATGGTGCAAGAGCCAGTTCTCTACTCATGAATTCAAAGAAGCTACAGCTACCTGCACAAAACCAAGCCAGTCACTAATTACAGCATGAATCCATGGATGGGCTGGACTCATGCTCCCCCTGAGGATGCTGTGGAAAGAACAGTCATTTTTCTTCTGGGGTATGGCCCCTGGTTAGTTGCCCACATGCATGCAGACGATACTAACCAAACTCAGTAGAATATTTTTAAAAAAATAAAAATGACAGAAGAAAACATCAAGGTGGAGAGGACACATGCGGGGGACTCTGGAGAAAGGGGAGGGGAAGTTAGGTTGATATTATCAGATACATTGTTTATGTTATGAACTTGTCAAAGAACAAATAAAATATGTTTTTAAATGAAACTACAGTCCCTCGATCTTGCAATCTATATCTGTGTGGAAGACATTTGAGAAGTTAAGTCACCGTCTGACTTGAAGGACTTGTGCAGGACCTGGGCATGGTCAGGAAGGAAGAGGAGGAGATGGAGCTGCGGCAGCAGCCACAGCCCTGTCTGCAGGAGCCACAGCCCTGTCTGCAGATCAGAGGATGTGGCTTTCTCACGCAGGCTCCCAGAGCAGACGGGCAGCACTGGCTTCCCAGGCCAGCCCACAGGCTGTCTCTCCCCTTACACCAGTTGCCTCCTGGAGCCCTCAGCATCACCTAGAGCCTGGACTAACAGTAAGGCCTTCGTGTGGGGCTCTTAGGGCCTCTGGAGATCACGGATGGAAAGAGAACGGGAAGGCAGTGACTCCTACACCATCGTGTGACAGGTGCAGAAAGATGTCATTTTATAAGATAACAGTTAATCAGGTTATTTTCTTTCTGATATTATAAATAATATATTGTCATTGAAAAAACTCTGGTAAAAACAGAGAAAATAGATTTCAAAAAGAAAAAACTGAGAGCATGTTATTCTATTACCCAAAAAGCAATAAGCAGTGAGAAAGCTTGAACTCTGGCCACGTGATACACTGATGACATTGGTGTGAGTTTTCAAAAATTACTTCATCCCCAGTGTTTACTTTAGCTCTGTCATCAATAATTTGATCACCCAGTTCTGTGTCTAAAATCCAATTAAGTCTTCATTTCGGTTCCCCAGGTACTTAGTTAGTAACAAATTCACATCATACTTAATAAGAAAAATATTTCAAATAGTTTCACACTTGGATGGTGTTCCTAAGATCGGGGTTGGCAAACACTGTCATCCACGTTAGCTGGTCTTAATTAGTGGAAAACCTAACTTAGCTTCTGGGGATGTCATTTCCTCATCAATAACGTGATGGTGCTTATCTACAATGAGACATTTCGATTCTGAAAGGCAGTTCTGTTTGTTATTACTCTGGCACAACTGGTATAAACAGAGGCTGCTCCAGGAACTCCTGGACATGGTCACCCCACCCATCTGAGAGAGATCTGTACAAGATGATCTCAGAGATTTCTTCCAGCCTTGTGTTCTCTCACCCTGCAACAGAAATAGGGGTAGAGAATGGTTGAATTTGTTTAAACACATTCTCTGTTCAGATACACACACACACACACACACACACACACACACACACACACACATGCACACACACAAAACAATGTGTCTCCTCTGATAGTTTCATTTTTAATGATCTATGCTATGGTCTCTGATAACTCAGAAGACCTTTCATGTGGAAGAAGAGGGAACAGATGGGCTCATGCTCTCTTCTCCTCCCCAAGCAGATGATCACAAACCATGTAATCTGCTCTCATTCTTGTTGGAAGGAGGACCCAGAATTGTTGGAGCTTCTGGTATTGGAATCTATGCCCAGTCTATTAACTGAGATGAAGCTCTCGCGGCTATCACTCTCACAGCTGTGCTCTCTGTGGCCTAGACACTGTTGGAAACTGTTAAATTTCCTCACCCATTACTATGAGTTAACATGAGATAACAGAAGAAGGAGGAGGAGGAGGAGAAGGAGAAGGAGAAGGGAAGGAGAGGGAGAGGGAGGAGAATGAGAGAGGGAGAGGAAGAGGAAGGAGAAGAGGAAGGAGAGGAGAAGAGGGAGAGGGGGAAGAGGAGGAGAAGGACAAGAAGAAGAAAAAGAAGAAGAAGAACAAGAACATGAACAAGAAGAACAAGAAGAACAAGAACAAGAAGAACAAGAACAAGAACAAGAAGAAGCACTAGAAGAAGAAGCACTAGAAGAAGCAGCACTAGAAGAGGAAAAAATGAATAAATTTTAAAAAGACCAGAGCATAATAAGAAGCCTGGAAGCAGACCTACCACATATGAGTGCCAACTTGTAAACCTATGAATGTTCCTCAAGAAAGAAAGCACACTTTAAAACAGAGCACTGGAGCTCTGGGGGCTGGGGTGTACAAAGCAGTGGTGACACACTTGCCCAGCACCCAAACATGGCCCTGGGTCTAATTCCCAGCACCACTAGAAAAAGTAAATTTTAGCTTGGGAGTGGTGACTCACATCTGTAACCCCAGAACTTGGGAGGTGGCAGAAGAATCAGAATTTCAAGGTCATCCTCTGGTACACAGTATGTTTGAGGTCAACCTGACTCACCACACAGTCTTATCCTCCCTAAAGGTCTATATAGACAGTTAACAGTTGCTAAAGGAGAGACATTGTAAGGTAAAAGGTCTGAGCCTACTTCTGGGTTTGAAAACCTACCAAAACCCACCAATTCCTGGGCTTGGTTGAAATCTCACCAGTGCCCACGCTGAAAAAAACCCATCCCCAAGAAACCCTGTATAAAGCCTGCCTCCTGCTCAGTTCCCTGCTGCTTCACACCTGAGCAGAGGCAGTCACTCACTCTCTCAATAAATCTCTTGTGTGAGGTTTGTTGTGAGGTATGGCTTTGTGGTATTCCTTGCCTCCCAACTGCCAGGATACCTTTCCCTTCAGAGCCATAATACTTGCATTGGAAACACCTGCTCCCTCAGAGTGGCAATACCTCCATTGGGGAAGCCTTTCCCCTAGAGCTGTAACACTTGCAGACATTTTCTTCAGTGATATAGACACTGATAAGATGCCTAAGCTACTATAAACAACCCCAGACCATTGTGTAGCTCTTTTCTCCAAGATTGCGAGGAAGCTTCTTAAAACACAAAATGTTGAAAGGTGAAGCAACAGGATGTTCTAAGGGGTACAGAAGTCTACCTGCAGAGAAACTCCTTATGCTCGGGAAGTAAACAACTCAAAATAGCTTCAGGAAGTCCCTGAAACTGACTAGATGCACTAGACACCTCCCCAAGCATATTTAAGCCTTAAGAACTGCTGAGGGACATTCAGCTGACTAGAAGAGGCTCTGACAAGCCAATCTACCTAGAAGAAACAGAGATTAGTGAAGCCTGGAAGAAGCAAAAACTAGCTGAGATACCTGGAAGAAGGTCAGACCAACTGAGCTATGTTGAAAGGACACTCTCCAATCTATTAAACCATCTGTGGATTGGGCAGTGTGCTCCAGGTTCTCAGTGAGCCGACAGTCACACAGGGGTGGTCTTTGGTGATGCAGCTGTCTTTGGGTTATTTCTGGTCCTGTAAGTAATGCCTCACTGATATCACTGTATGTAACCCCAATAAAACTTATTGGTCCACCAAGGTGGATTAGTGGTATCCTTACTTTGGTTTGTCATTAGTTCTCTGACACATATATCTGGCTGCCTCAGGCAAATGCACACACACACACACACACACACACAAATAAAAACTAAAAATAAAGCTTTTTTTTTAAAGTATTGCCAGAGGGCTAATGAGATGGCTCAGTAATTAAGAGCACTGGTTGCTCTTGCAGAGGACCCAGGTTCAATTCCCAGTACCCAGTTCACAACCATCTGTAATTCCAATCCCAAGGGATCCAACAACCTCTTCTGACCTCCATGGGCACCAGGCACACAAGCAGTGCACATACATACATGCAGGCAAAATGCTCAATATACATAAAATAAAAATCTTTAATCTCAAAAAATAAATCCCAAAATTTAAAAAGCATGGTGGCACACCTTCAAACCCAGCACTCAGGAGGCAGAGAGGCAGGTGGATCTCTTGTGTGTTCAAGGCCAGCCAGATCTTCATAGTGGGACCCTGTCTCAAACAATAAAATAAAACAAAAATGATGGAAAAGAATGGAAATGATACATACGAAAGATCAATGGTGGCTGGAGAGATGGCTCAGAGGTTAAGAGCACTGACTGTTCTGCAAGAGGTCCTGAGTTCAATTCCCAGCAACCAAATGGTGGCTCACAACTATCTGTGATGAGATCTGTCTCCCTCTTCTGACCTGAAGGGATACATGCAGGCAGAACACTGTATACATAATAAATAAATAAATCTTTAAAAAAAATCAATGGTTACTTCTAGGAAGAAAAATAAAATGGAGTAAGACATCAAATTTGGCCAGGTGGTGGCCAGGGCTACACAGAGAAACCTTGTCTCAAAAAAAAAAAAAAAAAAAAAAAGTCAAATTTGTCTTTATCGTCTCTCTGACATTTCATTTCTACATAATAGAAATATCTAATATTGCCCCGTCTTTGATGTGCTTAGGGAAGTTTTTCCTTTTCTTTTTAAATTTTCTCTTTATATCTGTGCTGGGCAACCTCTCCTGCCTTCTCTTCAGGCTAATTTATTCTTCCCTCAGTAATGGAGTGTCTCTTGAGCTGCTCACTATAGAACTCTTCATCTCTATCACTTTGTGTTCTTTTCAGTATTATAATTTGTATTTGTTTTTTAAATTTTTATTGAAATAGGATTAGTTCTATTTTTATTCTAGATTATCCTATTTCTGTTTCTAATCTTCTATTTATATTTCTTTTCTGTATAATTACACCACCTTCCCTCTTTCCTTTCCTCCTTCCAGCCCCTCCCAGCTATACTCCCTCAAACCCCTTCCCTGTCTCCCCTACTCTCAAGTTGATAACCTCTTTTTCTGGATTATTATTGTTGCATACATACATATATGTGTATGTAAGTACGTGCACAAATGTATATAAGTACAACCTACTGAGTCCGTTTTGGTGGTGGTGTATGTATGGTTTCTAGGCTGACCTCTCTGCATTAGACAATCAACCATGGAGCTCATTCCTCAGAGAGGCCAATTCTCCTTTTCCCAACAGTCCTAAGTTGCCTGTAGTTCTTGGTCTAAGGGTGAGGCCCCACAAGAATTTGTAGCTGGAGAGTTTTCTCTCCAGGTCCTACCAAGCCCTGGCAGTCTGACAGCCCATTTATAAAATACACACAGATGCTTATATTATTTAAACTGTTTGGCCTAATGGCTCAGGCTTCTAGCTATCTAGTTCTTACATCTTAAATCAACCCATTTCTATAAATCTATACCTTGCCACGTGGCTCATGGCTTACCGGCATCTTCACATACTGCTTGTCATGGTGGTGGCTGGCAGTGTCTCCCTCCGCCTTCCTGTTCTCTCACTTCTCCTCTCTGTTAGTCCTGCCTATACTTTCTGCCTGCCTACTAGCCAATCAGTGTTTTATTTATTAACCAATCAGAGCAACACATTTGACATACAGACCATCCCACAGCAAGAATTTTCTCGTTATCGTGTCCATTGATGTTGCCCTTGTCCCAGTCCTCTTCGTGCAGCCACTTCTAGAAGAGACTATTCTAACACTTCCACCCTTCCTTCTGTTTGTCTGTATTAGTCATTTTCATGGTGCTGTGACCAGCATAACTGGCAGAAACAGCTTAAAGAATGAATGATTTATTTGGACTAGACTTCCACGGGAAGGCACAGTGGAACAGTATGAACCCCAGTTACTAACCAGGAAGCAGAAAAACAGGCTGGAACCAGGAGCTGCCATCACTTTAAAATGCCTATCCCTAATGACCTGCTTTCACTAAGCACCAGCTCCCAAAAGTCCCTCAGCTTCCTCAAATGGCACCACCAGTTGGGGGACAAATATTTAGAACATGAGTCTGTTGGGGACAGCTCAGACTCAAATGATTGTATCACCTGACCACTGGAATTCTCCCATAGATTCATGCATACTGTCCACATTTCCACCGGGGCTTTTAACGTATTAATTGTGGCTATTTTAATTCCCAAATAGTCTTTGTGTTTTGGTTAGGTTCAGTTTTGTGGTGATATATTGTGTACCCTAATAAACTTTGCCTGAAGATCAGAGAACAGAACAAGCCACTAGACTAAACATAGAGGCCAGACAGTGGTGGCACACACCTTTAATCTTGGCACTCGTGAGGCAGAGATCCATCTGAATCTCTGTGG
The DNA here is from genome assembly GCF_004664715.2 of Peromyscus leucopus. Classification (NCBI taxonomy): domain Eukaryota; kingdom Metazoa; phylum Chordata; class Mammalia; order Rodentia; family Cricetidae; genus Peromyscus; species Peromyscus leucopus. The sequence goes on along the minus strand of NC_051063.1, from coordinate 137,787,259 downwards.
GTTCAAAGCCACCCTGGACTACATGAGACTGACTCAGTCTACGAGAGAAACAGTGGTGGCACACACCTTCAATCCCAGAAAGTAATATGGCAGCGCAGAGAAAGGTATATAAGGCGTGAGGAAACAGGGACTAAAGCCTTTTCGGCTGAGGAAGCTTTTTGGCGGAGGTTTTTCAGGCTGAGGAGCTGGTGAGGTGAGAGGTGGTGGCTGTGGCTTGCTCTGCTTCTTTGATCTTTCAGCTTCCACCCCAATATCAGGCACCAGGGTTTTTTATTATTATTAAAAGACCATTTTGGAATTCGTGTTACACAGTTTGGTTTACTTTGTGGCAACCGTGTCTCACTATGCAGCTCAGATTGGCCTGGAACTATGTAGACCAGACTAAGCTTGAAATTATGGCAATTGTCCTGTTTCTGCCTCCCAAGTGCTGGGATTATGAGAATGTACCATCATGCCTGGTCCTGTTTTGCTCACTCTTTTTTAAATATTTTATTGCATTTATTGATTTGTTGGGATGCTCTTGTATATGTGTGGGATTAAGAGGACAACTTGAAAGAGTTGGTTCTCTTTCCATCATATGGATCTCAAGGATCAAACTCAGATCACCAAGTTTAATGGCAAGCACTTTTATCTGCTAATCTGTCTCATCCACCCTTGTTCATTCTTTAACAATTGGGAAATTTTTTTCATATATTGTCCAAAAGGACAATTTCCTTTACCCCCAAGCCCCCAAACCTTCCATATTTTCTGTAATTTTTTACTAAATGGTAGAGAGTGTGTATAATAGTACAGAGCAACATAAACAGCACTTATGCCAGAAAAAGGGCACATGACTTCTCGCATTCATTCACCAGTGTTGGGGCATTGAATCACTCTAGCAAGGAATAGAGGGATTGTATTTGTTGTTGCTATAGTTACCACCCCTACACACTGGCTTCAAATTCCTCTGGGATACCTTCATGCTTGATGAGACTGCACGGTAGAGGGTATTTCTGTGTTTCTACTTCCCTTTTGGCTTCCAGCCTTCCCTGTGTGCGTGCACCACACAGGGGACTTCCTAGCATGCTATTCTGCCTCCTACAGTGGTAATCTACAATTGCTTATTACTAGTTGCTTGTGAGCCTTAGTGGGGTTCTCTGTTGTCCTAGAAATCCCTGTGTGCCTGAGCCTCAGAGGTGTAACTTCCTTTATGATCCTGCTCTTCTTCCTCCAGACAGCCAAACTCTACTATTTTCTCTACGACAGTCTTGTGCAGGAGAGGCTTGCCTGGCTTTTCCTCCAAGATTCACGTTTGGAATGGCTTTCTACTCCTATCCCTGGAATAAAAAGGATGATTGCCTTTTACTTTTCCCACAATGGGTCTCCCCTTGTGGTGTTACCTCCCAGTTTGTCCCCTTCCCTTGCACAGCTGAGAGCTTTTGTTCCACAGGTTCCTGCAGCGTTGACAGTCCTCTCAATCACAGGAAAAAAAGGTCCCTGGTCTCCTTCCTCTCCGAAGTCTGCCCTCTAAGCACTCCTCAGAGGTTCATGCAGAATAAGCTGCTAACGATGGGAACTTTCCTTGTGTATAGGGATCTCTGACTTTTTTTTCTTCTTTTTTGAGACAGGGTCTTACTGTGTTGCCTTGGAACTCACTCTGTAAACTAGACTGGCCTAGAACTCACTGAGATCCACCTGCCTCTACCTCCCAAGTGCTGGGATTGACAGCTTGTGCCACCATGCATGGTCAGATCTAATTTCTGTGAAGTCGGTAGTCTATATCAGCTTTTACCAATTGTGCTAATCAATTTCATATTCTGTGACAAAACGATTGAAAAAGTTAACTTATTGTGCTGGTTCATTATTTTTTCTATCTTTATTTTATTTTATTATTTTATATTTGGTCAACTTGATCCAAGCTAGAGTCATCTATGAAGAGGGAACATCCATTGAGAAAATGTCTCACTAGGCCAGTAGTGGCACTCTTTGATCCCAGCACTCTGGAGCCAGAGACAGGTGGATCTCCAAGTTCAAGCCCAGCCTGGTTTACAGAGCGAGTTCCTGGATAGCTGGAGCTGCATAAAGAAATCCTGTCTCTAAAAACCGAGGGTAGGGGGAGAATGCTTCCCTAAGCTTGGCCTGAAGGCAAGTCTGTGGGGCATTTTCTTAATTAATGATTGATGTGGGAGGACCCAGCCTGCTAGCCTACTAGGAGGTAGTGCCACCCCTGGGCAGGTGCTCCTGGGTGTATAAGATGGCTGAGCGAGCTGTGAAGAACAAGCCAGTAAGCAGGCTTCTCCATGGTCTCTGCTTCAGTTTCTGCCTTACTTTCCCTTATGATATAAAATGTAAGCTAAATAAACCCCTTCCTCCCCAAGTTCGTTATGGTTAGTGTTTTATCACAGCAATCGAAAGCAAACTAGGACATTTACATTGACAAAAGGGTTTATTTTGGATCAAGGCCATTCTCAACTACATAGAGAATTCAAAGCTACATAAGGCCCTGTCTCTTAAAAAAGGAGGATAAAAATGCAAGTTTAAAAAAAAAGCAAATAATAAAGGTAAAATACTGTCTTAGTCAGGGTTTCTATTGCTGTGAAGAGACGCCATGACCACAGCAACTCTTATAAAGGAAGACATTTAATTGAAGTGGTGGCTTACAGTTTCAGAGGTTCAGTTCATTGTCATCATGGTGGGACACGACAGCATATAGACAGACGTGGTGCTGGAGAAGGAGTTGAGAGTGGAGAAGAAGCTACAGCTTGATCCCATGGACAACAGGAAGTGGTGTGAGTATATCAGAGCCCTCAAAGCCCGCTTCCATGGTATCATACTTCCTTCCACAAGACCACACCTACTCCAACAAGGCCACACCGCCCATTAGTGCCACTCCCTTTGGGGATCATTTTCTTTCAAACCACTACAAATACTACTGAATACTTAACTATGATAGAGAGGAAATGGCGGAAACAGAAAATAAGACAAGAAAGGAAAATAGTAATAGAATTAAAATATGCAGGGACAAATAGAATTATACACCGGGGGCAAAACACTATGAAGCATTTGAGCAGCAACTCTCAGGGTCCTTGAAAACTGGAGTGTCAGGTATCTGCATGAGGCAGGCAGGCACTTGAACTTGTGGACTCTCGTCTTCCCTGGGGTTTGTGCTGGTACAGAGCCTGGAGTGGACAAATGTCAGTATCTGTCAGAGCTGTCTCCACTTTAATAGCTTCCCTTCTTTGCCTTGAGAGGCCTTGGCTCACCGCACTCAGCTGTACTGTCTAGGCTGGGCAGATCCTCTCATCTTCTCGAGCCTCCTGGCTCATACCTAATATAGCCAGAGGTGTCTCTCGAGTGCACTAGGAACATGGGAAGCAGCCACAGCTCTGAAATCTATCCTTGTGTCTCCTAGACTTCCTAAAGGAGACTTCTGTCTCCTAAACTTCTAGTGGTATGTGCTTGTAATCCCAGCACATGGGAGACTGAGGCAGGAAGATCAGAAGCTCAAGGTTGGGATGGAGGCATGGGGTTTGAAAAGATGGCTCTTCCAGAGGATCCATGTTCAGTTCCCAGCACCCAAGCCCAGCAGTTCACAACGGTCTATAACTCTAGGGGATCTGATGCTCTCTTCTGGTCTCTACATGTACCAGTATTCACGGTATCTTGATTTGCTTGCTAAAACACTGGCCAAAAGCACCTTGCTGACAAAAGGGTTTCTCTCATCTTACACTCCCATGTAACAGTCTGTCACTGAGGGAAGTCAGGGCAGGAACACAAAGCAGGAACCTTGAAGTGGAAGCCATGGAGGGGTGCTGCTACTGGCTTTCTCGCCATGGCTTGCTCAGCTTGCTTTAAGGACCCAGGACCACCTGCCCAGGGCTGGCACCTTTCCCAGTAGGCTGGGAAATTTTCTCATCAAGTAGAGATAATTCACTTCCAGCTTTTTCTATGTCCTCAGTGAAAAACGGATATACATACATACATTTACCTTTAATTTTTCATTTATTAATTTAAATGTTTCAGAGAGATTCTATTGAGTGAAACGTTGGGTCTGGTTGGTGTCTAGCCATGGTGGCACTCACCTGTAATCCCAGGGCTCAAAGGTGTAGGCAGGATCACGGATTCTAGGCTAGTATGACCTACGTAGTAAGTTCCAGAACAACTTGAGCCAGTCAAACAAACACACAAACTAAAACCCAATTGCTAGTTCATGGCTTGGCAAAGGTTTTAGCTGAGACTCTCATTATGATGAATAAAATGCTTTGTTACCGTCTGTGTAATTAAATGTGGCCATATGACTAAACAGGAACCAAGAAGACATGGATGAAAGTGTTATGTGAAACTTCCTAAGACATCTTTCAAGAGAAAGAGACATTCCTGTGTTGTAGGATGTAGATGTGATTTCTGGAACTCCAACCATTTTGTAAATGCAGAGGTAACCTAGTAGGAGAAGATGAAAGAAATAAAAAGAAGGGCCATAATGAGGCTGGTTTAGAACTGCTGAACTCTATCTGGAATGCCCACCTACAGGTGGATTTTATGTGGGAGAAAAATACATGTTTTGAGAACCCTGTACCAAACTCAGTCCAAACCTCTGTACTTGGTGACAACTTATTTTCTGTATGCTTGAATTATTAAATAATTTAAATTTTAATTAAAGCAAAATTGTATATACAATTTTTAAAAACACACACTGTCTTATTTAGAGTTTCTATTGCTGCAACAAAACATCACGACCAAAAAGCAAGTTGGGGAGGAAAGGGTTTATTTGGCTTACACTTCCACATTGCTCTTCATCACTGAAGGAAGTCAGGATAGGAACTCAAACAGGGCAGGATCCTGGAGGCGGGAGCTGATGGTCATGGAAAGGTGCTGCTTACTGACTTGCTTCCCATGGCTTGCTTCCTCATGGCTTGCTCAGCCTGCTTTCTTATAGAACCCAGGACCAGCAGCCCAAGGATGACACTACCCACAATAGGCTGGCCCCTCCCCATTTGGTCACTAAATGAGAAAATGCCTCACAGATGGAGACATTTCCTCAACTGAGGCTCCTTCCTCTCTGATGACTCTGTGTCAAGTTGACACACAAAACTGGACAGTACACACATTGAAGCCAGGCATGATGTTTGCGATCCCAGCAAAGGAAAAGGCGGCGGGATTTTGAGTTTGAGGCCTGCCTGACCTATATAATGGGACCATGTCTCAAAAAAATAAGCAAAGTAAACAAAAATTAAAAATATGTTGAAGATGAAAATATTTTACTTTCATAGGAGTGGAGACAGGATTTTCTGTGTAGCCTTGACTGTCCTGGAACTCACTCTGTAGACCAGGCTGTCCTCAAACTCAGAGACCCACCTGCGTCTGCCTCCCAAGTGCTAGGATTGAAAGAGTATATCACCACTGCCTGGCAAAAATTGTATTGCATTTTTTAATTTATTTAATTTATCTGTGCGTGTGATCGCAGGCCATGTACATGAAGATCAGAGGACAGTGTGTGAGTGTAAATTCTCTCCTTACACTTGTGGGTCCTGGAGATTAAACTCAAGTCTTCCAGCTTGGTGGCAACTGCCTTTACCTGCTAAGGCATCTCAGCACCCCCACAAAAAAAAAAATTTAAAATGTTAACACCATTCCTTCTGACACTAGGATTATGTGTGGTCGTTTTTATCTTATCTTTGTACACAATCAAATTTTCCACATTGAACATTATTTGTCTAAATTCTTTTTTTTTTTTTTTTTTTTTTTTTTAGTTTTTCGAGACAGGGTTTCTCTATGTCGTTTTGGTGCCTCTCCTGGATCTCAGTAGACTAGGCTGAGCTTGAACTCACAGAGATCTGCCTGGCTCTGCTTCCCAAGTGCTAGGATTAAAGGCATGTGCCATCACCACCTGGGTTGTCTAAATTCTCTTTGTTTACCGAGGTATGACTTTTCTTTCTTTGTGGTTGCCCTCCTCCTGACCCCACATAGCCCCAGTGTGAAATGAGAACTACTGTAAATGAAGATGAGGACTTTCCTCCCCATCTGCAACCTTAGCTCCTGGTTAGGATCCTCAACTAAAACCTGGCACCAGTGCAAGCTCTTCCTCTGGGTCTTAGGTACCATGTTACAGGACATAATTAACATTATCTTGGGCACCTCAGAAACCAACAGCCATTTTTCTTGGATCTGAATGGTCTCGTTCTTCACAGCAAGGACTAAACTCATTAAAAGTATCGAAAACCCCTGAATTTGAAGGGCATCTTTGTTTATCTCTTGATAAAAGATCTGAAATTCTATTTTCCTCATGCATTTATTTCTCTAATGCTGGAATAAAAATTACTCCATTTTATTTGAATAGTTGCAGGAGGAGGCAGGTATCAGAAATTCAGACACCACTTAAATGGGGGCCTCTGTTTCATGGCTCCCAATAAGACAGAATCTAAGTGACAGCCTGGGCTTCCATCAACTCAAAGTCCAACTGACACAGGACATATACACTTCTAAACTCACCCTCACAGTTGCTGACAGGATTCAGGACCTGGGTGCTGTTGGGTTGAAGGTCACAGGGTTTCCGTATATGTTGACCAGAAGCCATCAGTGGCTCCTCTCATCAAGCCTCTCCATCATGGCGGCTACCTTCATCAGAGCACACGAGCAAACACAGGCAAGAACAAGAATGGGACCCTGGTGGCAGGAGAGCGAGACCTAACAAGGTAGAAATCACAGCTTTTGTGACCAAATCAGGGAACCCATATCCCTATTGTCTCATCATATTCATGAAAAATCAGGTCTCGGAGTTCTAGCTCAAGCACAGGAAGGAGGTCACACAGAGGATTCAGCACCAGGAGTTGGGGGTTACTGAAACTCTCGGAGGACTGCCTATCTCACTAGGTCTCACCCTCTAGTCCATAAGTCCTTCCACAGTTTCTTCTGGGAGGCCTAGCAGGACCTCAAGCTAACTGGACTCCAAATGACCTCTTCTGCTTTCCCCAGTCCCACTGAGACACCCCAGCCATATTCATTCCTCCTTTCTTTCTCTTTGCAGCACAATCCAATTTGGCTTAGGCTTTCATAGGAGGAAAGTGGTAAACACAAGAAAAGGAAAGCTTGTCTAAAGCTAAAGACTTAAAAGATGTCCTGGTTTCCAAAAGAAATTCTGCCCCCTGGTTCAAACAAAACAAACTTTAAAAAACCCTCCCTGTGCTTGTCCGGTACACTTGACCCTGGGCCCCACAGTGCTCTATTCCTGTGCACAGTCACTGAAGCCACACTGTCTTTCTGAAAGAGTTATCTTGGCCTTAACTGGAGCTCAGCTCCACAGAGGGACTTAAAAGGAAACAAGAGCTCTTGGTCCCAAGCAATAAAAAGACAAATGAGTCATAACAGTCTGGATTCTCCACCAGCCTCAGCAGTTCCGTGAATCGCCTCCATAAAAACCCGCCCTTCCATCCCAAGCTGGGCTCCAAGTGCCAAAGCCTTCCATTCAAGAGTTTTATAACTCAGCCCTGTGCTCAGAAATGTCACTACACATAAGAGGGCCTTTGATCTCTGGCCATACCCAAGCCCAGAGTCTGCAGCGAAGCGTGGTTTGATAACTATCTAAAGAGAAAAGTGCTTTGGCTTCCTCTCATCTATTTCTATTCTACTTTTAATAAGCTGCTTAGCTCTGGGCAGCTGCCCTCTGCCCTCTGAGCTTCATCTGAATCAGAAGTAAAACAGGCCTGCGGTTATGCGCTCAGAGAGCTTTTCAAATAACGATGGTAGCACATAGTCATAAAGAGCTCACTGTGTGCTAGGCACCGTCCCCAGTTTGTGCAGGCTGTGGGGGTGCAAGAAGCTTGTGCAGACGAGGAAATGGGAGCATAGAGAAACTCTAAGTGACTGACAAAGCCATAAAGCCAGTAAAGGGTGGAGTCAGAATTAAAAAAAAGAAGAGTGCATCTCCAGAATAGATCTCACCCCTCCACAATGAGAAGAAATCATACACCTTATATATCCCAGTATGAAGTCATAGGAGTGTCTTTAATAAGAGAGAAACTTTGGAACAAAGTCCTAGACCTAAAAGCACATTCTTTTTCCAAGTACTGTTAGAAATCCCTTGGGTAAGGAGAGTGAATGGGCCAACTTTGTGCTATATGAAAACTTTACACAGGTTGTCAATGCTGAACTGAAGGCTCCAAGTCTGATTAATTTATGTCCTAAAACCTATGGGAAGTTATCCTTCTGTGGAACATAAAGATAGAAGGGCTGGGGGAAGCTCCATGCTAACACACTTGCCTAACATGTGCAGAGCCCTGGGTTTGATCCCTAGCAACAACAACAAAAAAAAATGTATGAAACTTGAGGACTTTATTACCTGCATACTGGGACACATCTGTACTCTCTGCATTCAAAATGCTGAGTGAGACCAAGACCACCCTGGGCTACATAGTAAATTTGAGGCCTGGGCTACAGAGCAAGACCTTGCCTCAAAATAGTAGTATAACAACAACAATAGTACATTTTAAAAAAAGGCTTCCTGATTCAAATTAGAAATCTGGACTTTTTTAAGTGTATTTTCATTAAGTATGGAAATACACAAAATACATCTAGGTCAGAAAATAATGATTGCTGTCATAAATAAGATGTATAATCTATCCTTTCAAACAGTGATATTTGAAAATTAGTTATGGGAGATGGGTCTGTGGGTAAAGTGTCTGCTGCACACAAGGATCTGGCTTGGGATCCCTAGCACCCAGAAAATCCAGGGGTAGTAGTACACATAGTTTGTTCTTTTACTCTTTATTTTTTGACTCTTTGAGGGGCCCGCCACCCAGCTCCCAAATTAATCACACGGAGGCTTATTATTACTTATAAACACCCAGCTTTAGCTTGGCTTGTTTCCAGCCAGCTTTTCTTAAATTAGCCTGTCTACCCTTTGCCTCTGGGCTTTTACCTTTCTCTATTTCTGTATATCTTTCTTTACTTCTTACTCCATGTCTGGCTGTGTAGCTAGGTGGCTGGCCACTGGTGTCCTCTCTCCTTCTTTTCTCATGCCTCAATCCCTCTTGCCTCCCGATTTCTCTTTTTCTCCTTCTATTTATTCTCTCTGCCTGCCAGCCCCGCCTATCCTTTCTCCTGCCTTGCTATTGGCCTTTCAGTTCTTTATTAGACCAATCAGATGTTTTAGACAGGCAAAGTAACACAGCTTCACAAAGTTAAGCAAAAGCAACATAAAAGAATGCAACACATCCTTGCATCATTAAACAAATGCTCCACAGCATAAACAAATGTAACACATCTTAAAATAATATTCTATAACAAGTACATGTCTATAACCCCAGCACTGGGGCTCAGAGACTCGCCGGCCCTGGAGGCTTGCTGCAGGTAATCCAGCTGAAATGTTGAGTTCTGGGTCCAGTGAGAGACCTGTTTCAAAATACAAGGTGGCAGGACTGGATTGATGGATCAACACCTAAGAGAACTTCATGCTCTTCCAGGAAACCTCAGTTCAGTGTCCACACCCGTGTTGGACAGCTCACAACTGTAATCCAGTGCCCTCTTCTAGCTTCCGGCATACATACACACACATAAATAAAAATTAAATACTTTTTTAAAAGGAGGAAAACAATAGAGGAAGACAGCTGATATTGACTTCTGGCCTCCACATTCTCACATAGGGATTGCAAACCTGCATACATACACCATAAACAGCCAGGAAGTGGTGGTGCATGCCTTTTTAATCCCAGCACTTGGGAGGCAGAGGCAGGCAGATCTCTGTGAGTTCAAGGCCAACCTGGTCTACAAAGTGAGTTCCAGGACAGCCAGGGGTATTACACAGAGATACTCTGTCTCAGGAAAAAGAAAGAGTGCAAGCTCATACTCAGCTACATAGGGAGTTCAAGGCCAGCCTGGGGTACGTAAGACCTTCTCTCAAAAAAAAATTGATTTTTTTTTGAGAAATTTTGAGTAAAATATTAGTTATTTTAATATGCAAGTAACTAATACAGTACAATCTACTTTCTTTTGGTGAGGCTGCCTTATTATCCTAGCCAAAAACCTTAGACTTTCACTGAAGTATTGAGAAATTGTTCTGTTTAGTGTGTGTGTTGTTGGGGATGGAACACAGGTCCCCACACGTGACAATCAAGCTGCCCCACTGCAGCCCAAGAGTTCTTTTTGGAATGAAATTGATAAGCAGGTAAAATACAAGCTTTTAGCTGTTCCAGACCACCCATTGGGGAAAACTGTCTGAAAGCAAGTCAGAAAGTGCTTCTGGTGGTGATAATAGAACATCATTACTCTATTCAGTGCCATGCAGCTAAGAGAGCCCATAAACTTACTTTTCTGTTTAAACCGATGCACTGGGTTTCTGCCACTTGTTACCTGTGGAGTCTGGACTAGTTCAGAGGTTAGCTCCCAGACTCTGTTCAGTTTCTGCTGACCACAGTAGGTAGTTTGAATCCCATAAGAACTAGGTACTCCAAAGCCCTGACCACGAGCTGTGTGTGTCGGCTAAAATCACCTAGCAGTCTGTGTATAGCTGCAGCTGACTTAGGAAGCATCTCAAAAGACCCAAGCCTTCAACTAGAGGTCATACAAAATAATCTAGGGAGTTAATAAACAGTACGCACCACCACCACCACCACCACCACCACCACCACCACCACCACCACCACCACTGCTGTACCACTAGGCAAAGATACCACATATTTTCTTTGTAGAGGAAATAACCCTGAGCAGAGTACAGTTATGAATCAGTAGCTGCCTATAATTAGGGGCTCTCCCCTCCTTCCCCCACACCCCTATAACATCTGAATTAAGGTAGAGAACAATGAACTGCCCATCAGTTGGTTGAAAATTAGCCGCATCTTTTCTCATGTTTCCCATGACTCAACTCCTGAGAAGCAGGCTGCTGCAAGTCAGGAAAACACTTCTTTGGAGAATTTAATACCTAAGTGGTTGGGAGGTTCCTTCTCTCCGTCAGCATCAAAATAATTCTACCTTGGGTCTTCCACGTAAGACTCAGCATGACTCAGGCATCCACTCCAGAATACCCACCTATTGTGTAATTCCAGGCCTTGTTTCTACATACAGAGCAGTATAGGAAACATATGTGCATGCTTTTAAATGATAATTATACTAAACAGCGCACTTACCCACCCAGATGGAGACGTGCCTGACAAGTCATTTCCAAGCTCACCTGCTCGCCTCACTCTCCAGAGAATTAGTCACTGCACTGTCTTTAATGTGGAATATTCCCTTACATTAAAAAGAAAAAGGCAGTCATTGTTGCTTGGTGAGATGGCTCCGTCAATAAAGTGCTTGTCCTGCAAGCATGGGAAGCGGAGTTCCGTTCCCAGGGAGCACATTAAAAAAAAAAAAAAAAAAAACCGGCATGGCAGCACAAGTCTGCAACCCCTGCTGAGGAATCAGAGACATGTAGATCCCTGGACATCCCTGGCCAGCCAGCCTAACGGTATTACTGAGCTCTGTGTTCAGTAAAAGACCCTGTCTCAAAACATAAGGTGGAGAGCAATGAAGAAACGCACCTGTGTAGACCTACATGCTTATACATGGACACACATACACATATGAAGTAATTGCAGTGATTGTCACACATGACATCTACTTGCGACATCCCCTCTTGGCTATCACCATGCCTAGGTGAAAGATCCTAAGGAAAAACTAAGCTGAACAGAGAAGATGGCCTCCAAGTCACAATCTGGCATCAGCTTCCCTCAGTGCTTAGGAGAGGGCTCCTGCAGATGTAATAGGGCCAAGACATGTCAGGGAGTTCTCAGCAACAAAGAGATGGCCATGGCTTCAAGCTGGACTACAGGGTGGGCTGGAAAAAAAGGATGCCTCACATGTGGCCTGGACTGATGAGTTGTTCTAAACTCGTCCGGGCTCAGTGGGTAAAGATAGCTTCCAAGAAAGACTGATGACCTTAGTTCAGTCCCTTGGCCCCACGTAACTCCAGAGGGCAGAACCAATCTGTAACGCTGTCTTCTGACCTCCACATGCACCTCACAGCACACCTCACAATAATTATTATAATAAAGAATACAAATCGAAATTAAGCTGAGCATGGTGGTGCAGGCTTTAATCCTAGCATTTGGGAGACAGAGACAGGTAGATCTCTGTGAATTTGAGGTCAGCTTGGTCTGTAGAATGTATCTCAGGCCAATCAAAACTAGTCTGAGAGACCCCGTCTAGAAAACAAAACAAAATAAACCCACTGTGATCTATGCCCTCATCCTCTATCCCGCATGGGTAAGTGAAAATACAAAAATCCTTTTGGGTAATCTGAATGTGACCAACAGATCTAAGCAGCAATGTATGAAGCAAGTACATCACTATCTGTTCCAATCAAGCCGAATTAAGAAAATAATGTGGGAGCTGAAGAGCTGGCTCAACAGTTGTGGTGGTTTGAAAGAAAATGGCCCCCAAAGGGAGTGGCAATTCCCTATTAGGAGAATTGTTGGAGAAAGTGTGTCACTGTGGTAGGTGGGCTTTGAGTTCTCCTATGCTCAAGCTGCTCCTAGTGTCACAGACTACTTCCTGTTGTTTGTAGGACTCTCGGCTACTTCTCCAGCACCATATCTACCTGCACACTGCCATGTCCTGCCATGATGATAATGGAGTGAACTTCTGAAACTGTAAGTGAGCCACCACAATTAAATGTTTTCTCTGTAAGAGTTACCATGGTCATGGTGTCTCTTCACAGCGATGGAAACCCTAACTAAAGCAACAATGAAGAGCACTTGTCAGTCTTTTAGAGGACTTGAGTTTGATTCCCAGCACCTACATAGGGGCTCACAACTGTCTGTAACAATAGTCCTAAGGGAACCGATATACTCTTCTGACCTCCTCCAGCACCAGGCACACACATGGTATACAGACATACATGCAAACAAAACACCCATTCACATAAAATAATAAAATGTTTTTTTTTTAATTTTTAAAGAAAGGTAAAATAATATGAAATTCAAAACCCTGTCTTCAAGTTGAAGGTGAAGTAAATGGCAGTGTTGAAGTGACTGGTGACAGCCCTCAGTTTGTCCCAGGTTATACCTTGACAGAACTGTGAGCACAGCTCCTTTCTGGAATCTTCTTTCCCATGCTCCAGGGACCCTCTCTCATCTTTTCTATCCAGACCTTGTTGTTGGTTGTTTTTGCTCTTTTGGGGGGCCTGCCACCCAGCTCCCAAATAAATCATACACAGAGGCTTATTCTTAATTATAAATGCCTGACCTTAGCTTGGCTTGTTTCTTGCCAACTTTTCTTAACTTTAAATTACCTCATCTACCTTCTGCCTCTGGGCCTTTACCTGTCTCTATTTCTGTATCCCTTTCTTTTTTACTCCATTGCTGGTTGTGTAGATGGGTCGATGGCCCACAATGTCCTCCTCCTTCTCTTGCTCCTAGATCTCTTCTTTCCTTCCTTGCTTTCTTGCTCTTTCTTTTTCTCCTCCTAGATTTCTCCTTCTATTTATTCTCTCTTTCTGCTAGCCCTGCCTACCCTTTCTCCTGCCACTCAGCTCTTTATTAGACCAATCAGGTGTTTTAGACAGGCAAAATAGCACAGCTTCACAGAGATAAACAAATGCAACATAAAAGAATGCAACACCAGGCAGTGGTGGCACACGCCTTTAATCCCAGCACTCAGGAAACAGAGCCATGCCAATCTCTGTGAATTTGAGGTCAGCCTGGTCTACAGAGAGAGATCCAAGACAGGCACCAAAACTACACAGAGAAACCTTATCTTGAAAAACAAAAAACAAACAAACAAAAAAAGAATGCAACACATTTTTGCATCATTAAGCAAATGTTCCACAGCATAAACAAATGTAACAACACATCTTAAAATAATATTCTACAACAAAACCTCCAAATTCTTGTGTCATGTTTTGTCTTTTTTTTTTTTTTTTTTTTTTTTTTTTTGGTTTGTTCTCTCATTTTTGGTGGAACACTTTCTACTTGACATGGTTTGAGAAAAAAAAGGGGGGGATGTTGCATGAGATAGTCTACATGCTTGAAAATATTTTTCATCCCTCAAAGTGATATGATGGCTTAGTTGTAGAGTTATGGAGTGGATATAATTTTCTTCAAATTTATAGAAGTGCAGTACTTTCTTTTTACACTTAGTTTATTTTGTATGTATGTCTGCGTATTACATGGGTATGTGTGTGCCATTGTGCACATGTGGTCAGAAGAAGACCTCGGGGAGTCAGTTCTATTCTTCTACCATATGGGTCCCATGAATTGAGCTGGAGTCTTCAGACTTGGAGGCAAGGGCCTTTGCCCACGGAGCCGTCTCACTCCACCTAGAAACACTTCTTGCCTGCTGAGTGGCTTTGAGGCCAAAGCCGTTTTGTTCTTCATCCTGATGGTTTTCTTCCCACTTTCACTGGATGTTGGGGGTCACATTTATGGATCTGTGGAATGTCTGCAAGTCTGTTTTTACCAATTTTACTGTACACTAAATAGGACTAAACTCATGTCCTTCAGTTCAGAGAAATTTCTTGGATTATTGGTAATTTCTTATTCTATGACTTTTCTGTACTCTCATTCTAGAAATTCAAATAACTTGGGCATCAGATATACTGAACTTATTCTTTCTTATATTCACATCCTATTTTCCATTCCTATGTTTGCATTCTTCACTTCTAAATATTTTTCAGCATCATCCTTCCCTAGGTCTTCACTATGTAGCTCTAGTAGGCCTAGAACTCACTCTGTAGACCAGGCTGCCCTAGAACTCACAGAGCTCTGCCTGCCTCTGCCTCCCAAGTACTGGGATTAAAGGCATGCACAACTATGCCAGCTTTTGGGTTTTGTTAGTTTGCTTTATCTCAGGCTATTCTGTTAGAGATTATTCTCACATGTCTGGTACTTCTTTAAGAACCTACTCAAACCCAAGATACTGCTTTTGGGGTTTTATCCCTGTAATAGGCACCATCCATGTTTAGTTAGCAAGGCAAACAATACAGAAAAAAAAAAAACCAGCAGGGGGTGTTCCAGTGAGTTGGATCCTCTGGAACTGAAGTTCCAGGAGATTGTGAGCTGCCTGTGGGTGCTGGGAACCAGACTTTGGTCCTTAGTAAGAGCAGGAAATGCACATAACTGCTGAGTCATTTCTCCAGCCCTGTGTCATTTAAATGGAATCTGAAGAGTATCGAAATTTCGCATCTCTGAGAAACTCTTAGTGATACTGATGCTGCTAGTCTATGAGCATGCTCTAGAACTCAGTGGAGGATTGGTGAGATGGCATGGTGGTTATGTGCAAGCATCCAGAGTCTCTATCCCCAGAACCCAAATAAACGCCAGATGGGAATGGCAGCCTTCCTATATTTCCAATCTTGGAAATGTGGAGACAGAATCCCCATAGCAAGCCGGCTAACCAGATTAGCCATATCTGAGAACTCTTGGTTTGATTGAGAGACACTGACCCATTGAATAAGGCAAAAGAGCAACTGAAGATGATTGCCAAAGTCAACCTAACACACACACACACACACACACACACACACACACACACACACACGAGAGAGAGAGAGAGAGAGAGAGAGAGAGAGAGAGAGAGAGAGAGAGAGAGAAGAGAGAACCTTAACAGGGCTTCCCTAAGGAGCCCACAGTCGATCCTTACGCTTACTGCTCTGACTTTCATAGCAGCTAACAAGGGGTGAAATTCGCTCTAGCTCCTGAAGAATCACAGTTATGACTATTTCCTGAAGAAAGCCCCAGGTGAGTTCAGCGTTATGGGAAGGAAACAAAAATACTCTCAGCCAAGTTGCCCTTTTAGCATAGATTTTTGTTTTCTCTAAAGGCAAACAACACAGGGGAAAAAAAAAAAACAGCAGGGGATGCTTGGCTTTGAAGATAGAAGCCATGATTGGTTAGGGTGGGAACAGCATGATGGCACAACACAATTGAGCTCCCTCCATTTCTCTGACAACACCTACTGAGAAGCATAATCAGGCAGTATGTCTCATTGAATTCTTACAGTGTGCTCCAATAGGATGAAGCATGCAGCGTGGCTCTTGACCTCTTAATTACTGTGACGCCTCATTGAACAGTTTCTTTCCTCCCAGGAAGCATGCCGTGAAGTAAAACTCCCAAGCAAGTAGAACTGACTCCTTAAGGCACTCAGATTTGATTGATTTGAAGTACGTGTTTTGGCTAAGAGTGGGGTTTGCTCTAGCAGAGGACCCTAGTTCAGTCCAGAACCCTCATCGGGTAGCTCGCAACTGCCTGTCACTCCAGCTCCAGGGGATCCTAGACCATCTGCTAGACTTCTCAGGCATCTGTACTCATGCATACACAGACACACACACACTTTTTAAAAACATTAAATGTATGGGTTGTTGTTTTTTTTTTAACATTTCTGGAGTTTATTGTAGTTTTAAGTAGAAAAACATGAAATAAAGTTTAAATTTGGCTTGAGGCTTGTAAGCCAACATTACACATATCTACTTTTAGAATGTTAAATAATAACCCACAAGACATTAAGGGAGTCTGTGGCTATTTGTCCCACACCTACATTAAAGAGAGCACAAATCTATTTGTGCTCAATATTTGGGCTTTACCATCTTCTATCAATTGTCACCTGATTTCTGCTTTTATTGGTCTCACTTCAAGTTGGCTAGTCCACCTCTTCTTTGCTGTTTCTTCACTGATACAGATTTTAAAATCCATAACTTATAAGAAACAAGCCTACCAAAGCCAAACTCATGGAGGGCCTGGCTACCCTGCCTAAAGATCAAATGTGGAATGGGGGCTGGTCTTTCTGATTTCATATCTGACAAATTCCCAGCTGCTACTCATGGTGCTGGAACAGGAACCTCAACGTGAACTGAAATAGAGTTTCCCGATGAGTCATCTCCTCAAACATGATATCCTTTTCCTTCTTCCAGACTCTCCCTTATGCGGGCCTAGTTTGAAGTCTTCCATGTCTGCCAACACTCTGAGATGCTTAGTTCAATCCTCCTAGCTTTTTATCACTTCCTTCTATACATATTTTCATAGTCTGAAATTGCCCAAGTAATCAGTTAAGGCCATATTCTCCACCCCAACAATCAGGCCAATAATTTATTGGATGAGTAAAGAATGATTATATAACCCGGTGTGGCAGAGTATGCCTGGAATTCCAGCATCTGGGAGGCGGAAGCAGGAAGATCAGGAGTTCAGGGTCATCCTTATCTACGTACTAAGTTTGAGACCCCTTAAGCTAGATGAGATCCTGTCTCAAAAAACCAACCAGAGCAAAACAAAAAAGATTGTATAAATACACATCAATGATCAAACACTGTCTGTAAGTCAAATATTATTTAGATAATTTTCATTTTACCTTATTTAATCTTTAAACCTTTTTTTTTTTTAAATTTTGAGACAGGGTTTCTCTGTGTAGCCTTAGCTGTCCTGGAACTCGCTCTATAGCCCAGGCTGGCCTCGAACTCACAGAGATCAGCCTGCCTCTGCCTCATGTGTGCTGGGATTAAAGGCATGTGTCACCACCACCCCAACTTAACCTTTACACTTTTATAGCCATCTAGGAATAAAGAGCTCATGCATGTTCTAAGCTGGAGTAGGGGGTAAATAGACTCATTCCTTTAAGGTCATGTTTGCTAAATGGTATAACTGGGATTCAAGTAAAGCCAAAATATATTTCATTAGACTGGCTACCGCCCCATCAAAAGCAAGATGAACAGTGAGGTGCAAGGAAAGATGGCAATCCGTGGTTTATAAAACAAAAAACAAAAAAAAAAAAAAACCACAGCAATCATATTGGCACCTCCATCAGCTACATCCACACCCCTGCCAGTTCTTAGAACATTTTCAACCCACTGTCTCTAGTCTCCAGAACTAAACAATTAGAGCAAGTATAAATGACAAACCTATATGTCTTTGCTTTACTTATTTGTAAATTACATATGGTACTTTACCACTTAGAAATATCACATTAAAGGGGATTGGAAAGATGGCTGATTGATTAAAAGCACCTGTTGCTCATTTAGAGGACATGGGTTCAGTTCCCAGCACCCACATGGTGGTTCACAATCCCAGTTTCAGGAGATCGAACTTCCTCTTCTGACTTCCCTAGGTACCAGGCACACTTGTGGTGTACACACATATATGCATGCAAAACACCCATACACAAATAAATTTTTTTTAATCCCACTAAGGAAGCAGAAAATCTGATGGAATTTAGAAAGATGAGTAGGTAAAATTGGGAAAGATAGACTTGCAATAGAACTGAACGGCTCTTCCCTGCCTCATCCTATACCACTGGTTCATAGCCAGGGGCAATTACACACACACATACACACACACACACACACACACACACACACACACACACACATGATCACATCTGTGCCATGTTTGTATATTTGGCTGTCACAACTTAGAAGTGCTACCAGCATTCCGTGGAAAGAGTCCATGGATGGTGCTAAACAGCCTATCATGTACAGACACCCTGCCTTGTGCACAGCGAATACTCTGCAGCCCCAAGGTCAATGGTGCTACAATAAAGAAGCCCTGGTTGAAGTCACAAACACAAATAAAGGAGGAATGGGACTGAAGTTCCTGCAGATGTGGATGTGTGCCATCTCCCTGTCACACCGGGAAAAGAAAGCCAAGCGCTCAAGATCGGCAAGCCTTGGCTTAGGCTCTGTTTCTGATTGCCCGCACACAAACTTCAGAGGTCAGGTCTTGCTACAGTAGCCTTTGGTTTCTTTCTGCTCAGAAGACCTGAAGAAGTATCTGCTACCTACAAATCCTGTCTCCACTAGGCTTTTGGCTGGCTTTCTCAGTTTCCCTCCCATCAGGAAAGACAAAAGACATTTGCAAGAAAAGGGAAAGAGAACTGGCCAGAGGAAGAGCTGGCCAGAATCAGCCAGAAAAGCTCTTGCCCCGCCCTAGGCAGCCAGACTGATGGCAGTGGGTGTTCCTGCAACCCTTTTGTCCTTCGTTTTAAATGACCTCATCCTCAAAGTGCAGTATCCAGAGCAGCAGAGCTGGCACCAGCTGGCATCTCCTTAGAATTGTAGCATCTCAGCCCTCCCGACTCAAATCTCTTAATTTTACCAAGATCCCTGAGTGATTCAGAGTCACATGAATGGTTGCAAGGCTCAGTGATAGGATTTCTAAGAGGCAAGATAAAACTTCAAGTGGACAGCTGAAGACAGACGCAAAGCTGACTATGTAGCATAATACATGATTTCCTTCAGGGATGTAGTATCCTCTGTGTGTGGTAGCTTGTAATGTAGAAATGTGAAGGAATATGTAGAGAAGACAGGGGACATGTAAAGATCATGGTATTCTCTTACATGTTCCAAAGGAATTCACCTTCGCCTTTGGATACAGGAAATGTACCCAGCATCTGAAGAGCCACACAACCACATAAGAGATAGGTCTGTCTCTGTAGCCCAGGATGACCTTGAATTCATAGCAATCCTCCTGCCTCAACCTTCCACAGGCTAAGCTTACAAACATGAGCCACCACTTCAGCTTATTTTGTAAATACAGAGCAAGAATTTAATCTCCCATTAAAGGAGAAAAACTGATTTGATCAATATTTCTAAAACAGCATTTCACAATATCAAATTTTTATAAGAAAATAAAAAGTACATATCTCACTAGCCTGGGTTGCCCTGGAACTAGCTATGTAGACTAGGCTGACTTCAAACTCATAGAGATCTTCCTACACCGGCTTCCTGAGTGCTGGGATTAGAGCATATGCCACCATGCCTGGCCTTATATTCTATTTTTAAATAACTTAGGAAACAACTTATGGTGGATGAGGCAGGTTCAACTTCAGATTCATGTTGTAGAATATTAGTTAAAGATGTGTTATATTCTTTCATGCTGTGGAATATTTGTTTAATGATGCAAATGTGTGTTGCATTCTTTTATGTTGTGTTTGTTTGACTCTGTGAAGTTATGTTAGTTTGTCTGTCTAAAACACCTGATTGGTCTAATAAAGAGCTGAACAGCCAATAGGTAGGCAGGGGATAGGATGGGGGGTGCTGGCAGGCAGAGAGAATAAATAGAAGTGAGAAGAAGAGGAGAAAGGAGCAAGAAAAGGAGAAGGAGAGGAAGACACCAGGGGCCAGTCACACAGCCACACAACTAGCCACGGAGTAAGAAGGAAAGAAAGGTATATAGGATAGAGAAAGGTAAAAGCCCAGAGGCAAAAGGTAGATGGGATAATTTAAGTTAAGAAAAGCTAGCTAGACATAAGCTAAGCTAGAGCCAGACATTCATAAGTAAGAATAAGTCTCCATGTATTTATTTGGGAGCTGGAAGGCGTACTCCCAAAAGAGCAAAGAGTAAAACGAACCAGCTACAGATTCACTCTCAACTCACCCAAATTAGCTTGCTTTGATTCATTCAACAAATACCGGTTTCACTGGTTTATGCAAAGAGTTCTACAAATTGCAAGGAATGCAACCACCCGTGCACCAGCCACTGCAGAAGCTTTGGAATTGCAGGCAGCCCCTGAAAACTCAGGTTAAAAAAATGAAAGATGAACAGAATTTGTGGGGTGGGTAAGGAGGGACAGGAACTATGAATACATTTATAGATTAAGAAACCGCGTTCCTGGGATTCTGGCCAGGTCCTGATTTCTGGACTCACATTGTCCAGAACACAGGTCTAGCTTGGCTCTTACCTAAAGCCCCAGCCATGGCTCATGGTGAAAACATTGTGTTTTGTTTATTTTTTGAGGAGGAGTCCTGTTGCATAGCTGTGGCCCAAGCCTTGAACTCAAAACATCCCCTACCACAGCTTCCCAGTGCTGCGGTCACAGATCCGCACCACACATGGCTCTGGTAAAGGCTTTCAGAGGACAATGTCACCTCATCTTGCCAACTCCTGTATGTGACTCAACAGCTCTAGCCTACTCAAAATGAGCAAGTCCCCAGTTCCTAAGGCTCTCAGACACCAGACAGCATGTCTAGAAATGGCCACTAGAGGCTGCCCTTGGTCTCCTCGCCCGGGATCTAAAGGCCTAGAGCATGTTTCGGGGCGGGCTTTGTTCAACCCTGAGCACTCTGTTGTGTCCTAACAGCTCCACGCGCTGCTGGGAGAAATCAACCAACAGGGAAATAAAACGGAGGTTTCTAGAAGCTGCCCCACCTACAAAAGAGTTCAAAGGCCATTGAACTTTCGAGCTCAGGGAACATTCTGAGCTGTGGGATGAGTGTCATGACAGAGGAGCAGAAGCTGCTCCTCAAATATGTCCAGAGAAATGTGAGCCAGTGAACCACAACCCAGCCCAGGGCGGGGGACCTAGGTATTTGTCTAAGGAAGGGAAATGGCCTGGCAACATTAGTGAGTTCCTCTCCCCCACACTGCTTAGGACCACGTTTTCCCTGATTTCAAAACTTGAGCTGAAATATGTTAAAAAAACAACTTGACCATGGAAAGCTGTTAATAGTAGCAGAGCAAGGACGCTTCTTTGATTTGATTTGTAAACAGATCATGCAATTACATTATTCAAAAACTCACTCTATATAAAAAGCTGGAAAGAATTCAGCCTTTAAGAGCAAGTATTACTCTTGTAAAGGACCTGTGTTTCATACAGGGCACCCCATGGCGGCTTACAACTGTTAGCAACTCCAGTTCAAAGAGAATCTGGTGCCTTCTTCTGAATTCTTTGGGCACTGTATAAACATGGAGAACAGACACACATGCAGGCAAAGCACCCATACACACAAATAAAAATAAATAAAAAATTTTAAGTGTAGAAAACGTGCCCCACTCATGCCCTAATCTGCAACTTTTTTCATCTTCTGTCTCCACATGCGGTGGTACCCACCACCATTTCCACCTCATTGCACATTTTTACCATTTTTTTTCTGAAATAGGGGCTAATGTACCCCAAACTGGCCTCAAACTTGCTATCCACTGAGGATGACCTTCCACATCTGATCTTCCTGCCTAAGTGCTCAGATTATAAGGCTACACCACCATTTACACACTTACCCAGCCCAGGGCTTCAGACAGGCCCTCTACCAACTGAACCGTATCCCCAGCCCCCTTCCAGCACCCCTTCGTGCGTGCACCAGTTAACACAATACATATTCTTTTTTTCCTCCATATCATACATACTGTTCCAGATTTTGCTCTATTCCCATGACAAAATATATCAAAGGCTTTCTGCATCGGCACACAAATGGCTTCCTCATTCTTTGCCTCTCACAGCTACACAGTGTCCCATTGTATAAAATACAGTGATTTAATTAGGAAGTCTTCTATTAGTGGAAATCAGGCTGTTTCCCACCTTTTGCTTTTCTGAACAATGCTTCAGTAACTTCATACCTACATCCTTTTCACAAGCCAGAGCCAGAAGCCCACATCCAACTGACTCTAGTTTGTGTTCCCTCCACTCTCAAGCCAAGGCAAGACAAAACAGAGGCAAGCTCTGGCCAATAAATGCTCCCATTTCGGCCCTATGCCCATCTCCTATCTCCCCTCTTTCCTTACCCAATTATGAAGCCCATTCATATTGGAAACAGCCACGGGCATTCTGGACAGAGAGCTCCTTCCATTTTCTCTTTTCATGATTGCCTTACTCCATTCCTTAAATACAGTGGGACTATAATAGGGTTGAACTAGAGACAAAAATCTGAAGGTGGTGTGTGTAAAATGGGATTTCTGCTACCCTTTGGGTCACATTGTTTTCTTCATGCCTTATAGAAGTTCAAAGCTTGTCCACTGTGCTAGCTAGTTTCATGTCAACTTGACACAAGATACAGTCATCAGAAAGGAGGAAGCCTCTGTTGAGAAAATATTTCCATAAGATTGGGCTGTAGGCAAGCCTGTAGAACGTTTCCTTAATAAGTGATTGATGGGGAAGGGCCCAGCCCATTGTGGGTGAGGCCATCCCTGGGCTGGTGGTCCTGGGTTCTAGAAGAAAGCAGGCTGAGCAAACCATGAGGGGCAAGCCACTAAGCAGCACTCCTCCATGGCCTCTGCATCAACTCCTGCCTCCAGATTCCTGCCCTGTGTGAGTTCTGTCCTGACTTCGTTCAGTGATGGGCTATAGAATCATAGACCAAATAAACCCTTTCCCCTCCAACTTGCTTTTGGTCATGGTCATAACAATAATAACCCAAACTAAGACACCTACCATCGCAGACCACAGGCCTGGATTCCAGTTTAGACCTTGAAGGAAGGCCCCACTAAACTACCTGCTGCTTCAGAAGCCAGCATCTTCCATGCCTTTGGCTGTGACCTAAGGGCTGGGGAGTGAGCAGGGACACCACTAGACATGCGGGGGTGGGGGTGGGGGTGGCGGGGGAGTCTAGCTCATGAGAGAAGTACAAACCATCAGCCAGGTTTTCATTCTCATCAGCTGTGGTCATTTGTCAACTCTTTATACTCACTTAGTCTCAGTCATAGCACTTACCTTTCAAGGTATCTTTTTTTCTTTTTTTAAAATTCCCCAAAATAGGAAGCAGGATTAAGAGAATCTTAAATAAACAAACAAACAACAACAAAATAAAACAAACGCAAGAGAGGGCAGGTTGGTTTCAGTCATGGGATTTAGATGATGGACTGCAGGCATTCCTGGGAGACACAGGGTCCTTCTGTTGTAGACGTATTGCTTTAACTGCATGCCAGTGACTTTTTGGGTGAATGGCATAAGACTAGGTAGGCACTCTTGCCTAAAGGAGGTGCAGGGACCTCCCAAGTGTTTCAAATACATCGAAAGGCACAAACCCAAAGTTATCTGAGCTGTAACAGAGCTAGAGAACTATGCCTAGGGTCTCCTTGAGAAAAGTGTGTAGTGCAAGTTGGGAACAGAGGAGGAAGAGGGCCAGCCAATTCTTGGATTCCTTGAGGACATGGAACTGAAGCCTCAAAGACCCCGCAGGCAAGGAGTTCAACAGCATGAGCAAAGGCCCACTTGAGGGCACTGTGACCAAAAGCTAAGTCCAATTAAACACTTGGGGTGTGGGGGCGGGTGGGTGACAGACAGCAAGGTAATAGCTCCCGAGGAACAAGATTTAAGGGGGAAAGTTGAAACAGAATTGAATTAGATCTCATAGTCCTTGCGTATTAGCCAATTCCTCTGATCTTACTTTAATTAGACTCTGATCTTACCTTAATAAGTTCACCCTGACCCTCTTCAACAATTTGAGGCACGGTTGAGCAGAGTGCCCAGCAAGCCTTTCTCAACTGATTCAGCCCTTCTGTCTTATCTCTGACCCATGACCGCATTCTGCTAATCACAACAGGCTTAAGCTGCCTTTTAAACTCTTACCAGCCTCGCTCTGTTCTCCTAGTATTCCTGTGTCTTTCCCTCTAGTTGCTGGTTGTGAAAGGCAAGGCTGTAGCTTTCTAGAAACCCACAGGTACTGATTGATTTTTTTTTTTTTTTGGTCAACTTGACACAAATTTACACATATCTGGAAAGAGGAAATCTTCATTGAGAAAACGGCTCCATAAGATTGGGCTATAGGCAAGTCTGGTGCATTTTCTTAATTAGTGATTGACATGGGAGTGTCCAGCTAACCTCTGGGCCGGTGGTCCTGGGATGTATAAGAAAGCAGGCTGAGCAAGTCCTGGGGAGCAAGCCAGCAGCACTCCTCCATGGCTTCTGCATCAGCTCCTGCTCCCAGCTTCCTGCCTTATGTGTCTTCCCTCAGTGATGGAGTATGACCTAAGAGTTGTATTGAGAATGAGACAGCCTGCATCTCACAGATGGAGTGGACAGGGACAATGCATGATGCACCCATGCATGCCCAAGGTCACACTGCAGAGGAGTGTGAGGCTGAGAGTCAAACCCCAGCCTCTCTATGACCGAGCCTCACCACGTACATCACGCTGAGCGTTCTCTCATTTTATTGAAATCTCACCTAGGGCCAAGTTCTTTATATACTTTCTTTGAGCTATAACAGGACTGAGCCAAGAGCTTAAGTGTCAGCCCATCAGCATTTCAAAAACCTGCCACTTCCACATGACCCCAACACCTAGAGCTAAAATTGGACAGGAGCTGGGAGCTCAGGCATCTCTTTCCTTTCCTGGTGATTTCATGGTGTGGGGGAGGGAACCCTGAATGGGCAGAGTCCAGAATAGGAAATAGGCCCTTAGCTTGTACTCATGTAGTGTTCTCCTTATACCTACAGTCATATTTAAGACATATAGAGCTCAGGGGTGCAAGGTGGAGCTCAGTAGCAGAGTCTGTGCTTAGAATATACAAGACAGAGCCAATCTCTGTAACCACTCCCAGCCTCCATATATAGTCTTTCAGAAAAGTAAACCAGTTTATGGATTTTCCTTGTGCTTATTTGGAGAAATGATACAATTCAACTGCCTTGTGTATTTGTAAAAACATTTTATTAAGTATTTGGTTTTTAGGTAACTTGAAAATAGAATCTTTTTTTTTTTTTTTCTTTTTTGGTTTTTCGAGACAGAGTTTCTCTGTGTAGCTTTGGAGCCTATCCTGGATCTCACTCTGTACTCCAGGCTGGCCTCAAACTCACAGAGATCTGCCTGCCTCTGCCTGCCTCCCAAGTGCTGGGATTAAAGGCGTGTGCCACCACTGCCTGGTGAAAACAGAATCATTTTTACTACTCCCCACCCCTGTGTGTGTGTGTGTGTGTATGTACATGTATATATGTGTGGAAGTCAGAGGCCAATTTGCAGGAGTTCTCTTCTGCCATTTAGGTCCTAGAGATCAAATGCAGGTTCTCAGACTTGGTGGCAAACACGTTCACCCACTGAACCATCTTACTGCCCTGGAATCATTTTTAGTAAACAAATGGACTGTTTAGAGGAAGGAAACTCACATTCGTTATGTGTCTATGATATGTCAAGTGCTTTAGCAGGATCATTTTGTGGAGGGGAATATTTATTTACTTTATGTCCACTGTACAGATAAAGAAACGATGTTCAGAGCTGTTATAAGAAGAACAAGTAAGTGGCAGGACTAAGATATTTAAGTTTGGTTAGTCAGCATCAGATTTGAATAGGTTTTGAGAACACTATCAGAGGGTCAAAGGAGATAACTTTTTTCCTGTTGAGACAAGGTCCCCCTGTGTCTCCATTCTTAGGGGACAGGGTGGTATCTGAGTTAGGGTTTCTATTGCTGTGATCAAACACCATGATCAAAAGCAATTTGGGGAAGAGAGGGTTTATTTCCTTTTATTTGGGGAGGAGAGGAAGAGGCAGATTTCTAAAATGCTGACACTTACCACTTGGCTCGGTCCTGTTATAGTTCAAAGAAAGTATATAAAGAACTTGGCCCTAGGTAAGATTTCAGTAAAATGAGAGAACGCTCAGCATGATGTACGTGGTGAGGCTCAGGCATGGAGAGGCTGGGGTTTAACTCTCAGCTTCACACTCCTCTGCAGTGTGACCTTGGGCATGCATGGGTGAATCATGTATTGTCACTGTCCACTCCATCTGTGAGATGCAGGCTGTTTCATTCTCAATACAACACGGTGTACTGTAGCTGAAGTTTTCCTGTGTCCCACCCAGTCTGCAGTCAATCAGACCCAAATAAACACACAGAGGCATATATTAATTTTAAACTATATGGCCTAATGGCTCAGGCTTCTCGTTAGCTAGCTCTTACATTTTAAATTAACCCATTTCTATAAATCTATACTTTACCATGTGGCTTGTGGCTTACCAGTACTTTTCATCTTGCTTCCTCTGTGCCTGGCTGGCAACTCCTGACTCAGCCCTTCCTCTTCCCAGAATTCTCCTCATCTGCTTGCCCTGCCTATACTTCCTGCCTGGCTGCTGGCCAATCAGCATTTTATTAAACCAGTGTACAAGGGCATTATCCCACAGCATTTCCCCTTTTCTGTCTAATCAAAAAGGAAGGTTTTAACTTTAACAAAGTAAAATTACACATAACAAAATGGTTATCAAGCAAGAATTATAGTTAAAATATCCAGTCTATTTGTATTTGGCAAATTTAAAGAAAATATTCTATCATCTATCCTATATTTGTGAGTCTAAGGTTTCATATCTAACTTATCTCTTATCATAACCAGGGAAAATCATAATTATAGCTATCTGGTTTTTAACTACATCAAAGACCTCAGAAGGATATAATATTACCTAAGTAAATAGGAAGTGCTTTGTAAGCAGCTTCCAAAAATCTGGAAATGACAGAGACATCTGGCTGCTTGAACAGTCATCCAAAGTTCCTCTGTAATGTTGGGGCATCCATCTTCAGCCAATAGGTCTATAGTCTTTTAGTCGCTTCTTCCTGTGTTCTGTAGAATGTTTGGCAGTTTCCTCTGCAAAGCAGGAAACTTGCGGCGAGCTCCTCGACCAGCAAGGAAGAACGACCACCACGCGAGGATTCTTCTCAGATCACACTTTATTGGAGCGCCTCTTGGTTAAGGGAGAGCGGGAGGTAAGGGGCCCCGAGGACTAAAATGCAGCTGCTTATATGAGGAATCAGGCAAATGTGCCGTACTGTGATTGGGTCCCGCCAGAATGCAAGCACAAGGAGCCACAGGATAGGCTAAGGACATAGAGCCAATTACCATACTCGCGCATGCGCAGGCCTCAGGACACGTAGTCCTAGGAGCATAGCCAAATATGGAGTTGTTTACAGCTGGGCTACCAGGAAGTCAGCGCCATCTTAGAATGGCGGCTCCCTACAGAAACTGAAGGGCCATCTCACCTTGCAAAGTTCAGTGGTCACCTTCCTATGGGTCCAGCATGTCCAGTTTATACATTTTATCAAGCAGTCCAGGCAAGAACAGTTTCTTGCCCAAGTGTCTAATTCTTGCTGTGAAGAAGATAAATTCCATATGGAATGTCTTTGACACCCATCTTTCTCTCTGAAGTAAATCGGTGCTGCCAGGAGTAGATGTGTCTCACTGTCCAGAAAGTATAAGTTTTTAAAACATTTTAAATGCCATATGCTGTAGGTTTTTGAAGTGTTTGAAGATTACTAACCTAGTTGAACTATATCTATGTATACCTAGAAAACTCAACATGACTATAAGTTTGACTACCATAGAAGACTAATTATTAATCTGTATTTCTTAATTATCTGTTACAATTTAAATAAGTTACATAAACATAATCCTTAAACAAGAGTAGAAATATATATAGTATAACAAAATTAACTTTAAATTTGTATCAATAAACTAATGGCGCCCAACATGGGGCATTGATCCACATAGACCTAAGAAAGCTTAAAGATTCTGAACACACAGAAACAGAGCCACACTAGGCTTCCTAGTCTCACAGTCTCATGCCAGCAACAGTGCAGACTCATCTCCCGAGAGCTGCCTGCAAGATGGAGCTGGCTGCCAGCCTCCATGAGCTAAACAACATGGCTGCTGACTCTGCCCATTTCAGCTTTTCAACATGGTGGAGGTAATTCACCTCCAGCTCTGGGCCATGCTTACCATCAACTCTTGGAAACAGGGGTCTATGCCTCCATAAAGCAGCATGTAGCCCAGAAACTTTTTTTGTTTCCTTCTGTGCTAGCAAAAGCTAAATCCACCATGCACCACACTGCATAGTTTGGAGACATCTCTGCATACTGCAGTGGGAATTTCAGACAGGGTGGGACACAGGAAAACTTTCAGCTACAGTATACTGTTCCACTGCTTCTCCATAGGGACCAATTTCTTCCACTTGGCATCTGTAGAAATATCTGGCTCAGCATAACTACAACCCTGCCTGACCAGCCAGTCACTTATTGGAAGTGCTCCTCCCTTGACAGTTTTGTGTTTTATGGTTTTGAGCATCTGTGGTAGAATTATTTGCAGGCTCTGAATCCTGTATCTGAGCAGGCAGAGCAGAAGGAACAGTTCTCCTAAGCTTCCACTCCATGCCACGTCATCTGGTGCCCATCCCATAAACCAGGGCAGTGTATCACCCCATCATACTTTCTCAGTCAGCATCCTTTCCCTTTGAACAAAGGCAGGCTCTAATCTCCAACTGGGACTGTCTCAGGAGGCCCTTTGGTGCCCAGGTCTGGAACTCTGAGTCTCTTGTCTATTTCTTACCCTTCCACTTTTGCTTTCTCTTGCGCTTCTTTGTGGTGATATTTTGTTTGTGCTCTAACAAATAAAGCTTGCCTGGAGATCAGAGTGCAGAGCTAGCCACTAGAGGCCAGGCAGTGGTGGCACACACCTTTAATCCTAGCACTTGGGATCTCATGCCTTTGATCCCAGTACTTGGGAGGCACACATGACTTTAATCCTAGCACTTGGGAGGAGGAAACAGGAAGTAATATGGCTGGGTGGAGAGAGAAAGTGATAAGGCCGGGTAGAGACTGGAGCTCAGCCCTTTCAGTCTGAGGATTCCTAGAGGGAAGAAGTCTTTGTAGTGGCTGGCTGCTCTGCTTCTCTGATCTTTCAGCTTTCACTCTGATATCTGACTCTGGATTTTTATAATTAAAACCAATTAGAACTCATGCTACACTTTCTGGGGCATTCTCTTCTTTTTTCAGTGACTTTTTGGAGTCTTCTTTTGCTTTTGTGTTGTTCCTTTGCTGTATCTCAGTGACCAAGGTTAGCAACTCCAGTATTCTCTCCTTTGTACATTACTCATCTAGTTGCCATGCCAGGGAGAAATCCCAGGGACTGCTCTGTGCTAGGCAAGGGCTTGCCCACTGATCCATACCCACAGCCCACACAGGTTATTTTAATTCCATCATCTCATCTCTCAAACTAACATTAAAAAAATGCCTTCAAAATACCTCCTAACCATCATCAGTTGAAGGCCTTAAGATTCAGAAATACTAAACAACTAGATCAGCAACAGTATTTGTATTCAATGCACACTGACACATAAACAAAGCAATTATGTATTTCAGTATTAAATTTTCAATAAAATCACACATCAAATTAAGGCAACAGGCAAAAAAAAAAAAGTAACTGACTACAGGGCATGGTGGCAAACACCTATAATCCCAAGGAGCTGAGGCAGGAGGATCTCAAGTTAGAGGACAGCCTGGACTTTATAGTAAGGATTTTGACTCAAAACAAAACCCAAACAGAAATGATGGTGGTACACTCCTATAGTCTTAGCACTTGGGAAAGGTAAGGCAGGAGGATTGCTGAAAGTTCAAGTCTGACTGGAATATATAGTGAGTTCAAGGCTAGCCTGGGCCACATAGAAAGACCTTCAAAATAAAACAAAACTTAGCCAGATGTGATGGCCCAGCATTCAGGAGACAAAGGCAGGAGGATCCCTATGAGTTCCAGGCCAGCTTGGTCTACAGAGTGAGTTCCAGACAAGCCAGCCAGGAAGTGAGACCCTGTCTCAGAAACAACAACAAAAACAAATAACAACAAAAAAGACCACAATGCATACAACATGTAAATACTCATGGCACACGCTCTCACCACGATGTACTGCACCATTCCAGACCCAAAAGCAAGTAGACTGAAACAGGTGGCCATGAGCCGGAACAAACCTCCTCTCTTTCTCTAGTTGATTTACTGTGGCTATGTCTAGGAACGGGAAGCTGGCTAGCTCATTCTATCAACGAATGTTTAAACACAGAGAGGTTGACTGACCAAGTTGACACAGTTAGTGAGGGGGGGAATCTGCAAAAGAGGAGGGAGGGATGTAGAAATTAAAGTAAGGGAAACTTGGGGTGGAACCTTGGCCCAGTTACCCACTAGCTCTGTGATCTTTTGGAAATTATTTCAATTCCCTGAATCACTTTTGCCTCCGTGGAAAAAACATAGTATGCTGTAAGACATAGTTGAATCTTGGACATAGTTGAATCTTGGACCTTTGGGTTTCCAGTAATTGAAGGACTAGTGACTTGGACTAATCCTCCTGCTGAAAACATAAGCATTGACTAATTCTTCCTTCCTTTCCATTCTTCCCTCTCCTTCCTTCCTTCCTTCCTTTTTCCCTTTCTTCATTTATTTATATTTCCCCCATCTCTCTCTCTCTTTCTCTCTCTCTCCTTCTCTCCCAAGGATGACTCTCACACATTGTGGAACATAAGGTGACCTTGAACTTTTGATCCAGTTTCCACTTCCCCTCTATGGTGATTACAGGAATGCATCACTGTAAGAAATGGTTTTTGTTACTGTTGTTGTTTGTTTGTTTGTTTTTCTATCAAAGGTAGTTTGTCCACCAAGGTTCAATATTACATAAATCTCTCCCACCTTGTAAAACCTATGTGCAAATGTATCCTGCCTACCTCCACGTCCAGAGTTCTGGGTTTACCACTCAAACCTAGGGCTTTGTGCATGCTAAGCATGCATTCTACCAGCCGCTCTATATCACCACACTCTCAAGCTAGATAGTTACTACAACAGGGATACAACTCGGAGACAAAGTGGGGAAACAGGTACGGTAAACACATTGACGAACAACAAAGGGAGACATTTGTGCACCATGTTTTGGTCACATTAAAATATTCCTATTTCTTCATTCAAACACCCATGCAACTTCTAGTCTTTCAACTAGCTGCTTCTTCCATGGCAAGCATCACCATTGTTAACCACGAGATCCTGAGGTCAGATGGCCCAGGTTTAAATCTTGACTCTTCCATTCCATCCTTCTGGTTGTTTTCCTCATCTGAAGAAGAAGAATCAGCATGATATCTTCTTATGACTTATTCTGAAGATCAGATGAATAAATGCACAAAGAATGCTCAATGCAACAGCTGGCTAGTAAGAAAGCACTATGTAGGCTGGGTATGGTAGCACATCCCTTTAATCCCAGCACTCATTGGAGGCAGCTGGATAGATCTCTGTGCTTTTGATACCAGCCTGGTTTACACAGTTCCAAGTGAACTACATAGAGAGACCCTGTCTCAAAAAACAAAGTCACTATATGATGATGGGGTGGTGCAAATGATTCTCTGAAATGCTATAAGACCTCTCCTCATTTGTCAAGTTGTAGTAATCCTGTATACAAGGTAGGTAAAATGTTACCTACCCCTTAACTCTTCTTTGCTTCTATGCACTAAAACACTTCACATATGTGTCTCTCCTGGAGCACTTAGCAAAACGGCTCTTAACTTAAGGGTCTCGACCCCTTTAGGGGTCCCATACCAGGTAATATCAATATCCTGCATGTCAGATATTTGCATTATGATTCATAATAGTAGCAAAATGACAGTTATGAAGTAGCAATGAAATAATTGTATGGTTGGAGGTCACCACAGCATGAGGAACTGTGTTAAAGGGTGGCAATGTTAGGAAGGTTGAGAACCACTACCTTAGCACAATATGTTGCAATAACACATTGACATTTTTATTTCCTCTATAGAACTATACACCTGTTCATAAATCCTTTTTACTGTGAAAGCATGAGTTGCTAGAACTTGACACAAAGGAGATGCTTAGCATTACTTGGCAAAGGAGTATATTGATTTCGCTTGCCTCAGAATGGAAAGATTTCTTGTATAATAACATTTCTTTTGAGGCTCCTGCCCTCTATTTTGTGCTGATATTAAGACAAAACCATAAAGAGTTGTCGGATCACTTGAATTGTCACTATGAAATAGAAATTTCTTAGTAACTACCCAGTACCTTATCTGCCTGATTTGGTTCTGCATGAGCCACAGAGTGTCTGGAAAATGACTAAACCACCATAAAAATGATATTGGCAAACATATGGAGCTAATGAATCATGAGATAAGTGACCAAGAAAAATTCTTCCTGCTTGTGTAGGAATGTGGATTTGAATTGACTTCCTGGTTCTGTGGTATTAATGGGAAGAATACTGACCTTGGGGTCAGAAGATTGGAATTTAGAGCTTAGATTCACTCATTATTTGTTAAGTGACTGCACAAAACTTAGCCTTCCTAGACTTCACTTTCCTTGCTTGTAAGTTGGGTTTCGCTGTACGTACCATACCGTGTTTGCTGTGAGGTCAGTATGTTGAAGCAACTATCAATGGTTGAATGTTTTGAAATTATAAAGATGGTTGACTAAGCTAGGTCCCAGTGTATGGGACACAGAAGCAAGGGGACCAGGAATTATAGGAGACCCTTTTCAGAAAATAAGCAATAAGAATACTTGACTGTAGTTGCCTATGCTAGAAAAGGTCTGGTTCTCACCACTCAGTGGACAGCCTGGGCTTCCCATATTACCGAATCAGGTACTTTCCCTAGGAACAAAGTGATAGAGTATTTGTCTTCCAGGTGCAAGGCCCTGGGTTTGATTCCCAGCACTAAAACAAGCAAAACAACTCCCCTTCCCCCAAAAGATAGGCCTCTTGCAATTTGAACAACATCTTCAGTTTGAAAGTTTGGCAAGTGTTTGAGCTCAATTCCAGAGAAAATAACCCTGGAGGGATTTGTTTGGGGAGCACGTAGGAGGCCTCATGTTTCCCCATGACTGGACATGCTCTGACACATTCATCCACAGCAACAAGTGGAGAGAGGCGTGGGATGCCCCAGCTGAGGCCTGGGAACATCGAGAAGACTCTCTAGAATGATATGGATTTGAATATCAGCTCTGAAACACCTAGGCTAGGAAGTAAAAACTATTTCACCTCGTAGGAGACCCATGTCAGGCCAAGAGAGTCAGGGCATCAGGGGACTCTGGTGGTAACACATCTAAATCATTCAAGAGCAGACTCTGGCTTTAGAGATTCATTTGCTCATCCTAATTATTTATTTAGTCCTCCCCATTTTGAAAGCCAAAGCCAGTTCATCACACGATGAAGCCATTCTACTGTGGTACTGCTTTGTCGACGAAAACCATATTATTTCCCTAGTTGTATATTCATGGAGTTAAAGGACACTAGAATGTAATATTTATACAGTATCAGTAGGAATCCACAGAAGCTAAGACCCAAAGAGAAGTGGTACACCCCTGGGAAGTAGTGAGTGGGACCAGAGGCCAGGTGTCTTCACTCCCAGTCTAAAAAATATGCCAGCTTCTCATCCTCCATCCTCCCAGACCAGTGAACCTGGAGATGTCAGATGTTTCCATTGATCAGCTGTGATCCAAAGAGAGGGTGGAGCTGGGTCAGAGAGAAATTTGGTAAGTAAACAACTTAGCCAGCTGCAAGGCAATTCAAGCCTCCTACTAAGATAGACGGTATGAGCGTCATCATCTGTCCAAAGGAGGCCCAGGGTGTCAGTACACTTACTGGAGTTGCAGCAAGACCAAATAGGTTTGCCCAACCAGTTCTCTTCCTCATTAGTCTCCCCAATGCGGGCCGGGGATTGAACCCACGGCGTTGGGCATGCTAGAGAAGCACTCTACCAACTGAGCTGCCACAGCTCCAGCTCAGAAGCCAACACCTTAATGACAAGGTTCTAGATCAGTGGTTCTCAACCTGTGGGTCGTGACTCCTTCAGAAGTATCTATCAGATACTTACCTTATGATTCATAACAGTAGCAATATTACAGTTATGAAGTAGCAACAGAATAGTTTTATGGTTGAGGGTCACCACAATATGAGGAACTGTATTAAAGGGTCACAGTATTAGGAAGGCTGAGAACCACTGCTCTAAACCCTATTTAACAGGTGTCAGGCATCACATTTTATCCTTACAACTCTCTGAGTTATATAACACTAATAATTTACTATGAGGAAACTGAGGCAAGAGGCTCAATGACATTCTTTCCATCACAGGTTTAGTAAGTGGTAGTGGGGCATAGCTCGGAATCTTGGGTCCATCATTTGAAAACACCATATATTGAAGTGACTGAGTATGGCGTAGTTTAGTATTTCCAACGATTTGGTTGTCATAAAGTATACAACTATCTGCATGTATGTACACACAGATGTAAACAAATGGCATTCTCTAAGCAATGCCTTGAATAAAGTAACTGTATATTGAACATTTGAAAAAAGCAATAGATAAGTTCACATACATTGAGCGATCCAAGACATGTTTACTGTATATATTCACTAACAGACAATAAATTGGAGAACATATACTGCCCATTAAACTCTGTCATCTTAAAGTTACAGATTAGAAGTGGAATTGCTTCTAACCCCTATTCTTCAGGACTTTACCTAAATTCAATTCTCCCAAATTTACATGCAGAGATTGTCTTATACGTTGTTAGTGGCTACTTGTGAAGAAAATTTGGTCTCAATGTACTACTTCAATGACTTAGTATCTTAAGTATTATAATTTAGGATTTATAATATTAAACTACATATTACACATAATGTCCAAAACAAATGTTTCTGCACTTTGCAGTACCTGGAACTCATGAAGAACTAAGCCTTCTTACATATAATTACCGTCAGCGCACTTTCAATAATTTACAGCGTGAGAAGCACATCATTGAATGCTCCATGTGAGTTGATTCCAGCATCTGTCCCTGTAGCTCTGGCAGGATAATCTGGTGATGTTCACATTAGATATAAACCTAGTTTAGGTATTACCAGAGGCTGTTGGCCGCATCACATGCTAACCAATAATTATACTAAGATGATTTCATTGTAGCTCGCTAGTTTCAATTTTCAATGACCAGTGGGGAGATGGCTTCACATGTGTATGTCACCAGCATGACATTAGGTTAAAAATGAAGCTGGAGAAACAGAACCTAGCACTCCCCACCTTGTTGATGGTAGGAGCCAATCCAGCCACACTTGTAAAACTATGGGTACCGAGCAGCAATGCGTTCGTGCTGAGATGGAGCACTGGATAGAATTCTGGGTTGGTCATTTTTGATCACAAGAATTTCCAGCCGAGCAGGGGTAGGAACGCTCTTTAATCCCAGTACTCGAAAGTTCAGAGGCAGGTGGATCTCTGTGGTCTGAGGCCAGCCTGCGTTACAAGCTGATTCCAGATAACCTGGGCTGTTACAAGAGAAACCTTGTCTCAGGGTGGAAAAAAAAGAATTATCCAGAAGTTCAGACTCACAGAAACCACATGTATTATAGGAATTAGTGTCTGTCTTGTGGGTAGGTGAGAGTTTTTAACTCTTTTTTTTCATTAAGCCAGTTTTGGGTAGATGGTAGACATAGTTCTATTGTTCAAGACTTAGTACAGGATACTAACTAACCAACTTAAAGAACTGACCTCATTCAATTTGCCAACATGCCCCTTACTTGTTATCTTCAATTACCTGAGCAGCATAGCCTTCCTGGTGTGCAGATAGTTATGAGGTCACCATCCAACAGAGAGTTTTATTCCAGGGTTGGGCTTTGTGAGGGCCTCTTCTCCTGCTTAGAAGCCTTCGGGTTCATGGCCACCTCCTGTCACTCCTTCCATCCTTTGGCTGTGGTGACAGGGCCATTTGTTCTGTAGGATACGTTTAAAGGAGCCATCTTTTTGCACATGACTTTATTTTCTCTCTAATTAGGTCAGAAGCTTCTCAGGGACAAAGATCTTTTGCGTTAGTTTGACTCTCACCACCACATATGCATAGCATTTCTTTTGGTTCATAGCGTCTCAGCAAGCTTTGTTGACTGCACTTATTTTCGCTACCTAACCTCCAACATGGTGGAGGCCCCGGCCCCCTACCCCTACCTCCATCCCACAAAATTAAACAAGCCAGAAAAGGGTGATGGATTGAGCGATGGTCTGGATGTCCTCTGGCTTCAGAAAAATGAATGATTCTCTCTAGCCATTTTAAGGGGAATTCTTAATTGCAACATCACATTTTACCTACACATTAATGGCTTTTTTTGTTTTGTTTCTGTTCATTGTTGAGGCAAGCATCTCACTTACCCTAAAACCTAGACAACCTATAGACCATGCTAGCCATACTAGAATGCACAATGATCCTTCTACTTCCGGCCTCCCAATGGTGTTTATGTGTATAGGCCATCACATCAGCCACCATGAGAACATTTTTTTTTAAGACAGCAATTTCCTGTAAGCCTGGGATGGTCTTGAACTCCTAATCTTTCTGCAAATGGGTGTTGCATGCTCGTTGCAACACCATACCCAGCTATAGTGACTTTTGTTTTGATTTGCTTGAGACAGGGTCTACATATATATCTTGCTTTGATGCAGCCTCAGAATGGAAGCTCTGACTCTCTGTAGACCAAGCTAGCCTCGAACTCACAGAGATATGCCTTGCCTCCTCTCTCCTGAGTCTCTGAAGTTAAAGCTGTGTATCGCCATGACCTGTAGCTGTGTAAACTTGTGTAAACAAGACTTTAGTGAAGCCTTACAAGCCGCTAGGTTTCTTATGGACATCACTATTTCATTTAATCGCTCACAATAATAACAACTGTTTGTTATTTAACCACTGTGGATTTGACTGTCTGGGATAGGAAATATATTGTATAATATAGACTCTTATATATATGTTACTTCTTTGATAGACACATTCTAATAGGGCATGCCTATACATTATTATATTTCCAGAATGAATGTCAATTTTCTATTTATAACTAAGTTTTGAATAAACAGCTAGCGAGATCCATCCCAGTTGAGGCTATGTTCTTCATGGTTCCACTTATGACCGCACAATATGAATTGGATGGTTTTATTGAAATTCTGTCTTCAAAGCCTGCCTGTTAATTTTACTTATCTGTGGATTCTGTTCTCACCTCTTGTAAGAGTGTACTTTAAGGATCAAGCTTTTTCGGCAATAACGTCGTATGTAAAATGAGGAGGACTCAGGATAGTGGTAATACATACAAATTATGCATTAAATAAAGGAAAGAAAGATGGAGCATCGTTGCTTTATTTTTGTTCTTTTTATTATAAAACCTTAGTGGGTTTCTGTTTTTAAGATTATCTTTTATTGGCACCCTATTGCTACGAATATTTTGTTCTTGTTTTGTGTTTTGAGGCAGAGCCTCATGTAGCCAGGCTGGATTCAGCTGGCTATATAGCTGAAGACCCTGGATTTCTTAACTTGCTGCCTTACTTCAGAAGTGCAGGAATTACAAGTGTGCCAGACCGCACCCGGTTTATTGACTCAGCTTACAGTCCTCGGTATGCAAATGAGAAAACTGAAGTCCAAGAAGTCACATGACTTGTTCTAGGTCCCACAACCCTTAAGTCATGAAATCGCAATCTCGCCCCAGAACTAACAACGAAGCAGAGTAGAGCTTCCTAGAAAATAGGAGATTAAATAAAATGCACACTTCAGGATTTGGATGCTGTCTTTACAGTGTTCTAGTGTCTTGTGGGAAACAGGTTAGTCTGAGTGCAGGACTCTGAACTTCTGACCCGGAGAATGTCAGATACTCTCTGATGTGGTCCACAGAAGCCCAAGGAGGACGCACAAGAGGTCACAGGTCAAAGCCACGCATCCAGCCAATCTCATGGTCCTGAGAACTTTTAGAGATGCTGCTGCTCACACATCCTTCGTGGTGACAGGAGAGCCCAGAAACCACAAGTTGCACTGAATGACCTTGAACTCTCAGCAGACCATGACCTAGGGAGAAATCTAGCTGGAAACAGCCTTGCGTTATGGATATTGGACGGACAAGATACAAGGAACTATTTTTAGATCAGGAGGATACTCGATTTCTCTCCTCAGCAGTCATTCTCTTGCTTCTGGGAATACCCCACTTATTGACAGATCCCTATCCTGTGCTGTTGGTCAATTGACTCGCTTAGCAGGTGACTCAATCCAGCCAATCACAGCCATATACTCCCCATCACCGTCTCTATCTCCTGTAAATCATAAGGACAGATTATAATTATTACTACTACTATTGGCCTGTGTCTTTTTACAATATGTGTGTGCTCGTGTGCATGCAAGTATGTGTGTAGAGGTCAGCTGACAATTTTAGGTGTCACTTCTGTGAGAAACAAAGAATAATCTCAGAGTCCCACAAAGGAACACAAAGAACAATGCAAAAGGAGCTTGCCCAGTCAATTCTTTTTGTGGAAAGAGTGCTTCTAGCCCTAAACGGATCCAGCAGGCACTCATGGACAAGACAGTCTTTTCTCCCTGACAGAGGGGTAAGTGCATCTTGTCCCGTTGGTGGGAGCTCACCTTCATAATCTGACTCCATTGACCTATTGACGCAAACAAAGAAAGAGGTTCAGAAAACAGGAGTTGTTGCCTTTGGTAGATAAAACCTTGGATAGAAAAAAACAACAACAAAAAAGAAAACACAACAACAACAACAAAACTTTTCTCACAGTTCTCCCCTTCTGTGTTGTTTTTTGAGGGAGGGTCTCTCCTTGTTCTGCTTCTTTGCACACTCCTGGGTAGCTTCCAGGTGAATGTTGTGTCTTAGCTCCCATCTTTCCGG
This sequence comes from Peromyscus leucopus, assembly GCF_004664715.2. Lineage (NCBI taxonomy): Eukaryota > Metazoa > Chordata > Mammalia > Rodentia > Cricetidae > Peromyscus > Peromyscus leucopus. The sequence goes on along the minus strand of NC_051063.1, from coordinate 137,748,212 downwards.
GATCCCTGGGATTGTAGCTAGAATGACTGAACCTGGCTTGCTTTTTTCTTTCTTTCTTTCTTTCTTTCTTTCTTTCTTTCTTTCTTTCTTTCTTTCTTTCTTTCTTTCTTTCTTCCTTCCTTCCTTCCTTCCTTCCTTCCTTCCTTCCTTTCTTTTCTTTTCTTTTTTTTTTTTGGCAAGGTCTTACTATGTACCCTTGGCTAGCCTGGAACTTGCTATTGTAGACCAGGCTGGCCTAGAACTCATAGATATCCACCTGCCTCTGCCTCCTGGGTGTTGGAATTAAAGTTATGTGCCACCATGCGTGGTTTACATCTCTTTATTTTTATTTTTCTCTGTGTTCTGTAGATAGAGCTCAAGTGATCAGGCTTGCACAACAGGAGCTCTTGCCCACTGAGCCACCTCACTGGCCATGCGTTAGTCTGTTCTGTTCACTGCTGTTGCCCTGATAGAGCTTGGCCTATGGTAATGATTCAGTGTATGTTGTTTCAGTGAGGGAGGGAACATTTGGAAAAGCAATGGACCTCACAGCCTTTTCATCCAGACTTAGGTTCAGAACTGCACCCTCACAGCTGCTGATTCCTTTTCCTTTGGTTTTCCAGTTTTTGGGTGTGCATTTTGCTTGCTTGCTCATTTGTTTTGAAACAGGGTCTCACTCAGTAGCCCAGGTTATTCTAGAACTCACTGTATAGTTAAGGCTCGCCTGTGACCCTCGATGATTCTCCTGCCTCAGCTTCCTAAGTGCTGGGATCGCAATCATGAACCACTGTACTCATCTTCAACTACTAATTTCTTGATGTTGTACAAATTACTTAATATTATTGAGATTCAGTTCCTTACCCCAAAACGGGACATTAAAAAAATCTGTTCCTGGTGTTGAGGTTATGTCATACAGCATTTGCCTGCCACATTGCAGGCTCTGCTTACACATATGGGATGAGGAATGAACTTGTTAAACTGCTACTTCTTGCTCATCTTTTGGGGATCCACGATGGCTAAAGGACAAGCAATGGTATATATTTGGCTCAATATGAGAATCAATATTTTTACCTAGTGTTAACATGCTCACTTAGTTTTTACAATGGCTCATTCAAGAAAAAAATATTTTTCTGGTCCGGAATGTTGGTGGAACACATCTGATAAATTTCTGAAAAATGAAGAATGCTAACATGACTTATGTTGCCATTTGTTGTGAGCTGAATGCTATGATGGACAGGACACTGTGTTCTGCAAGATTTATATGTTGATGGACAAGCCCTCATGTGATACTATCTGAAGATGGCAGGCACCTCAGTGTTCTTATAAACACCGATTGCTCTTTCTTCCCCTTCCCATCCCGTGTTCCGCCCTCACTTCCTCCATGTCCTGCTCTGCCATGTTAGAACAAAGCAAGAAGACCATCATCTATCTGTAAGTCAGGAAAAGACCCTTCACAAAAACCTGACTATACTGCCTCTCTGCTCTTAGGCCTCCAACCTGTAGAAATATGAGAAAATTCATTTCTGTTGCTAAGCCAACCATATATGGAATTTTGCTATGGAAGACTGAGCTGATTAAGACCCCCGGGCATGCTCCCTTTTTCAAAGGACACATAATAAATTTGAAACTTTGTATCATCAAGTGGTGAAATAAGAATAAAAGTACCAGGACAGAAAGAAAAGTACACTTCTGTATAGAAAGTGTAGATGACTAGGAAGAGTCAACACTACATAAGGGATGCCAAGTTCCAGACTTGGCTGTGAGTTGAACTATGAGTGTCTAGTTCTCCAAAAGAAAAGATAGAAAGAGAGGGGGAGAGGAGGGAGGAGTCAGCAAAGAATACCCTGATTGGCTTGCTGGCTAGGGAGTTAAGAAACGCCTAGAGTTCAAAGGTAGCATTAGTTATTTAACATTATGTAAGGTGTGACTACCTGACTCCTTCATTATATGATTGATGCTTTAACAGATAGGCCCCAGTGAATAGGTTCAAATTAGTATGTTGAGCCTTCACAGTACTCATTGAGCTGCCACCGTGTGCTCATCACAGCTAATGAAATGTCTGGGTTTCCCTTTCAAGCTGGTGGCAACTTGCTCGCATAGACTCTGTATCTCAGTCTTGTGAGCACAGCTGTGATTTAAAGGAAATGTCTTCTCACCACGGGGCCCTCCAGATGTTCTGCTGGGTACTCAAGGCTCTTATCTGTGCTCACCACTGCTCCTCTCTCATGTGATGAGTACAGAGGGCTGGAGAGAGGGAAACTTGCCCAAAGGCTCCTGGCCAACAAGGAAAATGACCGAGACCCACGAGTCCTACTGTTCTCTTTCCATTAGAATTTCACACATTTTAATCATTCTTGTCATTCTTTCTTTATCTTATTCTCATCATCTGGATTATTGTTTAATATTTTTCAGTAAACTTACTCGCTGTAGTTTTTTTGGTTTTTTGTTTGTTTGTTTGTTTGTTTTTAGTTCTAGGTATCAAGCCAGGGTCTCACATGTGCTAGGCAAGTGCTCTGCCACTGAGTGATCTCTCCAGCTCTCACTTTGGTTTTGGTTTTAATAAATTTATATTTTAGTTAAGTAATATCATAAAATTATGGATCTGGTGTACTTATTAGCTGTATCTGGTTTTTTAATTTTTTTAGATTATTTTTAATGTGTATGAGTGCTTGCCTGCATGTATATGTCTGTGCCCCATGTGTGTGCTGGAGACTGTGGAGGTCAGAAGAGGGCATCAGATCTCTTGGAACTGGTTGTGAGCCTCCATATGGGTGCTTGGAACCAAACCCCTGTACTCTACAAGAACAGTAGCATTTTTAAAAACTTATTTTATGTTTTGTCTGTGAGTGTTTTACCTACATATATGTATGTGCACCATGCATGTGCATGGTGCTCACAAGGTCAGAAATGTCAGATCCCCTGGAATTGGAGTTACAAAAGATTATGAAGCACATGGGTGCTGGGAACTAAACCTGGGTACTCTGCAAGAGCAACAGGTGTTCTTCACTGCCAAGCCATCTCTTCAGCCCAAGGTGTTCTATTAACTATCTACAAAACAATTCTGGAGCTATTAATTTTCATTGCAGATTTCTTTTTGAAATTTACTTTATTTATTATTGTCATAGTGTGTACAATATGTGTGCTCGAGCATGCGTTTGCCATGGTACACTTGTGGAGGTCAGAGGACAACTTTGCAGAGTCTGTTCTTTCTTCTCACCTTTACATAGGTGCCAGGGAGGATCAGTTCAAGTTTGGGCCAACCTGGACTACATAGTATTCCAGGCCAGCTAGAGCTACACAGTGAAACTCTGCCTCCACACAGCAGTAACAAAAATGTAAAAACTCCGAAATATTTCAACTACCCATGATGCTATCTCACAGGTGATGTAACGAGATTTGCAATGGGGTCTGCAGTGAAGAAAGCCAGTCATTTAGAGATACACGGTTTTAACCTTCTATTCAAAACAGACATTTGTTTTATTTTTCTTCACATTTATTTATTTATTTTGTGTAGGAGAAGGGAACAAGTGCTACAGCACAGGGGTGGAGGTCAGAGGGCAACTTGCTAGAATCACTTCTCGACTTCTACCATGTGGATGCTGGTGCTGAACTCAGGCCATCACGCTTAGCAGCAGGTGACTTTACCTGCTGAGCCCTCTCCCCGGCTATAACGCAGACATTTCTCAATAGTTATATTTCAGATAATATTATGAATGCCAATTGGAAAAGAGTCCTTTGTATTTTATTAATAATAAAGATCAGATGAATACTAAATTAACCATGACAGAACAACAGTAATAAGATTAATGATGTCTTTATACACTGTCAGTTGCCTGGGGACCCCAAATCCCTTAGATTGAATAGAATTAAAAGTAGGAGGGCATTTGCTGAGTTGAGTTTATCCTTATATACCAGTACAGTACTCATGGTTTTTTACTGATGTGTGTGTGTGTGTGTGCACATGTTCATGTTTATGTCCATACACAAATATACATAATGTGTACGTACAGAGGGCAGCCTTGGGTTTCATTCCTTAGGTGCCATCCACGTTTTCACTGAGACAAGCTCTCCTATGAACCTAGAACTTCCCTAGTAGGCTGGGCTGACTGGCCAGTGAGCCCCCAGATTCACCTGTCTCCTCTTCTCCAGTGTTGGGATTATAAACTTGCCACCATGGCCAGCTTTTTTAAATGGGTTCTAGGAATCAAACTCAAGTCCTTAGACTTATAGCACGAGCACTTCGCCAGTTGAGGTATCCCCTAGCTCCCCAACCCCTGAGTCATTTTTTCTTTCTTTTTAAAATATAACCACATGTTGTTATTGTCTTCTTAGCACAACGGGCTTGGAACTGGACCACTAGGCCCTTTCTCTTCTCATCACTTCCCAATTCAAAATGCTCCCCTCTCTTAAGAGCCACCAGTCCTTTAGATGTGAGGTTGAGCTCAGCATGCTCAAACCTCAGCACAACCTTGGTGATGTCAGCCCTTCTGAAAGCAATCAACTTAGCCTGCCTGCTGTAGCCACCTGTTTCCTGTCATAATGTCACTTTCCTTAGGCATATAGAGAATCCGTGTCCTTCTTGTACTGGGTAGCTTTGTGGGGCCTGTGCCTGCCACATTTCAGCCCTGTGGGATTTAAGAACACTCACCAGGGGATAGTGCTGTCCCTGCAGGGCCAAAGATTGAGCTGGATGCTAGCCGGTCCCAGGATCTTACCATGTTTGCCCTGACCACTTTCACAAGTAGGTTTGAACAGTGCTCTTGAGAGAGAGAGATTTTATTAAAAAGTATGTTTTTAATGGACATGGAATTACATCACTTCCCCCTCCCTTTTCTCCTTTCATCCTCTCCTAGCTGTCCTCCCTCAAACCCTTCCCATGCCTACCCCGCTCTCAAGTTGATAACCTCTTTTCCTCTAATTATCATTGTTATGTACATATATAGCTATATGTTCTTTGTTCGTACATGGTTTCAAGTCTGACCACTCTGGATTGGACATTCAATGAGGGGTTTCATCCTTGGGAGAGACTAGTTCTCCTTCTTTCATGAGTCGTTGGGTACCTGTAGCTCTTTGTCTAGGGACAAGACCCCAAGAAAATTTCCCCCTTCCATGTCAACATGCCCACTGATGCTGTCATTGTTCAGGGCTTGTTCATGCAGTCATTTTTAGGAGAGAATGTCTCATGGCTGACTTCCTGGTCCTCTGGCTCTTACAATCTCTCTGCCTCCTCTTCTTTGATGTTCCCTGAGCCATAGATGCAGGAGCTCTGATATAGACATGTCCCGTGGGGCTGGGCTCCCCACTATCTGTTGATCTCTGTGTTGCATCCACTTGTGGTTTTCTGTGAAGCTCTCCATTTGCCGTAAAGAGAGGCTTCTTTGATGAGGTAGCTACACGTACCCAGAAAAGACGGCTGACACACAAAGAGGGAGAGAAATCTCAGCTAGGCAAGTGAGAGAACAACATCCTTAGGTCTTCAAGCAAAGAAGACATTATTTGTTCATTTCACTAGCACCCATTTGTCCTGAGTATTGTTCTGAATTTAAAGACAATCTCATGGTGGTACATGAGTTTAATCCCAGCACTTGGGAGGTAGAGCTGGGGGGGGGTCTCTGTTGAGTTCTAAGCTAGCCTGATCTACAAAGTGAGCTTCCAGGCCAGCAGTGCTCACCCTCAGCAGCTTATAGTCTAGTTGGGTGAGACCAACGCATACTACAAAGAGTGATACTGTTCTATTCTGTAAGAATGATGGGAGCCTAATGGAAGGAAAATGCAATCTTGCTTAAGAGAGTCAAGAACTGATTGCCAGAGGAGTGAAAGGGTCAGAAGCCAGATTTTTGAAAGGATTAAATAGAGCCAGTAATGAGGTAATTCCAGGCCAAAGGACCTGGAAATATCTTGGATGCAGGGTTCAGTGGAATACTGACACTGATTATTGAGGGTAGGCAGTGTATTAAAACAGTTATAAACACCATGATCAGACAGACAGTGTGGCAGGGACTCTGAGCAGAGTTCAGGCCCCAGCATCACAAACAGCATTGGTGGGGGAGGGGACTCTAAAGAGGAATTAGGTTGATGTGGCAATCAGGGTCCCTTCTTGTAGGTCTCTGAGGAAGGAGGAAGGTTTCACAGCACAAACCTACCTAAAGCTAGGAAGAGGGGGCTGCAGGTATTGTGGCCTGAGCAGCAGTCCGGTATGGACTCCTTCACAAGTAGGAAAAAACCTTAACCAGGGGCAGTGTGATGGGATCAGGTTACTCATGAGAAATAACCAATTCAGTGGGGCACAGGGGAAGAAAAGCTTAATATGGTGATGGATCAGAAAAACACAAGCAGCTGAGAATCATAGCAGCCACTCCAAGGTTTTAAGTTGAGGAGATAGGGGCCTTCTCAATGTGGTTACTGGAAATACCCTGCGAGGACTGCTCATCTCTCCATTCTTGGGACTTTCCCTAGATGCATTTGGCTCTAGAAAGCAGTTGCTGTGGCTGCCTGCTGGAAAACAAGGTCTTGTTGGTGTGGAATTCAGGCGACTGTAATTACAGATAATAGGTCTCAATTTGCCCGTCAGGAATTCGCACAGTTGGCTCTATCATTGGAATTTAAATATTTTACATCTCGCTTGTGCACTGAAGTTAGACAACAGAGGGAGCAGAAGTGGTCCGAGATTCTCATCAGCTCAAGGTGGCCTTGGAAATGGCCAGGATGTCTCTGAAGTGTGGCCTTTTCCCATCAAGGTTCCTCTCCCTGAGCAAGTTAAGTCACTGTTGGGTCCTGGGTCTGCAAAGCTAAAAAAGCAGGGCTTGCTCTTATGGTGACCATTGAGCATTTTCTTGGAGTCTGTGACAAATTATAAGGACTATGTCTTTGATTGAGGCTGACATAGTGTCCCATCACACTGCAACCCATTCCAGAAGAAAAACTAAGTGACTTGTACATGAGCGGTGTGGCTCTACTCAAGGTAATTGTCTTGGAAGCATTTCCTTTCTTTTCTTTTCCTTCTTGCCCTCCCTCCTGCCCTCCCTTTCTTCCTCCTTCCTTCACTTCCTCCCTCCCTTCCTCCCTCCTTCCTTCCTTCCTTTTTCCTTTTTTAATTTTGAGACATGGTCTCTCACTTTATAGCTCTGGCTGGCTTGGACATCACCATGTAGACCTGGTTGGCCTCAAACAGAGAATCACCTGCCTCTGCCTCTCAAATGCCAGAATTAAAGATGTGCACCACCACATCTGGCAGAAGCATGTTATTTATCACTGCTTTTGCTCCTCGTGCCTCATTCCACTCCAGAGCCAACCAGTTTTGTTTTCCACCTGCTATGATTCCAGTCTTCAGTGTCCTCAAAGGGTCGTGTCTTGAAGGCATGGTCCCCAACCAAGCCATATTCAGATGTAGAGCCTTTATGAGGCCTTTGGATCATGGGGGCTCTGAGCCTCATGAGTAGATTAACTCTTGGATGGATTCACAGATTAAAGGATTCAGGAGAGGAAGCCTTTTACAAAGCCACCTCTCTTTTTTTCCATGCACCATAGCATGTACAACTCTGCTTTACCACATTCTCCTTGCATGGTGGCTTGCCTCACATAGACCTATAGCAACAGGACCAAAGAACCATCCATGAAACCTGGAAAACCATGAGCCAATGCAAATCTTTTCTCCTTTTAAGTAGAGTTTCTCAGGGACTTTGTGTTAGTGATGAAAGGCTCACTGCACACTACGCTTCTAAATTTTGTCTTTTGTTCTTGTCCCAACACTGATTTATTGATCTACGTATTTGACAGATATTTATAGTGTACTTGATCATATCTCAAGAATGTTCTATGCAATAAGTATAGATTATTATAGAAGCTATTCTATCCATTTTGCAGATGAGAAAAGAAGGCAGACAGTAGTGGAACTCAGACGTGAACCTGACAATATGATATTGCTCCAAAGTCTATGTCATATTCTTCTTGAACTTGATAAATGTCAACTTTTCTTTCTTTAATATAGAGGGGTTTTGTTGTTGTTGTTTGGTTTTTGGTTTTTTGGTTTTTGGTTTTTTGTCTTGTTTTTTATCTTTGAGGCAGGGTCTTACTGTTTAGCTCAGGCTGGCCTGGAACTCACTGTGTTGCCAAGCTACCACAGTTGTTCAAGCGCTGGTGTTACAGTCATGAGTTGACACATCCAACGCTGAGGTGGTATTTTGATAAGTATTTATGTGTGGTAGACACTCTATTCCTGCGATTTCTGTTAATTCTCATAACAGACATAGATACAGGAAGGAGAACCAAGTCCCAGTAATTGACCCAGGAATCGAGGTGATTCCATTAGTAATCGGGTGTGCTGGGGAGCATGATGGAGAGAGTCCTTTGACTCCAGTTTCTTTTCCTTCCCCAGGGCCTGGGTTGGCTTCCTAATTCTTTACTATATTGATTGCTTTGTGTATTCTCATAGCCTGAGTGAATCCTTGGGACCCAACTACCATGGCACCAGATACACTCCAGTCTCAAGAGGAACCTGGAACAATCTGCTATCATTCAGAGCACAGCATTTTAATCTTCAGTCTGCATTCTCACTGTTCAAAGGGAATCTTAATAAAAGTGGTAGTAATGTTTACTACCTGTGTTAATGTCTACTGTTTCTTAAATACTTTCTAATATGCCAAGCACTGTATATTATAACCATATTATAACCACTGTATATTCCTAACCATAATTCTAGCCCTACAGGCAAATATCACTGTTACTGTCTTACAGTAATAATGAGGAAATAGGCTCAAAGAGGCTGAACAACTTCCTTGTAAGGGGCTGGGAGTGCAGCTCATTTGGTAGAGTGATTACATAACACGCACAAAGCCCTGAGTTCAATCCCAGGAGCTATATTGAACCAGCTATGATGGCTGTTGCTTAGAATCCCAGCACTCAAGAAGTAGAATTAGGACAATCAGAAATTCTAGATTATCCTGCACTACATGCTAAGTCCAAGGCAAGCCTGGGGTATATGAGACCCTGTCTCAATTTGCCTATGAATACACAATTATTCAGATATGCTGACTCCAAAATCTATACTCTTTCTGTTGTGGCTTCCTGTTGTGTGTATTTGATCTAAGACGAGCCTTTCCATGAACTTGAAAAACTAAAAAAGGATGGAAGAGAATAGGCTTTAACTTGGGCCAGTGGGATATTTCTTTTCTTTTTTTCTTCCTTCCTCCCTACTTCCTCTCCACCCTTCCTTCCTTTCTTCTTTTCTTCCTTTTTTTATTCAACCAGGAAAAATCACACAATGAATAACAAATCGAGCAGAAGCACTAGACTCGGCCTTCTGTCCTTTTTAAAATCCGAGTTCCACACATAAACAATGATGGCTGCTAACAATAAAATCCCAACCCAGCATGAATCAGCTCAGAGAAAAAGTAAAAGAGGGCAGGGCTGGGGCTTGGTGCTCTGAGTTAGCCCCAAAATTATGAGTCAGAGAAGTCTCAGAACAGGCTCCCTGCCAAGGGAATTCCAGGCCAGTACTTGCTGAGGTTCAGCTGGTCACACAAACTCCAAGTGACTGGAGTGGAGTCCCAGGGAGAAAGGGCAGTGTCAAGCACTGACGGGAGACAGACGGGGATGGTCATGAGAATTACAGCCATTACACCAAACTGCTCCGGTCACTAAGGCACAAACACTCCTAAGGACACAGAGTGGAAAGCACCTGCTTAATTCAGCCCCACCCTGTACCTAGGAACTCCAGGAAAGGTGTATACATATAGGGCATCCAGAATGGACACACAGACTTATTCTTATCCTTTCTTCTTTCTTTTCTTCCCTCTTTCATTTCCTCTTCCTTCTCTCCCTCATGCCTTTCTTTGTTCCTGTTGAGACAGGGTCTGACCTCTAATGCACTATGGCCCATGATAACGTCGAACTTCTGATTCCCCTGCCTCTACATCCCAAATGATGAGAGAATGCACCACCATGCCCTGTTTTATATGGTGCTGGGGACTGAAAAACCAGGGCTTCCTGTATGCCAGGCAAGCATTCTACAAACTGAGCTACATCCTTAGCACTTATATTTATTCATATTCTTAAATAATAATTGTAACATAAACTGGCCAAAAACATTGATTAGTGCATGCTATACTAACTATATGAGTTCTTAGAGACTTTGACTGATATCAAATGAAAAATTTGTCATTTTTTTCCTGTCAGGATCCAGGCATGGTGGTGAACACCTTTACTCCCAGTACTCAGGATGAAGAGGTAGATAAATCTCTGTAAGTTCAAAACTATCCTGATCTACATAATGTGCTGCATGACAGTCAGGGCTACAGAGTGGAACCTGTCTCAAACTTTCCTACACCCCTACCATGGCTGAGTTAATTGGCATAGCATTTGACACATCCCTGGATTTTATCTCTAGCACTATAAAAAATAAATTTAAAAAAGTGTGTCCTTGGTTCATGTTCTCCCTATCACTTCAACCTGTGCGTATAAACTTGAACATTATGAGTGAACTTGGGGGTGTCAAGATTATCTTGTGATCTATTCCCACACATACCTAGTCTTCCATGGGTCTCAATCATCTATACTTTTTCTTTCCAAAGGGCAGAAACTGGGAATGTTCTCATCACTCAGATCCTCCTGAAAGAGGAAGAGGGGGTTGTCGACACAAGTTATGTGGAAAGAAAACAGGGTTTAATTGTTTTCCTTTGGGGTGCTGGGATCAAACCCAGGGCCCTGAGTATGTTCGACAAGCACTCTGCCCCTGAGCTACATCCCAGCCTGAACACATTAGAGAGGAAGGCATGCCAGAAGGGCAGGTGAGATCCTGAAGGAACAGTAGGAGCTGACCAGGTGCAGAAGGGAGGCGGGGACAAGCTCTGCAAGCAGAGTGTGAAATCAAAATTGCTTCTGTCTGGCAAGACCACGGACATAGAGGAGGTGGGGGTGGGGAATTGATCCAGGGTAAGTCAAAAAGAGTGTGGGAAACTCAGCTGTATAATTTGGGGTTGAACATAAAATGTTTGGAGAATCTTTGAAGCATTCTGAGCAGGAGGGTAACACGATCAGATTTGCTGTTTCAGATTGTCGTGAAGATTTATGTCCACGGATTTGACTTGGCTTTGTGAACTCAATGACTTCCTCCTCCATGGACAGAGAAGATACATCTTTGAGAACTAAAGCTGTTAAAACAAACAAATAAACAAAAAACCCTCATGCTAGATGCGATTTTGCTGCAGTTTCTGCCTTTTGGAAAGAAAAGGTATAGATGATTGAGACCCATGGGAGTCTAGATATGTATGGAAATAGATCACAAGATAATCTTGACACACCCAAATTCACTTCTGAGACATGGGAAGGACTCTTGATACTGAGAGTCAAATTCATGTCTCTCATGACACGAATGACATTTGAGATTTTTTTTTTACCAAAGAGAAAGAACAAAGGCCTTCACCTTTACAAACAGGTTCTGAGCAACTTTTCAGGTGTGGATAAACATAAGGCCTCAAATACATCAGCCCTGAAATACATCAGCAGAAGCCGTTTAGGACCATATCATTCTGCCATTAAGGCACTCCAGGGCTTGTGCTCTATTTCTGGCCGTAACTACAGGCACTAGTTTCTCACTTCCAAATGAACTTAGCTCATTTAATTAAAAAAATGTGTTAGTGGTGTATGCCTTTAATCCCAGCACTAGGGAGGCAGAGCCAGGTGGATCTCTGTGAGTTTGAGGCCAGCCTGGGCTACCAAGTGAGCTCCAAGAAAAGTGCAAAGCTTCACAGAAAAACCCTGTCTCGAAAAAACAAAAAACAAAAAAATACTATGTTTGTGAGAAGTCTACAGAGGTGCTTTGAATAGCTCGAGAGCTCATTTTTGCAGCCCTATAACATTTGAGAATATTTGTTTTTAATCATTGGTATTTAATTCATTTTTGGGGGGAGGTTGCGGGCTATAAGGAGTGCATGGAGTGTGTAGAAATTGGCGAACAGCTTTCAGAAGTTGGTTCTACTGTGTGGTTCCTTGGGATAGAATTCAAATCACCAGGCTTGATGTGCACCATTACCTGATGAGCCATCTCATAGGTCCCCACTGTCACTTTTCGATCAAATTTACTGTCAGGGCTTTTAAGTTTCAAGGACAGTGTGAAGTTTAGCTAGTGGTCATGCCAGTAATCCCAGCACCTGGGAGGCTAAGGCAGGAGGATCTCTATGAGTTCCAGGTCTACATGGTGAGTTTCAGGCCAAACCAAAGCTATATAGTGAGACACTGCCTTAAAGCAAAAAAAAAAAAAAAAAAAAAAAAAAACAAAGCAAACAAAACAAAACAGGGAAGACTGGGTGTGGTGATGCACACCTTTAGTTTCAGCACCCCGGAAGAGAAGGTAGGAGACCGAGAAGTTCAGTGTCATCCCTGGCTACATAGCAAGTTTGAGGCCAGCCTAGGCTACATGAGAAGTCTTTAAAAAAATAAAACAAAATGAAAGGAAGAAAAGAAAAGACAAAAGGGAGAAAGGGAGAAAGAAAGAAAAAGAAAAGACAAGAGAGAAAAAAAGAAAGATCTGAAAGGACAGTGTGTCTGACGATGCTCTGCTTGCATCCAGTGGGAGCAGCAGGCAGGACCTGGGGAGCAGAATTAGAAAAGAAGGGATGTGTCCCCCCACAAAAGGCCTGGACTTTTGTGTTGCAATCTTTGATTGTCCCCATTCACTGGAAGGCTTTTCAAATATGACATTTGTCCTGGCAGATGAAGTGTCACATAGTAAGCAGGTGATAAGTGGCATAACTCTATGGAGGCATTCAGGACAGCAAGTTGGAGACAAATGACAAGCTGGAATGTGTAACTGTCAGCACACACAAGCCAAGGTCCCTACATAAAAGTTATTTTGAAGGTTCCTTTGTGACTTGGCAACTCTGCTGAGGTTCAATAGGCATGGGCTCACTATAGAAATGTGTGTGCGCATGTGTGTGTGTGTGTGTGTGTGTGTGTGTATGTATGTGTATGTGTGTGTGTGTGTTGTCTCTGTTGCTGATTATTTAAAACAGAAAATCCAGAGGTAGTGTTGCACTTAAAGCGGAAAGGAGAGCAGAGAGATCTTTAAGAGGAAAACAGAGAATTGACGCAGATTTCCAAACAGACCTGCTATCCACTTCAAGAGACCAGCTAAAATTACCCTGGCTAGAGTGTCTGGTGTCACAAGCTTTGTTCCCAATGTACGCTGAGGCCAAGTCTTCCCCACGTGGTACTCCAGCCACAGCTCAACGGGGAATTATACACCCACTGGGGTCTCTAGGTCAAGATTTAAGTGCATTAACAGAGGCCCTCTTCAAGCTAATGTGATGGAGAGCCATCAAATCCAGGTTGAAAGCTAAAGGGATGGGGTTGGGGGAGAGGACAAAATTAAGTCATCCTTTCATAGACTTCAGTGCATTTTCACAGACTGGGATTCAGATGTTCAACTTTAAAAACGTTATCCGAATGCCTTATTTCTGAGTTTCACCAGTTAGTCGGTCGGTCTTGACATTGGCAACGCACTTGCTTTGTGTGAAAGGAAATGGGTGTGAGAAGAGAGGACAAGGAGGGGGAAGAGGCAAAGGACAGCTTTTTCCAGCCCACATCTGTCTCCAGGGTCTCCTAAGCCCTGGAGGTCTTGGTTTCAAGCTAGATTTAACTGTGAAGGAAGTCTTCCAAATAAAATTTAGACCGAGTAGCACTCTCCTAGAAGATGGTGATGGACTGGAATCCTCCCAGTCAGTTAGTAGCAGACTTCCTGTTGGTAGTATTCTTTGCACTGGTAACACATGTAGATTTAGCTAGGCCCTGATGTCGTTGGGGGATATTCTGGGTAGAGGATAATCTATCAACAGGCAGGACAGAGGGAACTCAAGGGCATATTCTGGACAAGCAAAGCTGCAGAGTCAGCAGAGTGTGGCATCCATCAGCATCTGTCTGCATGATTGCAATAGGTGTCAGAAGACATCTGAAGGTTGCCAGACAAGATACAACTTTTACTAAAGGATGGGCGGTAGAGAAAGGAATGCATTTGAGACAAAAGTTATGAGTATGGTTACATGAATCAGGGCTCTTAGAGGAACAGAACCAATATTACCAGGGGAGTTTATTAGCTTAGTTCACCTAATGTAGCTGGGCTAGCCTGACAATGACTGTCTACATGCTGTGATGTCTGAGAACCCAGCAGCTGCCCAGAACATGAGGCTGAATGCCTCTGCTGCTCCAGTCTGGTACTGAAGTCCTGGAGGATTCCTGGAGAGCAGGTCTTCTCAATCTACTCCTGAAAGCCAAAGAAATCGGTTTCCAATGTCAGTTTCACTATAACCTCACTACAGACCTGAGACAGGAACTTCCTGTCTTAAAGAAAAATAAAATAGTAAAAAGAAGCTTTCCAACTAAACAGCCTACAGATTCCTAAGCTTCAGAAACTTTGCAGGCTAACTTAAACTAAATTGGGAGGCAATTTTTTGCAGAGGAATTAATTATTATACCTTACCAGAGGCATATGCTCTGTACTCCCATCAAAATGGACTCTTGGAAAGACAAATCTTTAAGGTGATGGGAAACTAGTCTGTAGTTGTTTGAAGTCCTGGGTAAGGAAGGGTCAGCATCAACTAGGCTGGGTGGGGCATTTGAAAAAACTTTTGGAGTTCACAGAAATGTTCCTTTTTCTTATTTGAGAGATAGTTACAGATTTGCCATACCCACTGAGTTGAATACTTAAACTGGGTATATGTCCTATAGGTATATTTTATCTTAATAAAATGGATTTTAAGAACGGGGGCGGGGGGGCCTGGAGAGATGGCTCAGTGTTTCAGAGCACTTGATGCTCTTCCAGAGGACTCATGTTTGGTTCTCAGCATCCTCATGGGCAGCTCACAAACACCAGTAACTTCAGCTCCAGGGGATCCAAAGCCCTCTTCTGATCTCCTTTGGAACCAGCACACACATGCACAAACACACAGACAGACACACATATACACGTATACGTTTTAAAAATGAAACAAGAAAGAGGGTAAATAAGAAAGTGGTGGAATCGTAGGTTAAAGTGTTGATGACAAAACGAGGTGGGACAAGGTCATAACAATGTATCTGGGTCAATGATTATACTTGTTTTATTGCTTAGGCTAAGAGGCATGAGTAAGTTTGACACAGATAACAACCAACAGTGTGAAGCAGAACATTTGCATTATAAAATGAAATGCTGGAGCAGACTGAAATAAATGACATAATAAGTGTAAGGATTGGATGGTGAAACTCTTCATGGAGAAGGTTGTTGCCACTAAGACGGAATAACTCAGTAGAGTAGATCTGTTTACATACCCCAAACTAGACACTGTTTGGGTTTAGATAGAGAAATTTAACTTTGTACACATTTGCACCAGAAGCAAATTAATTCTGAATTCTCAGCTAAGATGTTTCGTCTTATGCTGTGAGCAGCAGTGAGCCATTGAAGATTTGGAGCTGCAAAATGAACAGCCAGGGATGTCCTGAAGGAAGGAGACTTGGAGAGGCGTGTCTCAGTGGATTGCTGTGCAAATGTGAGAAGCTGAGTTCACGCCTTCAACACCCATGTGAAAGGACTGGTGCCCTGGAAACCAGCACTAGGCTGGGCCAAGACAGTCTGATTCCTGAAGCTCCTTTCCCAGAGAATCTAGCCAAGTGATGCCAGGAGAGCTACAAGGTAACCGCACTTGCAACCAAGCCCGAGTTCAAGCCCTAGAACCTACATGGTGGAAGAAGAAAACTATCTCCTCCAAGTTGTCCTCTGGTCTGCAAGCACACTCACTCCAATACCACCCCCCACCCCCAATATAAAAGGTGCAGTGTGATCATGGTGTCAACCTCTGACCTCCACGTGCACATTGGGCCCCCAGCTCACATGCACACAAAACCATATGTGTAACACACACACACACACACACACAGAGAGAGAGAGAGAGAGAGAGAGAGAGAGAGAGAGAGAGAGAGAGAGAGAGAGATGAGTTGCAAAGAGAGATACAGAGAGAGAGAGATACAGAGACAGATGAAGAAAAAGAGAGATAAACTTGTAATTTTATTCTAGACTCTGAGTTCCTCAAAGCCATCTGACTAGTCATACCTTCAGGCTCTGGGTTTGACTGAGAGACCCCACCTCACTGAATAAGGAAGATTGATTGAGAATGAGTCCTAACATCAACCTGAACCTCTGTATGCATGTGCACCCATGTGCATGCCTATCCACACAGGTCCCATATACATGCAGAACATGCATGCATATACATGCACTAGACACACATCCATGAAAAATAGAAAAAGAACACAATAACAACAAAACAGAAAAACTGGCTTAAGCCATGTGAAAACTAGTCATTTTTAATAGCTGGGTTACGCAACTTTTAATTTTTAAAAATTTATTATATTGTGTGTGTGTTGTCTTATGTGTTGTGTGTATGTCTGTGTCATGGAATGTGTGGAGGTCAGAAGATAACTTTTAGCAGTCCATATTTTTCCTTTCACCATGACAAATTTGAAGGTGACACTCAGGTCACTGGGTTGGACAGCAAGTACCTTAATGTGGTGAGCCATCTGGCCAGACCCAACTTCTCTTCTTTATTTAACTATGTGTCTACTTATTTAAGGTTTTTTTTTTTTAATTGGACAGGCATAAAGTGTAGCTGAGGCTGGTCCTAAACGTGTGATGATCCTTCCTACACCTCAAACTCCCAAGTGCCAGGATTGCAGGTATGCGTCACCACACCCATCTCGATTTCTCTGCCCTAATAGTACAACCTCTATGAAGTGTTAGAAAAATAAAACAGTAAAGATGAAAGCAAATCTAAAGAAAAAAATTCCCCAAGAAAACCTGGGCTTAAACTTCATATGAGTCGCCGGAGTCCATTTCCACTAAGTGATGTTTAAGGCTCAAAAACATGGTGTTTCTCTAACTCCAGCTTCAGAGACCTACCATTATAAATAATTGGGGATAATTATGAGAGCAGCTGAATAAACTGGAAAAGGCTGGGCATAAAGAGAAAAGCAATAGGAGGAAATGTGTAACACGGAGCTTGTCCATAAATCTCCCTGGAGTCAGAGTGACAGCCCTCATCTCCACACCGGAACCTGTTTGGAGTAAATCCCAAACCAGAGTTAACCAAATAAATAAAAACAATGGTCTTCCCCCAAAGGGACTTTCTGTCTTTATAGTTACTAGGAACTAGTAGAGCGTCTTGGGATCTTTTTCTGTACTGAAAAGGAGAGCCCTCTGATTCCAGACTGAGGTCAGGGTGGTCCCTGAATCCTGAAGCTTCCTTCACCAGCCAGGCAGACCCCAACCCTGCACCACTTCCAACGTAATGATGGCAGAAGGTCAATAGGGTCCCAGCGACAGTCTTTAAGCAAACACATTGCTGGAATACAGAGAAAAGAAAGATTTTCAGAAATTAAATAAATTGTTCTGTCAATAAGTGGTACATCTGGTGTGTATTAAATCAAAGGCTGGGATGCCTTTGAGAGAGGAGTCCGGGAGTGAGTGGCTGCCATGTCTACTGGGGAGGTTAATGCAAGATAAGAAACACTTTTGGTTGGAGATTCTCTATAATCATTGTGATAGGATCCACGTTTCCTGTCTCCCCTGCCTGCTCTCTCTCTCTCTCTCTCTCTCTCTCTCTCTCTCTCTCTCTCTCTCTCTCTCTCTCTCTCTCTCTCTGTGTGTGTGTGTGTGTGTGTGTGTGTATGTGTGTGTACATGTGCAAATGTGGGTGTGGCGATCAGAGGACAGCCTCTAGCCTACATTCTTCCAGTGCCTTCTCACTTATTGTTTGAGATGAGACCCCTCGCTGGCCTGAAACTTTACCAGATAGGCTAGGTGGAGTTTTATGGATCTGCCTGTCCCTGCTTCCCTACCTCACTGTTACTGGGATTACAGATGCACGGAACCATGCCTGCTTTTTACATGGGCTCAGGGGATCTGAACTCAGGTCCACATCCTTGTGAGGCAAGTGATTAAGGGACTAAGCCATCTCCCCAGCCCTGCATTTTCCTAATATTACTTCTTCTACAAACCAAATTGACTCCAATATGTTGTCTCTAAACAGGGACATTGAAGGTGTTAAAGTGGGCAGAATATTTGTACTATGCCAGACAGCATGCCGAGAGTTAGTCACAGGCTGTTGTGTGTATCATCATAGTGAAGCTGTTGACTTGGAATGATCTGAAACCAAGCTCCAATTGCTTCTTTCTGTTTCCTATGAGAAGAACGTAAACCAGAGAGGTTAGCCTCCTGATGCCCTGACAATAGGGATGTAAATCACAAATCAGCATAGCTATTCTAGTGAATTATGTACAATAAATGTACATCAAGGTTCATAAAAATATTAACATTGTCAGCCACCTGAAAATAATAATGGTATATTATTTTCATATATATGAGTGGTAAAATAGTAATGCTATTCAGTAGACATTTCCCTTTAACACGACATATAATCCTAAACCATTTGTTTAGTTTGTACATGCAAAATGACTGAAATGTATTATAGGAATGTAACCTGAGCCTGGCTCAGTTGATTTAACAGCCTTCACAGAACATCCACTCTGCAGACAAGATCAACACTCAGAGTCTTCGTGGAGGAAGAGGAGAAAGAGAGAGGCTGAACTGAAGGAGGACCTGTGCCTAGGCTACTCTAGATTGGGAAGCCTGGTGTGGTGGTGCACACCTTTAGTTCCAGCACTCACGAGTCAGAGGCAAGCAGATCTCTGTGAGTTCGAGGCCAGTCTGGTTTATATATTGAGTTCCATGGCAGCCAGAACTACATAATTGAAAGACCCTGTCCCAAAGAAAAAAATTCTGACAACTTTCCCCCTAGCCTTCAGTTTTTAGAAGATAAACTGTGCCAAACTGGGACTTGCAGCAAGCTGCTTAATCTCTCTAAACCTTCATGGCTTGCAAAATGGCACCCTTTGTCATGGATCCAGCATAAGGGTTATTGTGAAGAGCAAGTGACAGTCAAATGCAAGTGAAAGAGAGGCAGTGTAGGCGTTATGGTCCTAAGCACATGTTAGAATAGATAGAATTTATCTTCAGCATGTGAGTGGCCTTGGATTTGGTCCCTAGTACCAAAACAAACAAACAAAAAAACGCATAGATCTGTGTCTTCAGCTGCTCAGGCCATCAAAAGTCACTTTTATGGGGGTGCTAACTTCACCCTTACCATAAGGGGCTGATCTACTGATCAGCTAGCAGATGAATGAAATATTAGGACATAACTGGAAGAAGCAGGTCACTAGGAACACTCCTCTGAAGGCAATGTCTTGTCCCCAGCCCCTTTCCCGTTCATTTCTCTCCTCCCTGGCTACCATGGACTACTGTGCTCTCCTGCTACGGTGTTCTGCCCCTACCATGGAACAAAGTACACAGCCAGACCTGCCTTGAAGCCTCAGAAATGCTGAGTCAGAAGAAACCGTTTCTCCTTCAAGATCTCCCTACGTAGCCCAGGGTAGCCTTGAACTCACACTCCTCCTGCCTTAGCCTCTCTAGTACTCAACACATTTAGCTCTTTGTTTTTAACTAGTGTTTTTGGCACAGCAATGAGAAGCTGAACAGTACACAATGAACCACTCTAATCTTTGTGGAATAATACAGTGGCTTCCAGCCTTTTGAAGATTCGAAATATAGCTACTCGGAACTGAGATGTACTCTACATGTGAAACACACAACAAATTATGTTGAAGACTTGATACACCAAAAAGAACGTAAAATACCTAATTAATAAATTTTATATGGATCCCACATTGAAAAAGTATTTAGATTACATTTAGCTAAATAAAATAGTATTATGAGTAATTTTATCCTGTTTCCTTTTTAATGGGAATACTAGAAACATTAAGTAATATACAGGACTCACATAGATTGGACATTGTCAGGCTTGATAAGGAAGGAAGTTCCTTTTTCCCACAAGGATTGAAAATTCAGCTCTGCACAGCAAAATATCCTCCTACCTGGTGCCGAGTTCCTCTTAGAGAGTCCCTTGTCCACACACTCGTTCTCATCGCCTCTCAAGGCCTGCCTCAGTACATTTGATAGGTGATTCTGCTAAGGTGAGAATCTTCTCTGGTCAGTTTTGCATTGCTTACAGTCACCTGGAGATTCCTGTAGTAGATTATTTTAAAGTGTGCTACTTTTGTTCATGTTGCACTTGTTTAACTCTGTGAAGCTGTATTACTGTGCCTGTGCAAAACACCTGATGGTCTAATAAAGATCTGGCCAGCAGCAAGGCAGGAGAAAGGATAAGCAGGGCTGGCAGGCAGAGAGTATATGTAGAGGGAAAAAATTGGGAGGAGAGATCTAAGATCTAGGAGCAAGAGAAGGAGGAGGACATCGGGGGCCAACCACCCAGCTACACACACAGCAAGCCATTGAGTAAGAGTAGGTAAGATACAGAAGTAAGAGAACTGGAAAAGTCCAAAGGCAAAAGGTAGATGGGATAATTTAAGTTAAGGAAAGCTGACTAGAAACTAAGCCAAGCTAAGGCCAGACATTCATAAGTAATAATAAGACTCTGTGTGTGATTTACTTGGGAACTGGCTGGCGGGCCCCCCAAAAAGAATAAAATAACAATAGATTCCTCCTGCCTTTCTAGATTAAAGGTCAGAGTCCTTACCATAGCATCGTACTCCGCAGCTCACAGCATGGCTTCTGCTACCCTTCCTCCATTTCACCTCCTGCCCTTTGCTTCTCCAGTATCTTGGGTTTGTTATATCTGTGTTTGTGATACTTCTCTGCCTTTGAATTTCTAGAGAAAATCTTTCCTTATCCATGCACATACACCCTACCCTAAGATAGACTTTGCCTGGTTAATTGTTCTTCTATGACCCAACTTCTGTGTCTCCCACTCGGACTCTGCTATAGTTTGGATCTGGGATGTTCCGTGAAAGCCCATGTCGTTGAAGGTTGAAAACTTGGAAGGTGTTGGAACCTTTTACAAGAGATAAGTCACTCATGGTGTGCTCTTGAAGAGAAAATCCCGACCCCAAACCCACCCTTGTTTCTCTTGCTTCCTGGACTGAAATCACCTCAAAACCTGTAAGTCGAAGCAAACAAAATGTTTGCTTCTTTGGTTGCTTTTCTGAAGCAGGGTATTACTATGTAGCCCAGGCTGGCCTTGAATTCATAGCAGTTCTCCTGCCTCTGCCCGGGAGTGCTGGGATTATAGGTGTGAGCCACCTGCTTAGCATCACCTTCCTTCTGTTAAGCTGATCACCTCAGTTATTCCATCACAGTAAGGGGAAGCTGATAAATACAAATACTTTCTTCTCTAAACCACTGCTCTCCAACTAGAAGGACTATTCTTTGTGTTCCCTATCCTCAGACTTTATTTAAAAAGGTCTTTTTTAGATTTATTTCATTTATTGTGCATGGGCTTTTGTTTGCTTGTTGTATTATGGGTTCTTTCCTTCTTTCTTTCTTTTCTTTTCTTTCTTTTTCTTTTTTTTTTTTTTTTTTGCCTATGTGTGTGTATATGCACCACCCACATGCACACATCTGGCACCTGCAAAGGTCAGAAGAAGGCATTGGATCCAGTGAAACTGGAGTTATGGATGGTTGTGAGCTACTATGTGGGTGCTGGATTGGATTCTTAGATTCTTTGGAAGAGCAATACATGATCTTATCCAATGAGACGTTTCTCCAATCCCTGTATTTGTTTGTTTGTTTGTGACAGAGCTTCTCTGTGTAACAGTTCTTGTCCTGGAACTTGCTTTGTAGAGCAGACTGGATCACAGGGATTAAAGGCTTGCACCACCACCACCTGGCCTGTATGTGCTTTTTAGAAGGCACTGAGACATTTGCTCTCTGGTTTGCTCTCTTGTTTCCCTTGCTTTCCTGTAAGTTTCTTGAGGACCCTTCCTTATCCTGTACCTGTAAACTCTGGACCAAACTTCATGCCTGGCACACGGTACACTTTCAACAGTTAGGTGCCAGCAGGTGACGGAACTGACCAGGCATCACCAGCTCACCATAGTGTGTATCAGTTAAGAATCCTTGTGGATGCAGAACAGTGGAAACCTCCACTCTGACTTTATGTAATTAAAACCCTGCATGCTGTTTCCGCCTCAGGTACTGCTGGGTTCACTTATTTCACCTTCCTACAGTGGTGGCCTCCTAGAGGTTCTAAGTGTTCTTTCCTCATGGCAACAAGATTCTGACAAGCATCTTCTCAGACTAATTTCCAAACAAAGATTCTAGCTAAGAAAGGCCCTGATAGTCTAAATGTGTGCATGCATGTGTGTGTATTGGTGTGTGTAAAACTGTGTGTGTGTGTGTGTGTGTGTGTGTGTGTGTGTGTGTAAAAAACTTAGTTCTCTTACCCCCTGATCAGCATGTCTGGGGTTCTGTGTCCAGTCCTGACCCAATCACTGTAGCAGATACATAGGTGTGTCCTTTGCTGGGGCTGGGTTGAGTGCTAAGAGCAGGGAACTGGGGATGTGGCAGGGTTGGCTTCACACTAAACAGAGGGCCAAAACGAGAAGTAGAAAAAGCAGCATCAAGATTCTGTTTCTACCACAAAAGCAAGAAGATGTCCCGCGCTGCACAGCAAGCGCTCTGGGACGAGTTTGTTCCAGTACTATCTTTTACGAGAGAAGATATTTCAGGAACTGCGGGTCTCAGAGAAACTTTTGTTCTTCTGTGTTGACTTTCTTCTTCTTTTTAATCCTTTGCTTTGTTATTGCCAGGGACTGTAAAAAGGGGTTTATATTTATTTTAGATTTTTAGATATAATCGCCTTGTAAATAAAGTTGAAAGATACAAATCAAATGGAGAGATACCAAGTCCACCCACTGTTTGATAAGGCCCTGACCTCTTTCCTGGCTTACAACGTCTTCAGGGAAAGTGAGGATCATTAAACTAGAAACTACTTTCTGTAAAAGTGAGCCCCCGCCCCCCCCTCCCAGAGAGCTATGTGGTGCGCTCTGGAGACCAAACCTTTAGAGTCAGGGTTGTTTGGCTTGAAGGTACTCCATAGTAACTGTGTGTACAGTCACTCATGCACCGCTTTTATTGAGTTCTTACTATGTACCAGTTGCTGTTATAGGTACAGGAGTGGGGGGGGGGGTAAAGGAAGCTGTTGCCAGGCAGCTTACATCACAGTGAAGGAGATGGCCAGTAAATACACAACATGCAGGCTTTTAGGTTGGAATATTCGACATGAAAATAAATGAGTAATATGAAGAGAAGGACTAGGTGAGCAAGAAATTCTTTTTTTTTTTTTTTAAAGATTTATTTATTTATTATGTATACAGTGCTCCATCTGCACGTATCCCTGCAGGCCAGAAGAGGCCACCAGATCTCATTGTAGATGGTTGTGAGCCACCATATGGTTGCTGGGAATTGAACTCAGGACCTTTGGAAGAGCAAGCAGTGCTCTTAACCTCTGAGCCATCTCTCCAGCCCCAAGCAAGAAATTCTTTATTCGTTATTATATATTTTTCTTTTTTAAGATCAAAACCTTGTGCTTTGAAAAAAAAAAGACATATGTCTGTGTGAGAACCTGCATGTGTGTATGTACGTGGAAGTATATGTGCCTAGCGCCCAAAGAAGCCAGAAGAGGGCATTGGATCTCCCTGGGACTGGAATTACAGGTTACTGTGAGCTACTATGTTAGGTGCTGGGAACTGAACATAGCTCTTCTGCAAGAGTAGTAAATACTCTTAAACACTGAGCCACCTCTCCAGCCATTCATTTTTCATTAAAATTAATGGGCATGTGAACACACAATGAGAAGACAGTAATTGTACGTATTTGTGGGTAAAACACAATAATTTCTTTAAAAATTGTGTGTGTGTGTGTGTGTGTGTGTGTGTGTGTGTGTCTATAGGGACACCAGAAAAGGGCAATGGATTCCTTAGAGCTAGAATTGCAGACATTTGTGAGGTACACATTGTGTATGCTGGGATCTGAATACGAGATCTCCTGACAGACCAGCAAGCATTCTTAACCACTAAGCCATCTCTCTAGTCCTAGGGTTTCATTTTTTTATAATTGAACAATTTTCTCATATATATGCTGTATTTTTTTAAATCCATTCATCTGTTGACGAACACCTGTGTTTATCCCATTTCTTGACTAGTGTGACTAGTACTACAGTAAACATGGGTGTTCAGGTAACTCTATATGTTAATCTCATTTCTTCTTGATATATACGCAGTCAGTGAGATAGCCAGGCCATGTGGTAGATCAATTTTCAGCCTTCTAACAACTTTCCATCATGCTTTCTATAGTGGCAGTAATAGCTTCCATTTGAGAAAGGGTTACTTTAGAGGTGTCCAGCTAACTTTTTAATATTGTAACATGACATTGCCATCTACAAATACACTGGGTCTTGTTCACAGCTATTCTGCACAACTGGACTTAACTGCTTCAGATGAGTTCAATCACAGTTATAGCAAGTCCTAGGTGCAACAAAGATGACATGTTTTAGACAGTATTTATATGTGAGCATGCTTATGGGCAAAACCATCCAAGACTGTGATTGTGTCTAAATATGTAACAAATGATTTTAATTTCTGACCTGTAAAAGTGTATGTAAGCAATCCAACAAAGTTTTTGTTTTAAATTATATATATATTTATGTATTTGTGTGTTTATGTGTGTGCTTGTACACACATGCATGTATGCACATGCACATGCCATTGCACTTGTATAGAGAAGAGAACAACTTCTGGAGTCACTTCTCTCCTTCCACCACATAGTTTCTAGGATGAAAATCAGGTCATCAGGCTTGGTGGCAAGAGCCCTTACCTCAGCGGTTCTCAACTTTCCTAATGCTGTGACCTTTTAATACAGTACCTCATGTTGTGAAGACCTCCAACCATCAAATTATTCTGTTGCTACTTCAAAAGTATCATTTTGCTACTGTTGCAAATCATAATGTAAATATCTGACATGAAGGAGATCTGATATGTGACCCATGTGAAAGGGTCATTTGACCCCCAAAGGGGTCCTGACCTACAGGCTGAGAACCACAGCTTTACCTGATAAGCTATCTTGCTGGCCTCAAACAAGGGAGTTTATTTTTATTTATTTTCACATGTATGCATATGTGTGTATAGGTATGTGTCTCGACAAAGGGTTTTAATGAAAAATTTTCTCCACTCATGCTGTTGCTTGCTTAGTGTTTTATCATGATATGGAATAAGTGTCTTTTTAAAAAATAAGCTGTTATGGAGTTGTGGCTTATGCCTGTAATCCTAGCTCTAGGGAAGTAGAGGCAGGAGGATCAGGAGCTCAAGGCCGTTTTCAAGCAAGTTTGAGGCCAGCCTGGCCTTTATAAAATCTGTCTTCAAATAAAATAAAATAAAATAAAACAAATAACAAACAAAAAATGAGCTGTGTTCAAGTTAGTGTGTTCTGAGATCATCTTGGCAAACTTTCTGAACAGTGAATTCCTTCAGGGTGGTGCCAGGAAAGTTGTTTACAATCTGCTTTGGTGGAGAAGCTATTTGTCTTCAGAAATTTTGTGTACTTTAAGTGACCCAAGTGAAGTCAGAGAACTTGGTTATGAATCACATATAGAGGCAGGCCCATCAGAATAACACCAAATTTTTCAATGGAAACACTGAAAGCCAGAAAGGCCTGGACAGATGTTCTACAAAATCTAAGAGAACAGAGATGCCCACCCAGGTTTCTTTAGCCAGTACAACTATCAATCAAAATAGATGGAGAAAGAAAAACGTCCTACGACAAAAACCAAATTAAAGCAGTTTCTATCAATCCAGCTCTACAGAAGGCACTAAAGGAAAAGTATCAGTCTGAAAGAAAGTAACCATACCCAAGTAGAGACAAAAAATAAATATCCAAGAATAGTAAGTCAAAAGAGGGTTGGAAACCCACACCATGAGAGCAAAAATAACAGGAATCAATAAAAATAGTTCACTGATAACCCTCAACATTAATGGTCTCCAATCTCCAATAAAAAGACATAGACTAATAGATTACAGATTGGATTAAAAAACAGGATCTAGCTGGAGAAGTGGCTTAGGGGTTAAGAGCACTGACTGCTCTTGCAGAGGTCTGAGGTCTGAGTCTTAGCACCCACATAGCATTTCACAACTGTCTGAAATTCCAGCTCCAGGGGATCCAGTGCTCTCTTCCAGTCTCCATGGGACACAGACACATAAATAAAAATAATTAAAAAAAAATAACACGATCCATCTTTCTGCTATATCCAAGACACAAACCTCACCATTAAGGATAGACATCACCTCAGGGTAAAAGGATAGAAAAAGATATTCTAAGCAAATGGATCTAAAAAGCAAGTAGTTGTAGCCATTTTAATATCTTATAAAATAGTCTTCAAACAAAAACTAAACAGAATAGATGGGGAAGGACACTAGAGACTCATTAAAGGAAAGATCCCCCAAGATGATATTGCAATCCTAATCATTTATGCACCAAACACAAGGGCACTCACATTCATAAAAGAAATATTACCACAGCTAAAATCACATATTGACCCTCACACAATGATAGTGGATGACTTCAATACCCTACTCTTGCCAATAAACAGGTCATCCAGACAAAAACTAAACAGATGAATGCTGGAGTTAAATAATGTCATAAATCAAAAGGATATCTACAAAACACTTAACCCAAACACTAAAGAATATATTTTCTTCTCAGGAGCTCATGGAGTTTTCTCCAAAATTGATGGCATACTAGGATACATTGTAAGTCCCAACAAAAGTAAAAAAAAAAAAAATTGAAATAACACCCTGTATTCTGTTTGAACACCATGGATTAAATTGGATATCAACAACAGCAAAAATTATATGAAGTCATGGAAACTGAACAACTCATTACAGAATGAAAAATGGGTCAAGACAGAAGTCAACTGGAAACTAAACCTTTTTGAATTGAATGAAAATGAAAACACAGCATACCCAATCCTATGGGACACAATGAAGGCAGTTCTAAGAGGCAAGTTCACAGCACCAAGTGCCTACTTGAAAAAAGTTTGAGAGTTCTCATATTTGTAACTTAACCACACATCTGCAATCTCTAGAATAAGAGAAGTTAATAACCCCAAAGAATAGATAGGAAGAAATGAATTCAGGGCTTTAACCACTTAACTAGAAATAAAACAAACAAAAAATGTTGTGGAATATTATTTTGAGATGTGTTACCTTTGTTGTATTTGTTTAACTCTGTGAAGCTGTGATACTTTGCCTGTCTAAAACATCTGATGGTCTAATGAAGAGCTGAACAGCCAATAGCAAGGCAGGAGAAAGGACAGGTGGTGCTGGCAGGCAGAGAGAATAAATAGAAGAAGAAACCTGGGAGAAAAAGGAGGAGCAAGAGAATAAGGAAGAGGACACCAGGGGCCAGCCACCCAACTACCCAGCCAGCCATGGAGTAAGAGTGGCAGTGAGATTACAGAAGTAAGAAAAGGAAGAAGCCCAGAGGCAAAAGGTAGATAGAATAATTTAAGTTAAGAAAAGCTGGCTAGCAATGTGCCAAGCTAAGGCCGGGCATTTATAATTAAGAATAAGCCTCTGTGTGTGATTTATTTGGGAGCAGGGTGGTGGGCCCCCCAGAAGAGCAAAACAACAACAACAAAAATACAAAGACTCAATGAAGAAACAAAGAATTGGTTTTCGAAGCCTGAAGAAAATCAATAAGATTAACAAAGCCTTAGCCAAATCAACTAAAAGACAAAGAGAGAAGATCTTGGGATAACTCCAACCAAGAAAGTGAAAAATTTGTATAATAAACACTTTACTGTGTTGAAGGAAGAAATTGAAGAGGACATCAGAAGATGGAACAATCTTCCATGCTCATGGATCAGTAGGATTAATACTGTGAAAATGGCCATCCTACCAATAGCAATTCTTAATAACAAAGAGTAAGTTCAAGATTACTGTATATATTCTGAGGTGTGTGTGTGTGTGTGTCCATATGAAGTTGGAGGTTTTTATTTTCAATTTCTGTGAAGAACTGTATTAGATTTTGATGGAGATTGTGTTGAATATATAGTACACACTAGAGAAAAGACAGCATCTTCAACAAATGGTACTAGTCAAACTGGATGGCTGCATGTAGAAGAATGAAAATATATCCCTGTCTATCACTCTGCAGAAAACTCCAACTGGATCAAGGACCTCAATGTAAGATCCAGTATCCTGAATTTGACAGAAGAGAAAGTGGAGAAATAGTCTTGAACTCATTGTCACAGAGGAAGACTTTCTGTTCAGGACACTGGTAAATAAATGTGACCTCATGAAGCTGAAAAACTTCTGTATGGTAAAGGACACCATCATTTGGGCAAAGCAGGAGCCTATAGAATGGGAAAAGATTTTTACCAATTAGACATCTGATGGAGAATTAGTATCTAAAATATATAAAGAAAAAACTGAACATCAAGAAGACAAATAATCCAATTCAAAAGTGGGGCACATAACTAATCAGAGAGCTCTCAAAAAATGAAACACAAATGTCTGAGAAACCTTTAAAGACATGTTCAACACCCTTAGCCATCAGGGAAATGCAAATTAAAAGTACTTTGAGATTTCATCTTATACTAGTCAGAATGGCCAAGATCAATAAAATAAAGCACCTGCTGTCAGTGATGCAGGGAAAGGGTAACACTTATTTATTGTGGATGAGAGTGCAAACTTGTCTAGCAACTATGGAAATCAGTGAGGTGGTTTCCCAGGAAGCTAGAAATCAATCTACCTCAAGATCTGGCTAAACCATTCTTGGATATATACCCAAAGGATCCTACATCCTATTACAGAAATACTTGCTCATTCATGTTCATTGCTGCTGTATTAATAACAGCTAGAAACTGAAAATAGCCTGGATGTCCACCAACTGATGAATGGATAATGAAAATGTGATACATTTACACAATGGAATATTATTCAGCTATTAAAAATCATAACATTCTCAGGTAAATGGATAGAGCTAGAAAAAAATCATCTCAAGTGAGGTAACATAGATCCCAAAAGATGAATATTATGTTTTCTTTCATATTATATGTTAGCTTTTAAGCTTTCTTTTTTTTTTTTTTTTGTTTTGTTTTGTTTTGAGACAGGGTTTCTCTTGTGTAGCTTTGTGCCTTTCCTGGAACTCACTTGGTAGACCAGGCTGGCCTCGAACTCACAGAGATCTGCCTGCCTCTGCCTCCTGAGTGCTGGGATTAAAGGCGTGCGCCACCACCGCCCGGCAGCTTTTAAGCTTTCAATACGTGTGCTATAATCCAAACAACCACAGAGGTTAGATATCAAGTATGGGACTAGGGGAGGAGAGGCTCTCCCAAGGAAGAAGGGATAGAATACATTGTTACAGAGAGACAAAGGGGTAACTAGGAGGATTAAATTGGGAGGGGATGAGAGAGAAGGGTAAAGGAGGGACTATGGGCAGGGACAACTAATATTAAAGGACTTCTGGAGAACCAGGGTGGAGACCTACTACTGTAGAAGCTTCCTGAAATGCACACATATGTGAAAGGAATCTAAATGGAGTTACCAAATAATAGGGGAGACAACTAGAGATCTTATGCCACAAAGTAACACCTCCAGTGCCAGGAATGGGTGATATCTTGTTGAACTCTTGGCCAAAGGGGCTCCATGGAAACCCCCACACATTGCAAGCTATTTTCAATGCTACTGATTACTCTCCATAACCTGACAGTAAGGCTCTATTGCTGAAGATAACATCTACTTCTATCATCAAACATGGAAGAGCTGAGCTAGTGTCTAATTAGAAGCTTTACCTTTACTGATTAGTTGTCATGGTACTAAGATACTCTCCATGAAACCATAAGAGAAAGGTAATCATCAATATTACCCAGCTACAAAACCTGTGACTTATGACAGTGACCTGCCTGTATGACATACTAGTTTAATAGTGGCACAAGTGTTATAGGAGCAGCTAACTGCTTTGTGATTCCATGAGATGGAACTCATACCTACAGTGCTAAAGGGGCTAAGAGCCTCAAACTGCCATGTAATGGGCCTAGGGGGAAACCTGATATAATTATTCTGATAAAGGAACACAGCAATAAAATGACTCCTAATGACATCTGGCTATACCCATAGATCATTGCCTTGCCCAACCCACATCCGAGAAGCTTTTTGTAGTAGATGGGAGTTAACACAGAGACCTGCAAGTGCACAATGTGGAGAAAGTGACAGACATTGGAACATTCAGTCCTAAATAGCATGTTTTGATTGAACTCCTCCCCACAAGGCTCAGGGAGGTATGAGGAAGAGGAGGCAGAAACATTGTAAGAGTCAGAGATGATGGATGACTCCAAGGAAACAGTGACTTCCAGGCACAATAGGACTGAAGTACATATGAACTCATGCAGACTGGCAGCACACACAAGATTTTCACAGGTTCAAGCCAGAAGTAGTACCAGCACTGAGGGGGGATGTGGTCATGGGCTCCTATTTTGCTTTGTTTTGGCTTTTTTTGGGGGTGGTGGTGGATCTTATTTGTGTTTTGATTGTTTGATTTCCATTTTTGTGTTTCTTACTTTTTATTTTTGAAGGAGAAAAAAAGAACATAAAGTTGGGTGGATAGGGAGGTGGGGAGGATATAGGAGGAATTGGGGGAGAGGAAAATATGATACAAATATATTGAATGAAGATTTTTTCAATTAAAAAAGAGTTTTAAAAAAGGAGAGCACCATTTAACAAGAGAAATGCCTGGTACAATCATTGAGCACTCATAATACCCTCTGTTAGATATATGGGTGATGGTAGTGAGCTTGACTGAATTAAAATTTCCCAAATGGCAGTGATTTTCATTTTTGCAGTTTTTTGCAGGTCCATGTCTTGTACTAGTATTTTTAAAAAACTGACTAGATTAGATTTAGATTAATCTTTCCATATAATTCTTTGAAAATTTCATGCATTCATATAATATATTTTGGCCATATTCACCTACCCTATCTCTCTTAATTTCTTATTTTATTTTTAATGATAATTTGCTGTGTTCAATCTGTGCTATATATATATATATATATGCAGAGCCACCCACTGCAGCACGGTTGACCAAAGGGGATCCAATCCTTAAAGGAAACCGACTCTCCCTTCCCTAGCAGCAGTCAACTGTCAATAGATCCTCATAAGCCCTACCCTCCAAAGGGACATTCATCTTAGGGCTGCATGATATTTTCATATTCCTAAGTTTTTATCACCTAGCTCAAAATACAGAGCCAATACTTCAGAGACTCTGTCCTGTTCCTTCTCAGTCAATACCCTCCTCCCACTAGGAAACCACCATTCTTATTTCAATAATATAAATTAATATTGAGCTGCGCAGAAAACCTTACGTTTCTTGCTTAATATTTATACCCTCCCACCCGGCCTTTTTTCAACTTTCTATTGACCTAAGAAATAACATCTGTCAAAATGGTTTGGCATGATAGGCGTGTTTTCCCTTAAAAACACACTCACTATACTATGTAACTATTAGAGAGAAGTTTCTTCTTGTACCAATTAATATACTCTCTTGGTCACCGTTGGGCACATTGTCCATACTTTGTTTTTCCGAAGCCGCTTTCTGAAGCCCATGGCAACTCAAAGGCAATGGTTTTGTGGTGATGGAGTAGCTCAAAGTCACAAGATACGCTGCGATAATTTTCATCCGGCCAACGGGCCATTCACCCATCCAACGCACTTGTTGAGTACCTAGCATTCGCTCCACCTTGGACACTAAGAAGACCTCATTTCTTGGTTGGAAGCGAAACACAAGAGCACCTTTTGTCAATGTGTAGTGAGTGCTCCGACTTAGGTAAGCACCAGGCGCACGGAGGATGGGCGGCTTCCGGAGATGGGGCGGATAGGAGAAGGTGGGTGGGCATTTCCCCAGCAGCTGTTGCCAGCCACCCGACTTTGATCACTTTGCCGCCTGGCAGCAGTGGCGGTCAACCTCATCGTTCCCTAGCAACCGGAGCCAACAGCCAGAAAGTCTTGCTATTGGGCTCACACAATGTGATGGGCAGCCGAGTGGTCTAATAGTAATTTTTAGGCTTGGTCGGTGGCCCCGCCTACTCCCAGTCCGCCGGCAGCGCATGCGCGGGTGGGCAGGGCTGTGTGCAGGGCGATCGCGGAGCCGGAGCAGCCGCTGCTAAGTGTTTGGGCTCGGTCGACACCGCGGTGCTTGCTCCTCGCCCCAGCCGCCGCCGCCGAGGGAGCGGCCGCCTATTGTCCTTCTCCGGCGCCAAGGCGCGGAGCTGCTCCGGCTCGGCCCGCGGGGGAGCCCGGGGAGCCGCACGGTGAGAGCGCAACTTAGTTGCGGGAGTTGAGGGAAGTTTTGGGCGTCTGAGGAGGGGGCGCGCGCGCAGCCGCCCCTCCCCCTCGGCTGCCCTGGGCGCGCGCGCGCGCGCGAAGCTGCGGGAGTCGGGGGCGCGCGGGTTCGACGCGGGTGGCGGACCCTCCTCCCGTAGCATCCGCGGCCGGCCGGGGGTGGGTGGCGCGGCCGCCGATCCCAGCCTCCTCGATCCGCGTTCTCCGGCTGCCCGCTTCAGTGGCTCCTGCTGGGGCTTTCCTCTGAGGGACGGGAGCTCGGTGGGGCGCGCCGCCCCGACAGTCTGTGGTCACGGGAACGAGCTCCCCGGGGCAGTCGAGCAGGGTAAACACTGCGCGCCCCGGCCGCCTTCGGGGGCTTCTTGGGCGCTTTCTCTCGGAGGGGCGCGGCCGACGCTCCGGGACCCGTGCATTCGGCTCCGCAGCCACCGAGCCCTGGCGCAGCCAGCCGCTCGCGCTTTCAGACCCGGCCAGTCGCTGCTTTTGCTAACTAGGACTCGCGAGACGCATAAAACTGTCGGGGAAGGGGGGGAACCCTCAGTTTTCATCTCGTTGAGAAAGTGTATGCCCCCATTCCCACCCCATCTTACAGCCGAAAGACTGGGTCCCATTAAGTTGCTAGACGCTACTGTGATTCAGGAATTCACAATGAAAATTGGATTGAGCAACATTTTAGTATTCAGTCTTTACTCCATAATGAAGTTATTTTTGAGAGTTCATTGCCAAAGTGATGTGCCTTTTTTGGTTACCTCCCCCAACCCCTTATCCCCTTTCATTTCCAGAAGGCGCTATTCATTTTTTTTTTTTTTTTTTTTATACCTTTGGCTTGCCCGGGTCAGGAGAAACGCTCCAGTTCTTGAAAGGTCATTGTCTCTAAAGGAGTTCCCATGAGTTGAGATGAATCTGAGAGAAATCAGTGTCACTTTCGTACACCTGCATTTCTTGGGGATTTACAAACTGCATTAAGCACTTGCCTTCTTAAGTTTTGAGTGGATTCATTCCACTGCATTTCGTTGACTGGACTATGATGATAATTCCGTTTTAGTTCCCAAGTGGAACTAACTTAAGTATCCTATCATTCATATTGAAACACAATGACCATGTCATTTCATGTTCATTTCAATTGTATCTCTTTGGCATCTGTTAAAAAGTTTTCTTTGAAAAATACTGCAAATGGTATTTTGCTTTGTTTTCTATGAGAAGAAGGTGGAGAAGTGTTGCTTGGGTTTTCTGGTTTGTTTGGCTTTTCTTTACTTGAAATCCAGCGTTGTTTACCTGATGAAACCAAGGGAAAATATTCTTAAGTCAAAGGAATCCAGGACTCAGAATCTTTGTGCTTAATTTTCCTTCCCTGGGTGGGTGTGGTGAAGGAGGTGGACAGGAGTTGGAAGTTATTAGGGAGTTACATAATACAAACATACTTGCCTACAAAATCGAGGGCCCAGGACACCAGTTGCTTTCCTTCCCTGGATTGATAACATGTGATAATTCATGCTTTTGTTTTGGGGTTTCTTAGAATTTAACTTGCTTCACTAAATGGAGACTGTATGTAGTAGTCTACATGGTCTTTCCTGGTCCTTTCCCTTCTTAAGGACTGTGATGGGCGGTATTTTGCTATATACTACCTTTGCTAGACGAGTCTGTACACACGGTTGGCATTCAGCTTTTATTTGATTTGGGTGAAGTGATTTTTACCAGCTACTGAAACTTTGCACAGGAGAGACTCATTAATTCTTGGGCCTTGTACAAAATGACAATTAGCTTGCACATCTGTGCTGAAGTTTAGGAGAATTTGCTAAGTCTTTTCTCTTTTTTTGAGATAGGGTCTCGCTGGGTAGCCCAGGCTGGTCTTGAACTCACAGAGATCCACTTGGCTTCTGAGTGCTGGAATTAAAGGCCTAGCTTTTCTCTCTCTCTGAGTTACCGCTTGCCATGTAGTGTAGGTTGACTTTGATCTTAAGGCTTCCCTGCCTCAGTTTCTTTCGGACTAGAAAACTGGTTTGTATCACTTTCCTCCAGCTTTAAAACTCTTTAATTTGTTGATTTGTTCTTGAAGATAAGTGGGGTTTGGATGGTACACTGCGGACTTCCAAAAAAAGATTGCAGTTTAGAAGTCCATCCCTCACACTCCTCCTTGTTGAGACTATGGAACTGCTGAACAAATTCATTCATAGCTCTTCCTGTTCTTTTATTGTGAAATTGGGAGGGAGCACAGTTTAGAAGAAATTCACTTTTTGGAGTTCTGTAAATTTGAGTTCGGAGCCTTACTTTTTCTTTGTCTCGTTTTGAAGCCCTGAGCATCTCCCTTAACCTCCGAGTTTGTCTCCTTCCTTGTAAGGGGTGGTAGTAACATTACATGTTCTTAGGGATGCTGGAAACAGTATGAGGGGTAGTAGAGACATTACATGTTCTTAGGGATGCTGGAAACAGTATGAGGGGTAGTAGAGACATTACATGTTCTTAGGGATGCTGGGAACAGTATGAGGGGTAGTAGTGACATTACATGTTCTTAGGGATGCTGGAAACAGTATGAGGGGTAGTAGAGACATTACATGTTCTTAGGGATGCTGGAAACAGTATAAGGGGTAGTAGTGACATTACATGTTCTTAGGGATGCTGGAAACAGTATAAGGGACTTAGAACACTGTCCCATACTGTGTAGGTGGCTAAAATGATAATTTCACACTTTACATGACTTTAAAAAGTATTTTTAAGATGTTTCTGGACAGATTATCAGTCAGTAAAGACACTTGCCACCAAGCCTGATGGCAAGTGTCTTTACCGACCAGTTCAGCTTCCCAGAACCCCACATAGTAGGAGGAGAGAACCAGCTCCTGAAAGTTGTCCTCTGATCTCCACATTCACACTGTGGCACTTAACACCCACGCTAAACTCACAAATGAACATAAAATTTTAAAAGATGTCATTTGAACAGAAGAATGATAGAAACTATACTGTTTCATCACCTGTTAGCCGCCTTCTGCGTGGGACTCCAGGTGGCTTGGTAGGAAAGAATTCTGTACAGCTGTGTAGTTTGGGAAACGACAAGAGATGGATTGTTTTCAGTACTAGCCATAGTATGTGTATCTTAGTCAGTGTTCTTTTGGCTGTGAAGAGACACCATGACCATGACAGCTCTTACAAAGGAAAGCTTTTGATTGGGGCTGGCTTACAGTTTCAGAGGTTTAGATCATTGTCATCCTGGTGGGAAGCATGGCAGCATGTAGGTAGACATGATACTGGCGAAGTAGCTGGAAGTTCTACATCTGGATCTGCAGGCAACAGGAAAAGAGAGACCCTGGGTCTAGCTTTGGCTTCTGAAACCTCAAAGCCCACTCCCAGTGACATACTTCCTCCAGCAAGGCCACACCTCCTAAAACTCTTCAAATAGTGTCACTCCCTGGGGACCAAACATTCAAATCTACAAGCCTAGGGGGACCATTCTTATTTAAACCACCATAGTGTCTAAGTTAATGTCTCCTTTTTACGTTGGCCTTGAAAACAATATGTATGGCTTTATGATGTTTCTCAGGTTTGCTCAAGATAGAACTGGACTGGGTGTTAGCAGAATACACAGTTCAGAGACTTAAGCACCCCACTCACTTGCCTTTCCAAATGCCACTATTTACAGAAGGAAGCAGTGATTAAAGTCAGTTGTACCAACTTAGTTTAGAATGTTTAAAGTACCAAATGGAGTAGATATGTTTTAGAACTGTTTACCTGATCAAACTTAAAGATTGTGGGTATAAATATCCCTGACCAAGCTTCCTGGGCAAGCTTGGCCTTCAGTGCTTCTCTTAAAGTTAACTCTTAAGTACACTCAAACAGTCTTGAGCTATAGTTATTACTGACAGGGATGAACATCCATATGGAAGTGATTGTCATTGTGTTTTCTGTTCTGCCTAGCTTACTATGTTGGGGAAGAGAGAAGGAAGCTGTTAGTAGGAAGAAGTTTATTCCATCATATGTCCTCAAGTTTCTAGTTTCTAGTCCATCTTTGTGTCGATCAGGTCATTGTAAGCAGATCAAACCCTTTTTTGTCAGGCTTTGCTGGGAGGCTGGACTGGCAGATCTGGTACTGAAATACTGTGATTGAATTCTGTCCCTGGCACTGGGGTGTTTTCCTTGTTTTACCCCTTCAGAGCTGTGCCTTGGGACGTTTGTATGATGTGGATGGTAAGGGAGAGAAAGGGGAAGGGCGTGAGGCGTTTACTCTTGATGCCATGATGCAGGCTTCTTGTAGGAATTTTTATTTTCTGATCATAAACCTGCTGTCGATCATAGAATTAGTGCTTGCCACCCCAAATAACGAATTATTCTTGAAAGGTTAGCAGTTAATTATGGTGGCACACTCCAATCAATTGGTCTTGTAACTTCAAGTGTCAACACAGGGGAAAGCCTTTCCTAGAAGTTAAAGATGGAGTTTTGCAGAACCCCAAGATGGTTCTCTCTTGTGATCCTCTACTAAAAGCACATGGTGTGGAGCCGCATCCACACATCGCCATTTTTCGGCTGTCTGGTCTTGAGCAAGCCGCTTTATCTTTCTCAGACTTAGTGTCTTTGCTTATTACTCCCACTTTCACCCCTCCCCGCCCCCATTCTTATCCTGCCGGCTAAGTGCTACTGCTGTGAGAAACACGCGCCAGAAAGCACCATACTGTGTGGTGGTGCAGTTTCATTGATCAGCTCCTGGTGTGGATAAAATGTAAATCCTAGCTCTCCAGGGGAAACTGGCCCCTAGCTTTGCTATGACGTCCCCCTGGAAAGCAGCTCAACTATCCGAAGACATCTACCCTTCCTCTTGCTTGGGAAAGCTGGCCTGTTTTCATTTTCTGTTTGCTGCTTCTCACATTTTCTTTCACTGAATATTTATCAGGGAATATTTTTTCCAACTAACTTTTGGTTCAGTGTGCTCGTTAGAGGCACATCACTGTGGACACAGCAGCCGACCTTCAATGCCGGGGCTTGATGTCAGGTGAAACAATGGTCACGTGAACAAACAGTGTCAGGATATTTAAAAGGGACTGCAGAGGAGGTCAGTGTAGCTGCTGATCTTTACCATCCTTTTCATATTAAAATTTAAAATGAGTTTGCTCCCTTTTCTTTTGTGCTAGGTGCACTTTATTTTACCTACACTCGTTACTTAGTTCTCAACACCGCCCCCCACCCCCAGGGGTGGGGACCAGCAAAGTATTGTGAGAATGAAATTATTAACCAGTTTTCAGGATAAGAAAAAGTTCCTAAGGTAACTTGGCAGTGGCCATGTAGCTAGCTAGTAGACCTTTACTTGAAGTTGAGTTGACTCAGAGGTCAGGCTTTTCCATATCATTGACACTGTCGTATGAAAATTTCAAGTACATTTTAAAAACAAATCAAGTCTGTTCAGGTTGCAGAATGCAATAAAGCACACCCATTTTAAGAACATAAAGTTTAGTGAGTTTTGATCCAGTATACTTGCCTGTAACTCAACAGTGTCAAAACAACATTTCTGCCGTTTTCAGGATCGAGATGCCTGCCACCTTCTTGGCCAGGCTCTTCAATGCTCATTCCTGCCTACCCTGCCATAGGCAACCCCTAGAGTGCTCGGCACTGTGGTGTTGGCCTCGCTGGCCTGCTGCCTGTTTTTGTAAATAAGGTTTTAGTGAGATGCAGCCACACCCGCATTGTCTATGGCTGCTTTGGAGCTGTAGTTGCAGTTTAGAGTGGTTAACACAGACTTCTTTCTACACCAGTAGATTGTTTAACCTTGGTTATACCTAACAAAATCCAGTTATTCACACCTGATGTGAACAGTATATATGTTTTTCAACATATATTTGATGTTCTATTAGCATTCATTTGAGAAAATATTGAGAGGCTGGGTAATGACTGAATGGGTAATGTGCTTAATATGTGGTGAGTTTGAGGGCCAGGCATGACTCCATGTGTCTGTAATCCGAGGCTGGGAGGTGGAGACAGGAGGCTCCCTGAGGCTCCCTAGCCAGCTAGTCTAGCCAGTCCGTGAGTGAGTTCCATGTTCTCTGATTGACTATCTCAAAGACTAAGGTGGTGAGTGATAAGAGGAAGACGGCTGACACCCACCTGTCCTCCATAGGTACGCACACCAGCATGAGAACCTGCAAATAGATGTATACACCACACACAGATGTG
This sequence comes from Peromyscus leucopus, assembly GCF_004664715.2. NCBI lineage: Eukaryota > Metazoa > Chordata > Mammalia > Rodentia > Cricetidae > Peromyscus > Peromyscus leucopus. The sequence continues at coordinate 137,709,818 of NC_051063.1, read as the reverse complement.
AGCCGGGGAAAAACCAAGCTTCACTCACTACTTTGCTACTCTGTCTCTTTGGTCTCCCATTTTTTTTTTTCATTCTTTAAAAAAAAATATAACCTTTATATTTATTCAGATTCACCAACTTTAATGTATAATGTCTTACAAATTTTGACAAATGTGTATATTCATCTAACCACTGCTTGAATTAGAATAATTCCTTTGTCCTTCCAGATTGGTCGGAATCCTTTTGTAGCCATCCATTTTTTTATTCCTAAATCTCAGAAATGATTAATCTGGTTTCTGTCTTCGTGTGGTTTTTGTTTGTTTGTGTTGTTATTGATCCTTTTTAGGAATGTTTAGGGCTAGGGATGTAGATCAGTTGGTGTATATCTAGTATGTACAAAAACCTAGGTTCAATCCCAAGTAACAGATAACTGACACTGAATATGGTGGTGAATGTCTATAATCCCTGCCCTTGGGGTGGGGTAGAGGTTGGAGGCAAGAAGATCATAAATTTGAAGTCATGTTTTTCTACATAAAGAGTTCAAGGCTAGCCTGGACGACATGAATTCTGTGTCAAGCCAGTGTGTGTGTGTGTATTATATAGATTGTAACTTTTTTTGTATATCCTTAATAATAATGCTATCTTTTCATGTGATTATTTTCTATCCTTTGGTGATATATCTGTTCAAAACTGTCCATTCTAAATAATGAGTTGATTGTATATATGTAGGTGATTATTATTTGAAATTATTATCTTCTAATATGTTCCTTATGTTTTTGTACCTCCCTTACCCCTACCTCCTAGGGTCTTATATGTAGCAGGTTGGCCTGAAACTTTGTAGTTGAGGGTGACTTTGAACTTCTGATCCTTTTGCCTCTCCTTGCTGAGTGTTGGGGAGTACAGGTGTGTGCCACTACATTGGGTTTATGTGGTTCTTGGGATTGATCCCAGAGTTTCCTGTATGTTACCAACTGTGCTGTATTGCTTCAAATTTTAAAAAATTATTATTAAAGTGTGCTAAAGACAAAACCTTAGGCCAGGAGGTGGTGGTGCATGCCTTTAATTCTAGCACTTGGGAGGCAGAGCCAGGCCGATCTCTGTGGACAGGCACCAAAACTACACAGAGAAACCCTGTCTCCAAAAAAAAAAAAAAAAAAAAAAAAAAAAAAAAAAGAAAATAAAAAAGGACCAAACCTTAGACCAGAATCCATAGGTAAGCACTCTCCTTAACATTGAGCTATATGCTGTTCCAGATCTGTGGTTTTGATGTTTTGATTTTTAAAGCACTGGGATCCATCCTAGGGCCTTTTACATGGTAGACAAGGGCTCTCCCATTGAGCGAACTATATAGCTCTAGTCAGCAGCTATTACAATTTTTTTGATTGATATTGGATTGTATCTGTAAATACTTAAGGGATAACTGCCGTCTTTGTGATATTGAGCCGTGAATGTGGCACATCTGTTTATCTAGATCTTTGGTTTATTATTGATGGTGTACTTTTAAGCAGTTGAATCCTGCATGTTTTGTAGAGCTTTGGTTTATTTATCCACATGGTTTCCCTATATGTGGTTTCAGGATCCATGATTTCAGTTGCTAGTGTCAGTAAGCAGGATGAGTATGGTACAGTAAGATATTCTGAGAGAGAAGAGACCAGGTGTGCTGGTTATTTTATTTTATTTTTTCAACTTGACACAAGCTAGAAGAGGTGAAATAATCTTTGAAGTATTTCCTCAGGGTCAGCATGCAAAGCTGTGGTCCAGAGTGGCCAAGCTTGCTTTCAAACTTGGTAATATGCAAGAGTTTCCCAAGTAGGGCTGGTTTTAGCAGCGTGTAAGCTATAGTATTGAGAGGCCCATGGTGAGATGCTGAGTCTTGACACCATGCAGCAGAATCAGAGTCCCCGAAGAGGCCAGGAGAGGCTATTGGTGAAGATGCAGCCTTGATTCTGAGTGAATACCCCCAAGGACAGTGGCAGATGTGGAGCTGGCCTGAGCTTCAGAGACAACGTGTGTTTCAGATGGCAGAGCCAGAGAAGTAAGCTGCCTGAGCCTCTGGAGCCCAGGTCAGGGTCCCATGTGTTAGACCCTGGGCCATTTTACACTGTTGCAATTTGATTTTGCTTAAGCGTGATTGTAAATGTGCCCTGGTTCTTCCCTCTTAGAATAAGAAAGTACATAACTTACTCATTTTACAAGATCCCTCAGTGGAGAGCATTTTGAATTTTAAGAAGAAAAGAATGTGGGCTTTAAAACTTTTGCTGTTTTACATTGTGAAATTAACGGAAACTTGAGATGAGCTTTTGGGTTGTTAGAATCTGAAGTATCTCAACATTAGCTTTGGTTTTTAGATGTCATCTTCTTTCCAGATGGCTGTGCTAAGATGGTGGACATTTGAGAGACTTTGTAAACTTGACATTTGTTATGCCCATGAGTTGCTTAGAAAACTCAGAATGGTTTGAGTGCTGCCTCTGGGTAAGCACATCTCCTTGTCTGGCCGTTGAGTTTGGTCTTCTCTAACTCAAGTAGGTGCCATTTTGACCGTGAACTGTGGCATTGAATGGAAGTACTTTGTTACTTTTGACAAGCTGAAGGAGAATTTTTTTTTTTTTTTTAAACTGCCCATTAGATTCCCTCAACAGAACAGCTGGATTCTGAACACAAAGACGCTCTCCTATGCAAGAGGCTTTGTCTTTGTCGAGTTACTTAGGAAAACGCCGTGGCAATTAGAGTTGAGAAATAGAGTGTAAATGTTTATTTGGTCACATGAGTGTAAATGTTTATTTGGTCACATGAAGCTTTAGAAAGGCCTGGCTCAGGTACTTTCCCTTTTTGAGGATTAAAGGTCAGTGGTTAGGAGTGGCCAAAACTTTGGCCTGGGCCTTTCTTTCAAGATGGTTCTGCTTATGTGCTTGGAGCAAAGGTCATTCTGGAGAGACCTTTCAAGGACATTTCCCAGTGTTTTCTAAACAGGTAGGTAAAGGAAAGAAGGAACATGTATGTTTCTCATGTGTTCATTTACTTAATTCTTAATTCTTTATGGATTTAGTTTTCTTCTCCCAAGTCAATAAACTATGACTTTACTCGAGAACTTGTGATATACTCTACTTTTATTGTTTATGCTGTAAGCCACATATTTTTCACCCTGATAGAATTATATTCAAAGTAGTCAGCTTAAAATTCCAACTTGTTCTTAGTCTAGGACGTCTCTGTGGTCTGCTCTGAAAGTTTTCCTGGAATTCTTAAACACATCCCAGGCTTTCCTGTTTGTGCCTGGAAAGTCGCAAGAGCATGCCAGTGGTTTATTTCTTCTCAGATGCAGTGACCGTTGTGGATGGGAGCCAATAATTAACGTTCACACGCTTGTTCACATCTTCAAAGTGTTTTACAGACGTTTAATTAGTTCATGCCTAGCTTATGTGCTAGGAGTTGGAAAAGCAGGTTTTAAGGTTCATTTTAGCAGTTCTGAAGTGTTCGGGGGCAAAGGAGAAAAATACAGGGGGAGATAGCTTTCCTTGCACCCCTAGCTTTTGGTCCAGCATGCTTTTGGAGGAGTCTGACTTCTGGTTGATGCAAGAATGGAATTATAGAGACTTGCGGGGGGTGGGGGGGGGAGGGGACATCGAATGGTCGGGAGACATGGATAATTCGCTTTCAACTCAACTTTTCTCTTCTGTAGGCCGGTAAGTGAGAATTGTCTCAATGTAGTCCTGTGAGCATTTTGAAGGGCAGGTTGTGACTGGAGCAGACTCTGCAGAATTATAATACATACTAATCCCTGCCAGTTTGGGGGAGGGATCACTACAGTTTGTCCCTTGATTCTTTTACCTGGCCGGGCTGTGTAGTGGAAAGAGACACCACTCTCAACTGAGCTGTGTTCCCGCCACATTAGCGGCACGGCACCGGGTGGCCAGTGCTTTTCTTCTGCTCTTACGTTACGTTGTTCTCTGAAATTGCTTATTTAATTGAATTCTTTTGAGACAAGCTTTCACTTCTTTCGTGGCTTGCCTGGAGCTCACTTACGTATCCAAGGCTGCCCTGGAACTCCATGTAGTCCTCTTCAGCTTTGAGAGTACAGTACTGGTATTTAGGTGTGAGCCGCCACACCCAGTTGTGAAATTGTATTTGTCTGTGACTCAGGTTTTAATAGTGAAAAAACTTACTGTTTTTCTGTAGACACTGACTACATCAGATTGCATTTCCTTGGTTGGCAAGTGAGACACACAGGAGAATACTTCTCTTTGATTCTCTGGAGAATCTGTCATCCACCTGTCTTTGAAGGACTCAGTTTCTTAGGGTTTCTATGTAGACGAGGATGCCAGTGATGCTTAGGAGTAAAGAACATTTTGCTAAGTTCTGAAGTAAGTCCTTGCTCAGGGTGTTTGCTGTTTTTCTTCTGGTTTTGTTTGCAGCACCTGATTGCATGTTCGTCCAATATTAAGAGGATCTGTTTGAGGGATGGGTGTTGTGAGTTCACATGAAGTACCATTAGATGTCAGAGCCCTGCTTTATAGTCATGATCATCTGGAATAGAGAGAGATGGTAGGTTGATGACAAGCACAAGATAAAGCTTTATTTTTGATTAGAAAAAGATACAATTAAAGTTCTGTTTGATACCATCCATTTTACTACTACAACTGCCATGGTGTATCAGGATCTTATTTTGTAATACGAGAAAAAAAGAGTTCGAGAAACTGCATCTAAAATTTACTTCTAGGCACATGATTTTCTTTTGGCATGCACACCATCTTGCTTTTGTGACTCACCTTTTGTTTAGTCCTAAAGAGGTGGCCAGAGGAGGACATAGAACTTAGGTTCTTGGACAAGAAATGGGACAGAGAATGATTCATATTATTGAGGATCTGTATAAGTTTTGGTGACTTCCTAACCTTGTTTGGAGTAGATAACTTTATTATTACTCTACTTTAAAACATATTGCCTTGACAGTAAAAACTGTGTCTAATTGGTTTCCTAAGGCAAGGGCATCCTTTTCATTATTGTTTTTAGCCTCAGCATTCAGAGGAACCTGAATCGTAGTCTAGAGGATCTTACCACAGAAACTTTAGTACCTGGTGGCAGAAAGGAGAAAAATTCTGAGAGCGTGGCATGCATATTTAATTACAACTTTATCATGAATATGAATCTGTTCTTCATGGTGCTAGATAAGCATGGCCCTAGGGCCAGGAGGAGAGCTCACCTGGTAAAAGTGCATGATGTACAGGCCTCTTTTGAGGTCAGATCCTGGGAACTCGTGTGATAGGCCAGTGTAGTTGTAGGTATCTGTAATCTTAGTGACTGACTCCACAGCCAGATGGGAGAGCCCCCTGCTCACTGCCTGCATGCCCATTGATCCGGAATACGCAATACAGTTTGAGATCCTGCCTGAACCAAGTTGTCTGTCAGTTATAGTTTTTTAAGTTTATGTTTTCATTTTCTTTGTGTGTGTGTGTGTGTGTGTGTGTGTGTATGTGTACACGTGTGAGTGCACATGTATACATGTGTGCCACAGTGTACTTGTGGAGGTCAGAGGACAATTTTTGGGAGTCATTTTTTTCTACTAAAATGGGTTCCAGGGATTAAGGTTTGATGGCAAATACCTCAATCTGCTGAGCCATATGGGCAGCCCTATTTTTTAATGCTTATTTTTATTTTTTATTTAATCATTTATTTATTGTATCAGCGCATGCTTGGCTGTGGTGCACACGTGGAGATCAGGGGACAACTTGAGGGAGGGACTCAGTTCTTTTTTACCTAGGTACTATCGAGCAGACTCAGGTTGTCAGGTTTGGTGGCAATCATGTTCACCTGCTGGGCCTTCTTGCCAGCCCAAAATTGTGTTATTTTTATTTTATTTAAAAGATTTTAAAGATCTATTTCATTTTGTTTGCATGAGCGTTTTGCCTACATTTATGTATGCACTCCACATGAGTACCTGGTGCCCACAGAAGTCAACAGATGGTGTCAGATTCCCTGGAACTGGAGTTATGGATGAGTGTAAGCCACCATATGGGTGCTGGGGACTGAATCCTGGTTTTCTCCAAGATCAGTGAGTGCTCTTATCCCTTGAGCCAATCTCTATAGTTCCCAAATAACAAAGTAGAGCTATGGGGACAGGCATGTTTGGTGTTCTCTTCTCCTCCTCCTCCTCCTCCTCCTCCTCTTCTTCTTCTTCTTTCTCCCCCCCCCCCCCCCCCCCCCCCGTTTTATTTTTGAGTCATTGTCTTACAGAGTAGTAGTCTTAGATGACCTGGAATTTACTTTGTAGACCAGATTGGGCTTAAACTCAAGAGATTTGGGCACATCTGTTTCCCAGGTGCTGGGATTAAAAGCATAGTTTTTTTATTTTGTTTTTTTATTTACTAATTTATTTTGAGGCAGGATCTCATTATATAGCCTTTCCTGAAGTCACTGTGTAGGCCAGGCTGGCTTTGGACTTGTAGAGATTTTCCTCCTTCTGCCTCTTGAGAGCTAAGATTAAACATGTATGACACTACACTTGATTTCAAAATCTATTTTGATTTTTTATTTTAATTTTATTGTTTGTGTGTTTTTTTCTGTATGTTTGTCTGTGTACCACTTGCATGCAGTGCCCCCGGAGTTCAGAGGAGGCCATCAGGTCCCTTGGGACTGGAGTTACAGATAGTTGTGAGCCACCATTGTGGGCTCTGGGAATTGAACTCAGGTCTTCTGGAAGAGCAGCCAGTGCTCTTAACTACTGAGCCATTGCTTCAGCCCCAATTTTATTAATTTTCAGTAGTGAGTTTTAAATATTGTCTCATACTAATAATACATATTACTATACAACCTGAAATATCTTTTAGAAAACATGACATGATCTGTTTCCAGGACACTAATCAGACAGCTACTTTATCAAAGCAGATGAGAGCTGAGTAGCCCATTTTCCTTTCAACAGAGCAGTTACACAAATAAGACCATAAACCTTTTATTAAGCACCTTTGTATGGAATCAGAGTTGTCTGTCAAGTCAGACAAGAAATGTTAACCAAAGCTGCACAACTTCCTGATCTGAGCAGTTTTTAGGTTCTCCCATGTTGGACTTTTTTCTCCTTCAGTTGACTGTTTCTTTTAAATGCTAGTACAGGAGTGTTTTGCTTTATACAAAATTATCTTTGGTTTTATGTTTTTTTTTTTTTTAACCTCTCCACATAAGATTTACTTATTTTTTCCCCTTTGGGGATTATTTGGGTAGTGTGTGTAAAAATGTTGATTTTTTTTTTCATGCCTTTAGAGTCATGCCATCATCTTAAAAGCTTTTACTTGAAGCTTCAAGAACAACCGAGAGACTGTTTCTCGTGGCTCCTGTTGTAGACATTGCATCCTAGCCTGTGAATTCTGAGAAATACCACAGTTCTCTGCCCTGACCATGATAAAGTATCACTTGGCTGCTTTGCCCAAAGTGCTGTGCCCAGTGTGAAGCTTACCACTCTCATAGTTAGCTCCCTGGGATGATATACACCTTTACATGGAGACATTTCCTTCTTGAGTCCAAATAAAAGGCATGATTCCTCTATGAGATGCCTCAGGACCCAAATGAGTCCAGAAGAAAACTGCGTATTCTTCCCCTCAGCTTGATGCCTCTTGAAATGGCCAGGGGCAAGTCCACTAAAATAACAGTTGCATGATTTTGATTCTTCAGTGCGTTGTGATCCAAATGAAAACAGTAGACTGCTAAGCCCAGTACAAGTGTTCCGCAAGATGAGTTTGAATAATAAGCTCACAACTGTAAGAGGTCAGGACTGCTTACTGTATTTTATAGGTGGCGTCTAAGCCTGGATGGCTTGCTCAGAGTTAGGACTTAAACTAACGAGGGTCTGGCTTTAGAACCCAAACTCTTCTGTATGTGTCAGTCTGAGCAATTATATCCATTGAGAGCCATGGTTTTGGCAGAACCTTATGTAACTTTGACTTTGTTTTTATGGGTCACTTTCTACTTTAATTATCTCTTAAGCTAGGGTCATCAGATAGTTCTTCTGCCTCATGACAGATGTTGAGTTTTCATCACTCCAGGAGCGTGCCATCCATCTAGAAATTCAGTAGTGGATATAATGCAAACAAATAACACTTAGGAAAAAATGACATTATCCAGAGGAAATTTTTTTAGTGTAATTTGTTGTTTCTCTTTCCAAATTTAAAAACTGGTAAAGGGCGGTTGCGTGTATGCCTATGTACCTGTATGTAAACCACACGTGACGTATGTACTTGGAGGCAACAGATTATAAAACATTTCATGAACATGGGTTTGTATTATATACTATTAACTATGTGGCATCATTAACTTAATGGTTCTATGCTATTCCATACTTGGACTTAGATTTATCCTTAGGTCACTAATTATCTCTCTTGAATATGTATATTTCTCTGTCCTCCCTTGCTCCCTTCTTCCTTTCTGCTACTTACGTTGCTGTGGAGAAGTCCTTTACACACATCTGTGCACCCTTGTTTATGTCTTCTCACAGAAACAGAGTTGCTAGCACAAAGGAGCTCACATGTCAGCAGCTGTCGATGGAGAGTGCCGAGTCATCTGTAGAAAGCATCTGCCATTCACACTTTCACTGGGAGTCATGGGTACCTACTTCCCATTTCTTCATAACCTTTAGAAAGCAAGTGTGCGTTTTCAGCTTTTGGTTTTTTGAGAGTCTTGCTGTTTATCCCAGGCTGACCTTGAACTCAGTGATCTTCTTGCTTTATCCTTCCCAGTGCCTGGCTCATAGGTGTGTGCCACCATGCCCATTTCTAAATAGAAAACTTTTAATGTTTTAAGTGCCATAGAATTGCCAGATTATTGGTAATCAGTAATAAATGAAAGCATTCTGTGCTTTGTCTTTTTTTTTTTTTTTTTTTTTTTTTTTGGTTTTTCGAGACAGGGTTCCTCTGTGTAGCTTTGCGCCTTTCCTGGAGCTCACTTGGTAGCCCAGGCTGGCCTCGAACTCACAGAGATCCGCCTGCCTCTGCCTCCCAAGTGCTGGGATTAAAGGCGTGCGCCACCAACGCCCGGCCTGTCTTTTGTTTTTAAATTAATATTGTTCATTTTAGTTTCTATAGAATAAATTGATTTTTAGATTTAATCTATAAGTTTCTATGTATTTTTAAAATTGAAAAAACAAAACATATAAAATACACATAGCCTGAGAACAGGACTGGAAAGGTTCTGTGACTAAGAGTGCTTATGGCTCTTGCAGAGAACCTGAGTTTGGTTCCTCAGAACCCATGTGATGGCTCACAACCATCCGTAACTCCAGTTCTAGGTGATCAGTGGTCTCCGCAGGTACTAGGCATGCACATGGTACACATACAGATGTGTAGGCAAAATACTCACACACAAATCTTAAATCTTTTTTTTTAATCTATTTATTTTATGTGCATCAGTGTTTTGCCATGGGTGTCGGATCCCCTGGAACTGGAGTTATAGACAGTTGTGAGCTGCCACGTGGGTGCTGGGAATTGAACCTAGGTCCTCTTGAAGAGCATTTGGTGCTCTTAGCCACTGAGTCATCTCTCCAGCCCAAATCTTTTGAAAAATCACATTTTTATTCATTTTGAATGTGTTTGCGAGCACATTCTGCCTGCCTCTGCTTGAGTGATGGGATTAAAGGTATGTGCTGCTATGCCTGGCTCTCTCTGCTTCTGTAAGCATATATCACATCCTTAGCGAAGGGGCCATGGCTGAAGTTACCATGGCATTGTGTATTTTTATGATTATGTCTTATTCTCCCCTGCCCCTCTTTGTGGCCTCGGACTGAGTATTCACTTTTGAGCTCCAGCTTTCTTGTGTATAAAGTGGGAAAAGTGACCCCCCCACTTTATACACAGTGCTGGTTGCTTAGTATATGTGCTTAGTGCTTTGTCTACAGTTTTGGGGAAGATTTAGTGTAGAGGATGATGTAAAGGATTGGAAGGCAGAAAAGATGGTACTGTGCAGCAGCCATGGACCACCACAGTTCCCATTTCTGTTAAACAATTCTGTATGCATATTTGTGTTTTTATGTTGGGAGACGGAAAGTATCTAATAACTTGTTTGCAGCTTTGCTTCTTAATTTTGTAAATGTCATTAGGTTGCATATTATTTTCTGTAAGCAGACCATAGATACTTCGTAGGAAAATATAGAGTAGAATGGAGCTAATCTGATGGTTTCTAGGAGCAGACTTATTTTATGAATAATGTAAGAACATTTGAAATTGCTCATTTTGGGTTAGGCTTTGAGAGAACCAGAGGAAAACAGTGCATAGCCACAGGTCGCAGGGAGCCTATCGGAGAAGAAACTCTTTTTGGTCTTGTCTGCAAAACAAAAAGTTTAAGTTTTATGTAAATCCTAAGTACAAGTTATGTAAGCTTGTGGAAGCGTGTCTGCACAGAATGAGTACGTGCCAGGTCACTAGACTTGAAGAATTTTGGATATACCAGTAGAGATAGAAAGTTACGGTATAATGATGACCTGGGCCTGGCTTTATGGTGTCTGAATTCTGAGGCATGCGGGTAATTGATGAGGGATTGCACTGGATCTGCAGCATGGCTAGGGTTTTGTTAGGCATGAGTTGACAGAAGGAATGGTCTTGAAGCTTTGCAGTGTGAACAAACACTGGAAAACTTGGTATGAGCAGTGAGGTGCACTTGAGTTATTTAGTTTGGTTAGGATGCGGACACAGAATTAGGCCAGCAAGTCATGCTGGGGTGAGTGCAAGTGTCTTACACTTGTGTTAGAGAATTCAGTTCATCCTCCTGAACAAAAGGGAAGGCAGCTCATTGGGGAGGATTATGGGTAGTGACAGCTGGGGAAAATGAAGCACTGCCTCTGAGGGACATTCAGAGTCCATTGTATTAGGTTAGGACAGGGATTATGAGAGCCAGAATGCAGGGAAGATGAAAGAGAATCAGATCTACTGGGTATTTAGAGAGTCAAATGGATGAAACTTGGTGAGTAGATGGAGGGAAGTAAAATAGGATCATTGTCTGTGGTGATTGGAAGCTTCTAGGATCAGTTTTCTGTTGAGCAGCAGCATCCTGGGGGCATAACTTATTTTGGCATGGGTTTGGCACTCCTCCTTGGAAGAGGAAGCACTTTGAGTTTCATTTAGATTGCTTCTTCCTAAGTAGTTCCTGTTCTTGACTGTCTAGAAAAGCTCCTGCTTTTATATAACTAAGCTACCTGCTTAGTATCATTAGTTGGTATTTAAAAAGATTGGAAGAAATTTAGTTGCGGTAAAATACATAGAGCACAAATCTATTATTTTAACCATTTTTTCTTTTTTAAAAAAGACTTAAAGTTATTTATGTGTATGTGTCTGTATGAGTATAAGCCATGTGTAGGTACCCATGGAGATCACAGGGGCTACTGGAGCCAGAGTTACAGGTGACTGGGAGCCACTTTATGTGGGTGCTGGGAACTGAACTCTGGTCCTCTGGCAGGGCAGTAAGTGCCATCTCTCCAGCCGCATTTTTGCCATTTTGAAGTATGGAGTTTAGTAGGGTTAGTTAGGTTTATGTTGTTGTACAACTATAACCACTGTCTTAAGTTTTTACCCTGCAGAACTAAAACTGCCCTTTAAACTATAAATACCTGTTTTTATCCCTCAGCCACTGGCAAATAGCAATTCTTTTTTCTGGCTCTATTAGTTTTGCTACTGTAGGTACTTCATGTCAATAGTATTTAAAATTTGTCTTCTTGCAACTGGCTTAATTACCTTGCATGATGTCTGTAAGGTTCATTTATATTGTATGTGGCTGTATGTGTCAGAATTTACTTCTTTTATAAGGCAGAATTACATCCCATTGTGTGTACACACTAGGGTTGCTTCTACCTATTGGCTGTTGTGAATAAGCTGCATGAGCATGGGTGTGCAAAAGCTCTTTAAGCCCTTGCTTTCAATTCTTTGGAGAATCTGTCTACAATACTTCAATTGTCATGGTATTCATAACAGCCATGTACCAAGACCTTATGCATGCTGGACAATGGGAATGGAAAAGTAGCTATCTGAGCCTCCAAAATCAGGGAAAAAGGCATAATTCCTTTTTAAAACATCATCATTAATTATTATTATTTCAGTCTGGCTTAATTTAACCTTTGTGCCTAGATTTTTTTTTTTCATTTCATACTGGAAAAATAATGCCATTTAACACTAATATCTTTTAAAAAATGTTTATTTTATTTTATTTTATATTGTGTGTTTTGCATGTGTGTGTCTGTGCATGTGTGAGTACATGTACCTGTGGCCTTCCGGAAGAGGGCATCAGTTCCTGTGGGGCTGGAATTATAGGCAGTTGTGAGGTGCCTGATGGGGATGCTGGGAACTGAGCTTCTTCTGCAAGAACAGTTTGTACATGTAACAGCCGAGCCATCTCTTGAGTGCCACTAACATCCTTGATAAAGGGGTAAACATTAATTTGTTAAATGTCAGCTTTGAAGCACACATTTTAAAAACATGACCAAAAGGGAGTTATGCTTAAAAGACTCTGTATGTGAAAATATTTTGGTTGTGGTGTGGAAAAGCTATTGTGTGATTTTCCTTCCAGATGCTCTTGATTCTTTTCCATTACCCACTCTTTAATGGAGCTCCATTTTGACTTGAAGGGCAAACTGATAAACTGTTGTTTAGTAGGTGGTTATTTGGCAAATATTCTCCCCATCTTGACTCCTCTCCCTTGACTTTTTCCTCTTTTTTGGTGGAGATGGGGATTGAGCCCAAGACCTCATGCATGCTAGACAATGGAAATGGAGAAGTAGGTCTCTTAGACCCCTAAAACAGGGAAAGAGGCATAATTCCCTTTTTAAACATCATCATTAATGATTATTATTTCAGTCTGACCTAATTTAACCTTTGTGCCTAGATTTTTTTTTTTTTCTTCGTTTCATACAGTGACCTGAAACCACAGTCAGCACTGCTGTGGCTGTTGCATAATTGGTACTTGTCTTTCTTATTTGTATCATGTAAATAGGCTTTGACTGGAGCAAATTTAAACTGTTGTAAACATTGCCTATTCATTCCTACAACTGTATTTTGTGGTAGAATTGAATTACTAATTGTGTGAAGGAGTCTTTAAAATGAGGGACAAATTGGGAAAACTTTTGAGTAGTTGCCCAGTAAAGTCATTGAAAGGAGTATGTTTGCTGTGTTTTATTTTTCTTCTCTAAAGCAGGCAGTGGCTTTTTCCTCCAGTGATGCCCTTTGTCTTAGTGAGGGTTTCTATTGCTGTGAAGAGACACCATGACCATGGCAACTCTTATAAAGGAAAACATTTAATTGGGGCTGGCTTACAGTTTCAGAGGTTCAGTCCATTGTTGTCATGGTGAAAGCACGATGACATACAGGCAGACATGGTACTGAAGAAGGAGCTTAGAGGTCTACATTTTGATCCGCAGGCAGCAGGAAAAGACTGGGTGCCACTGAGCTTGGGCTTGAGCACCTGAAACTTCAAAACCTGCCCCCACATTGACACACTTCCTCCAACAAGTCACACCTACTCCAACAAGGCCACACCCCCTAATAGTGCCACTCTCTCTGGGCCAAGCATTCAAACACATGAGTCTATCCAAAGGGGGGCATTCCTGCTCAAACTACCACACCCTTAAAACTGTTTCTATATACATAGAAATGAATTTAGGTAAGGTAGAGATGATGATGTATCGAATGACATTGGAGAAAAATCCTGTTACTACAAATGGATAGTTTATTATTATTATTATTATTATCATCATCATCATCATCATCATTATCATTATTTGTATAACTTAGAGAGTGAGGTGCAGAGTACATTCTTTTTAACTGTTACGTTGAAAATTGACTTGATGTGGGTACATTTCTAAGATGAATAGTTAATTTGTTCTTGTTGCTTTTACAGAGTCTCTTTGAGTAAATGACAAATTTACATGATAACCTAACTCAGAAGAAGAAACTGTTGATATCTCCTCAGGGCTTTTTGTTTGCTTAGCCTTGCTGTTGGGTGTGACTAAAATGTTCTAATAGGAGGAGAATTGGCATTCTGTTTTCATAAGTTGATTCTGGGCCTTTTAGGGGGTAGTAGGTTGGGGTTGTGGTGGTAGAGCCCAAACCCAGTAATTTAGGCATGCACTTTTACTGCTGAACCCCTACCCTACCCCTGCCCTTTTACTTAAAGTGAGTCTTTTGTATCCCCTTCGGCTCTCAACTCACCCTGTAACAGGATAACCCTTGAACTTTGATCCCATCTCTGCCTCCTGAGTGCTGGGACTAAAGGTGTGCTCCTCTGTGCCTGGTTTATGTGGTTGGTCCTGGGGATTTGGAATTGAACCCAGGCCTGTGTATGTTAGGCAAGCTTACTTTCTTTCATCTGAGTTACTCAGCCCTGGTCTTGAACTCTATCCTCCTTGTCTCAGCAGCTTCAGTGCTGGTGACAGTAGACAGACACATGCCGTCATGGGTTTCCAACCTGTATTTGCTGCTTTATAATGTGGAAGGAAGACTTCAGTGAACTCCAGAGTTACACATTTTGTGAGTTATCTTAGTTGGGTTCTCTGGAATTGGAATTTTCTTTTTTCTTTTTTTTTTTTTTTAATTTAACTCTCAGATTTGGGTTGGTAGACTAATTCTAGAAATGGATAATTTTTTTCTTTAGTCTGAGGAATTTTGGAGAGAAATGGTCTTTTTCCTGTGAGTACATTGTTTATTAGCTCTTGGATAGGAGATTTATGACATCTAATGAACTCACAACCCTGTAGTTAAGCATGGGTAGTTTATTTTTTTATTTATTTTTTTTTTTCTTGAACTTCATGGATGAAGCAGATTTAGAATTAAATTCAGTTTGTGTGGTAAATGTCACAGGGAAGATTTGAATAGTGACGTGGATGCAGGACAGCTGTAACTTCTTTGAGGAGTTGGAAAGAACAGAGAAGGACCATTCTGTTTGTTTTTGTTTTAAAAGACTCCTTCATGGTGTGGCAAGCCTGAAATTCACTTTTTAGACCAGGATGGCATAAAAATCACAGAGATGTGTGTGTGCCCCTGCCTCCCAAATGCAGGGAGGGATTAAAGACGTTCACCACCATGCCTGGCCCGAGAAGGGCCATTCTAAAACCTTGAGCATTGAGACTGATGTGAATTGTTTTAGAAGCTCAGGTCTCACTGACTGTGCATTTGCATAAATGGACACTTAAGAATTAGTCTAGGGATTAGAGAGATGACTCAGTTAAGAGTGTTAGCTTCTTAGCAGAGGGCCAGGGTTCAGTTCTCAGCACCCACATGGTGGCTTACAACCATCTATAATTCCAGTTCCAGGGGATAGAACAGCTTCTGTAGACACCAGGCATGCATAGGGTGCACATACAGACAGAGGCAAAGCACCCATACACACAAAATAAGTAAATTAAAAAAAAATCCTAAGTGTACACACACACAAAAGAATTCATCTAAACAACTATTTCATTATGTAATTTATATTTAACACTGTGTATTAGGATTTTGGGGAAGGAGTTAAAAAATGTGTATCCAGATACACACTGATTTTTTTTTTCCTCCTCTATTTTTATTTACTGTTTCTTTCCTGGAACTAAGCCACTTTGGAAGTTCATTAATGTAAAGTCACACCTTATACCTCTCTCCAGTAATAGCCTTGGACCTGATTGGTAACCATAGTAGTTTTGGGGTCTCCTGTGGTTAATGAGTGTGTCATAGGTACTTATTTTTTTTCCATGACTGACTAGGTTTTAGTGGGAAAAGGAAGTTAAGTAATTTGCTTTTCACTTTCTGAATGTGTAAGGTATTGAGTTACATCTGTGATGACTATAGGAAGTTTGGTATGTGTGTGAGAGCCAGAGTTTCCAGGTCATTCTTCTGGAAACTCACCCGTTTGGTAACAGTGTGCTCATTCTACTAGACCCTAAGCAAGGCTGTGGCTTGCTCTTGGGTTTTATTCCTCTTCTTCTCTACCCATGGAGCACTCCTCTTTTCCCTGAGTTTCAAAAGTGACATTTCAGACTTCTTTAAATTTATACTGTATATTACAAGGTGCTTGCAGAAGCTGTCTGGTACCCTGGAACTCAAGTTCCACCATGTGGGGACAGAAGTCCTTTGCAAGAGCATCGAGTGCTCTAAACTGCCATCTTTCTACCCCCTACTCCAATTCTTAAGTGTTCACCTACACAAATACACAGTCAGAGCGTTGTCCACATACAAAGGGTTATGTAGTTAAAGAATTTTGTATCTTCAAAATTAGCTCTTTCCCACGTATGGTACAGCCCAGTACTAACAAGCTGCATTTGAGGTGCCCAGCATCCTCATGGGTCCAGTGGCCCTAGTGGCCACAACTCCATTTTGCTTCCTTTAAGTGTGTTTTAAGTGTTCATTTTTTTTTTTTTTAATTCTTTAGGCTTGTAGCATGCTGTTAACACTGGCATTGACTAGTTTAGTAAAATCATTCATTAGGAAGTGACATAGTTCTTTGTGGAAATGTAGCTATTTGGTTATTTTCCAGTATTTACAAATTCAGCTCTTAAGCAGTTAAAATGAAATAGACCAGTAGTATATAAAAAGTAAAATAATTGTGCCTAGGCTACATATTTTAAGAAACTCCTAATATTCCTTGGTAATAGAAATGACATGGCTAAGACCAATTTTAGACTGAGAGGAAAACAATAAGAATTGATCAGACTATAAGATAGCTGATTACATCTAACAACTCACTCTTAGTTCTGATTATGTGCCAGGCATTGTTCACATGTTTAAACTAAGAAATGGACCTGGTCCTAGTCAGCTCACCCTTACGAGTTTAGTTAGAGGGGACTTTTTTCGTGGCACCTCCTAGGCTATGTCAAGATGAAGCTGAATATTTCCTTCCCTACCACTGACTTAGAAACTCATTGAAGGGGACGATGAACGCAAGCTTTGTATGTTCTATGCGAAGTGCATGGCCACAGAAGTAGCTGCTGATGCTCTGGGTGAAGAGTAGAAGGGCTGTGTGGTCTGAATTAGTGGTGGGAAAGACAAACAAGGTTTTCCCATGAAGCACTGTGTTTTGACCCATGGCATACTGCACCTGCTGTTGAGTAAGGAGCATTCTTGTTATAGTCCAAGGAGAACTGGAGAGGGGAAGCACAAGTCTGTTCGTGGATGCGTTGTGGATGCCGATCTGAGTGTTCTCAACTTAGCTGTTGTGTAAAAGGGAGAGAAGGCTCTTCCTGGACTGAGAGATACTACTGTTTCTCATCGGTTGGGACGACCTAAAAGAGCTAGCAGAATCAGAAAGCTTTTTAATCTCTCTAAAGATGACGATGTTCGCTAATACTTTGTCAGAAAGCCCTTGAAAAAGGTAAGAAGCCTAGGACCAACATGCCCAGGAATCAGTGTCTTGTTACTCCACATGTCCTGCAACGCAAATGCTGATGTATTGCTCTGAAGAAACAACATACTAAGAAAAACAAGGGGGATGCTGCAGAGAATGAAGGGAGCCAAAGAAAAGCTCCAGGAGCGGATTTCTAAGAGACGTAGGTCCTTGCTGAGAGCTTCTACTTCTAAGTGAGTCCAGTCAAAAATAAGTCTTCAAGGGTAACAAATAAATAGGCATACCTTGAATCTCAAAAAAAAAAAAAAAAAATTACACTTTTTTTTTTAAGTCTGATTGAAATTTAGAAGAAAATTTTGGAAGTTATGAGAAGAGTCAAGTGTACTTTTTGTTATTATTATGAAGACTTTGCTTTAGGTCTTAGTCCTGTGGTGTCATAGGATTTGTGAAATTTTCAGACTTATCTGTGTCCATTTTAAAATGTATTACATGGCTGGGCGGAGAAATTTTCCAGCAATTAAGAGCACTTAAGGGCTCTACTCTGTAGACGAATTTCTAAGCAGTCTCATTAAATAAAAAACACGGAGCCAAATATAGGGGTGAAAGCCTTAGGGATCACGGAAATAGAAATAGCCACCATCCACCTTACCTCACCAGCTCTATAGCTTCCAAATAACACAACATCCTGTCTACCCAGGCTTTTATTGCCTAGCTGTTCTGACCTCTGATTGGCTCTTAGACCATTTATCTCACTTCCTTGTCACTGCCTGTCTGTACAGACCTCCAGGTCTCTATGGTTGGTACTGGGATTAAAGGCATGTGTCACCATGCTTGGCTGTGCCCTAGTGTGTCCTTGAACACACAGAGACCCTGCCTGCTAAGTGATCGGATTAAGGGCGAGTGCTACCACTGCCTGACTTTTGTGTTTACTTAAAACAGCTTGCTATTTCCTCTGATCTTCAGGCAAACTTTATTTATTAACATACAAATAAAATATCACCACACTACTCTTCCAGAGAACCTGAGTTTGGTTCCCAGCCCCCCACCCACATCCTGCGTTCACAGCTGCCTGTAACTACAGCATGAGGGGACTCAATACCCTTCTCTGGACTACATGGGCACTGCACTCATGTGCAAACCCCCCCCCCCCATGTATATACACAACTGAAAATAAAAAGTAAAATCTTTTAAAAGTGGATTGTATGGTCCCGAGAGGACAGAATTTTGATAGCCCTGGTGCTAGATTATAGTGTTGTCCTTTTGATATCCTGTGAGTTGTCCTTATGCTGCCATATTACTGTTCATGACAGAGACCCTCTGGTCACATTGATAAACTACATTTACATTTTTGTTTCTTGTTTTTTTCAAGACAGGGTTTCTCTGTGTAGTCAGTCCTGGCTGTCCTGGAACTCGAGCTGTAGACCAGGCTGGCCTCGAACTCACAGAGATTTGTAATTGGTTGTTTTTACTCTTTTGGTTCTTTGTGGGGTCTGCCACCTAGTTCCCAGTTAAATCACATGGAGGCTTATTCTTCTTATGAATGCCTGGTCTTATTCTTGGCTTGTTTCTAGCCAGCTTTTCTTAAATTATCCCATCTACCTTTTGCCTCTTTTATGTTTCTCTATTATATATACCTTTCTTGACTTCTTACTCTGTGGCTTGCTATGTAGCTGGGTGGCTGGCCCCTGGAGTCCTCCACCACCACCCCCTCTTCTTTTCTCACTCCTTGATTCTCTCTTCCCAGATTTCTCCTCCTTTGATTCTCTCTGCCTGCCAGCACAGCCTGTCCTTTCTCCTGCCTGGCCATTGTCCATTCAGGTCTTTATTAGACCATTCAGGTATTTTAGACAATCAAAGTAACACATCTTCCCAGAGTTACACAAATGCAACATAAAAGAATGCAATACATTTTTGCATCATTAAGCAGATATTCCACAGGATAAACAAATGTAACACATCTTTAACTAATATTCTACAACAGAGATCCTCCTGCCTCTGCCTCCCAAGTGCTGGGATTAAAGGCATGCTCACTGTGCCCAGCTAGACCATGCTTTTTATATGAGTAACAAGACTCCTGTGAATATGTTTCAGTATGTCATAAATAGGCTCCACTATGCCAGTCTGGAATCCATCCTGTTGTGTGTCAGCACTGTCACCTTTGTGAGTGCTCCCCCTTCCCCCCCAAACTATTGTCACTTCGTTTTCATGGTGATCTGCAACAGCTCCTGGACAAGCCCAGCCTGTGACTTTGGATATGTGCTCCTTCAGCACAGTCTGCTCTCTGGGATCATTCTTCTTGTTTGAAGAATGCATACTGGCAATGATGCTTTTCTTCTGATTATCTCTTCATCCAGTGCGAAGACCATTGCTAAGTCATTTGGAACAATTAGTTGACCCTGTCTTGAGATAGAAAAACAAATACAAGTTGACACTTAAAACTCTTTCCTAGTTGGGCTTGAGGGGCACACTTGTAATCCCAAAACTAGAATGAGGAAGGGTGATGGTTCTAAGGTCCAGGCTAGCCTGGACTACATGGGCCCTGTCTCAAAATACAAAAGTAAATGAAAAAGCACCCAGACCTCTTACTAGATCTGTATGTGAGTCCCTTTATACAGAAAAAAAATAATACGAGAGGTTTTTGTAAAGGGTAAAAATGTAGATAATTCTAAGTACTAGAAGTGTATTTTGAAGGGAGTCAAGAGCTAGCTACTTGATGTGAGTGAAATTAAGTAACAAACTATAGAAAAGGATGCTGAAGTAGGAAAAGGAAGGTTCTTTTTGTTGCTTTCTTGTAGTGTGGGATATTAACTTTCTTATTGGAAAAAAAGGTCAGAAGATCATATCTAAAATTACAGTAATGCTTTAAAGGAGTTAGGGCTCATTTCTGATTTTATAATTTGTGAGACCTTCATTCTGTGGAACTCTGAGAGCCGTTTCCAGTTTATGGGTTTGCATTAAGGGTATGGATGGAACAACCTTTACCTGCTGAGCCATCTCTGTGGCTCATTGTTGTTTCTTTAAGAACACAAAACGCTGCATGAAAACACAGTTCATAGCAGACGATAATCTTTAATCTGAGCTGAGTTTTCAGGCAATGTTGGTTGACCTAGGTAGTGTGGCAGCATGTGCAATGCAGTGTGCACACGTGTGTCCATAGCGAAGGCTGCAGTGGAGTGTGATGACGCAACATGGGGAACTGCTGCCACAGACACCTCAGGTTCATTGTGCATATGGTTTTTTAAATTACATTTTGTTGTTGCATGTTCAGAAGCTTGAGACTCTTTCCCAATTACTACTACTACTATTATTATGATTTTTTTTTTTTTCTTTGCCAAGTTCTTCCCCTTCAGTTCAGTTTCATGACACCATGTGGAGTCCTAACCCACAGTTTTAAGAAGCTGGGCCTGGGGTTGCTGGAGAGCTGGCTCAGTGGTTAAGAACATTTGAAAATACCCAGGTTCATTTCCCAGCATAGCTTTTCAGTGCTTTACAGCTCTGTGTGTTATCAACATGTCTAAAAAGATTTTGTGCCATTTTAATCACAACTAACAGGCTTTCCTTTTAATTAGTATAAATGTGAAGTTTCACTGTAGCATGAATCCCTGAACTATTAACCCATGTGCTAATAAGGCCATGAAGGGAAGAAACAGTGCTTGTTTTGTGGGGGTAGGGGGTGACTTAATCATCTTCTGTAAATGTATGGTTGAACCTTTCTATCAAAGATCATTTAAAAGAAAAAGCTAAAAATCTAAGTGTATGTACATGCAGATTCTCTTTTAAATTTTGAAGTAGCATAGCTTATTTATAATTTTTTTGTGTGATTTTTTTTGGGGGGTGTAGAGGAATGAATATATGTTAACTTACTCTTACCATAGGAAAAAAAATACCTGGGATGATTTATAAAGAGGAAAGATTTAATTTTGACTCACCATTTTGGAAATTATAGTCCATGATAGATTGGCACCATGGTGTTGGCATATTTTACACCAAAATTGCTTATATTGCAGGAAGCAAAACGGAAGAGGAAGAGATTGAGTTTCACAGTCTGTTTCAAGGACAAGCCCCAGTGATCTAAGGACCTTCTTGCAGGCTCCATCTCCTCCTGCAGTGCTTCCAAGCTCGTTTTACACATAGGCCTTTGGGATACAGTGCACACTTAGACCGTAGTAATGTTACTGACAGGATTGTTCCTGTTTTAGGTGCGTTTTCACATTTGATCTTAGGTAGAGGAAAACAAGGATAATAGAAATGCAGAGGAGAAAAACTTAGTGGTTCTCAGTGCCGCTCAGAGAAACTGGATGGAAGATGGCATGTGATTGTTGTTGAGAGGCACAGCTTCGCTTCTCTTTGTATTTTGTAATTTAAATTCTAGTGTAGAGACTGTAGCCTCTACCATCTCCCCCCCAAATGGTCCTTACATCATGCTGCATTGTGACTGACTTTTCAGATAAGATTATTTCCTTCCTAAAGACCTCTGAATTTTCTTCCATATTGAAAGTGTGTATGAGAATATCTAGAGAGGATTGAGTAGGGAAGACCCACTCCAAATGTGGGTGTTACCCCATCAGCTCGGGTCTTGAACTGAAGAAAGGAAGGAAGAGTGGAGCACTCCTGTTCATCCCCAGTTCCTGACAGTGGGCACACGTGACCAGCTGCCTCCCGCTCCCGCTCTCATGCCTTCCCTGAAGGATGAGCTGCATGACTCCAGCTGTAAACCCTGTGTAGCCCAGCTGGCCTGCAACCCAAAGAGATCTGCCTTCCTCTGCCTCCAGAGTGCTGTTAAAGATGTGTACTACCGTTGGCCAAAATAAACTCTGTCCCCTTTACCTGCTTCTTGTCAGGAGACTTGATTACAGCTGTGAGAAAACTAACAAACACACCTGAGCACTGATTTTGGTTTGTAGGAATTAAAATCTTGTTCTTTATTTTATTTTTGTCTTCTGTACTCTGCTTCATTTGCACATGAACAATAGTTTACTGGAAATGTGGAGGTTTTGAGAAGTTTATAGTGTCCTCAGTTGGAAGTTTGGTAGAGAGCCAGGTGTTGTGGTGTACACCTTTAATCTCTATGTTCCTAGAGACAAAGACCAAGGCAGACAGATCTCTATGAGTTGGAGGCCAGCCTGGCCTATGTAGTGAGTTCCAGGTCAGCCAGGGTTGCAAAGTGAGACCCTGTCTCGAAAGAACCCCTCCCTGCAAAAAGCTTGATAGAGTGGTTTTATGACAGGGCTGGGAGTAGCATGCACACATATTTCCTCTTCATTACAGAGTTTGTGGCAGAGGCAGGAAGGGCCTTGAGTGTGAGGCAGTCTGAACAATACACTGAGAACCTATCAAAAATGAAGCAACTACAAAAAAACAAGACACAAACCAAACCTGGGAGGAACCACTGACGTTATATGGTCAAATCTGTTCATTTTAACAATGAGGAACCTGAGGGTCAAAGAGAGAAGTCTGATGAGAGTAAGCATAGTACAGATGATTTCAAAGATCGGTGTTTGGGCCCCGATAACCAGTTATGCAAGTGTAAAGAAAACCCTAGGCTTTGAGTAGCATGTTAATTGACCATAATCTTGTCTTAATCGTGTCATGGCTGACACAATTGCTGAATTAATCTTGAATTATAGTAATGAAAGTGTCATGTCTAAAGAAGCAGACGCTGGTGGCTAATAAGAAGCCCACACCCGAAGCTTTGGTGTATACTTGTGCTTAGCCCAGCGTCTATTTTCAGAGGAATATTGACAGGCTGGAGCTTACTCTCCCACTTTGCTCCTGAGGACTGTGGGCAGCTACGCCCCATCCACTCTGCAGATCTCATCACAGCTGTTGACTGCTCCTTAATGTGAAGTCTTGGCCTTCTTACCAAATAAAGATGGCGATAACACCCTTCACCTTCATAGAGGCTCGAGGAGGTCATGGTGACTCTCATTTAAAGCTGGGGAGGCTGGAAGTTGCTTGTCACACTGAAAGTCAGGCTTCTAAACTTTGATAAAAACGTTAAGGTGTCTGCTGTGTTCTCTCCAAAGACGCTAGAGGGTTTAAATGATGGTGGGCTTCTATCTGTGCTGATAAGAACACAAGAATCCAGAGCTATTAATCACTTTTAGGTTTGCTTTGATCTTGGATGTTAGAAGTGGTAGTTGTGGAAACGACTAAGGGGTGATACACCTGCTAGAAAAACAAAAACCAAAGCACGGTCAGAAGTGGGTCAGAAGATGCTGCCTTGTCCTCTCCAGGGTAGTCACTTGTCCTCAGTTCTGTTTGAGGAAAGGACCTGTTCTTTACTGAACACGCATTGACCTTACCTTATAACCACGTCCTTGCCCGCTCAGAGCTGAAAAGACTGACCCACGAATGTACAGTCTCATATAACTGAGAGGTTGCAGTTTGAATTTAAGAGCTTAAACCTTATGATTTTGTAGAGCACTTCATGTACGACTGTAGAAGACACGTATTCCTCATGTTTATAATGCCCCCAGACCCCAGCAACAACAACCCCATCATCTTCTGCCTAATTGTTTACTTCCCTTAAGCCACTGCTTCCCGTCTACTCTAGCAGGATCTGTTCAGAGACCCACCTCCCCCTGCCTCCTGAGTGCTGCTGCTGGGATTAAAGATATTTGCTGCCATGCTCTGCTTAGGCTTCTTTTGTCTTCTTAATTAAGACTTATTTTTATTTTACATATATGGGTATTTTTTCTTCATGTATGTCTCTGTACCATGTGCATACGGTATCCTTGGAGGCCAGTTGAAGGCGTCAGATTTCCTTAGAACTGGAGTTAGAGATGATCAGTTGATTGCTAGCCACTATGCAGGTGCAGGGATTGAAACTGGAGTCCTCTGGAAGAGCAACCACTGCTCTTAACTGCTGAGCCATCTCTTTCCAGCCCCAGGATTTCTTTTTCTTCATTTTCTTGAGTTCTTTTTTCTAGTAGTTTCTCCAGATTAACAGTCTATCCAGGAACTGTTTCCTGGAGTAGAGGAGCCTGACTACTTCCATGCCCCATAGTAGATAATGTCCCAAGTGATTTTTTCCTCAGTGTGCAACTTTGCTTTTGTCTGATAAATGATAAAATTATATGTGTGCTAAACAATTGATGGAAAATAGAAACATGTGTTTATTATTAGTAAATGTTTGATTTGTATATCTTTTTTGCCTGTATGCAGGGGACCATGTAAAAATCTTCTCAGATGAGAAGAGTCTTTGAATGGGAGTGAGGAAGGTTTAAGAAACTGTTCTAGACCAGTGTTTTTCAACCTGTGGGTCGAGACCCCCAGGAGGGTCATGTCGGATATCCTGCTTATATTTACATTATGATTCATAATAGTAGCAAAATTACAGTTATGAAGTATCAGTGAAATAATTTTATGGTTGGGGGTCACCACAACATGAGGAACTGTATTAAAGGATCACAGCATTAGAAAGGTTGAGAACCATGTTCTAGAGCAACACTCAATAGTTAACATTTTTCTTAGAGGAATTCACTTTATTTGTTGGGCATTTGCTGTAAGGATGTTCTTTGCTAACATGACTTGGTTCCAGCTTCCTAGGAAAATACTGACTTTCCTTTGGCTCCCAGGAACGTGAGATCTAGTTGGGGAGCTAAAGTATACGCAAAATTGAGAGCGTGAGAAGGACCACAGGGGCAGAGAGCCGTAGAATTAACCAGCCGTCTAGCACTCAAACAAGCCACTCTCTGTTCAGAGAGGAAGGAAGCACAGATCTGAATAGATACTGAATAGATGGGAGCCTCTAGTTCCCATCCTGGCATTGGGTCTTCATATCCTGGGGAGATTTTAAACTCAGTATTCTGGGGTGGGGCAAGAAGCTGGTTTTTGATCGATGCTGTGGTTTATAACATCAAAGAGAATCTTGTATTTTCTTACTTCTTAGAAACATGTTTTCTCTTTACTTCTGCATATTCTGTTTCATTTCTCTAGCCTTTATTTAAACGAATTTTTGACATAAAAGTTGTATATATTCATAGGGTCATATATAGCATTGCATTGCATGTACAACATACAACATTCAAATCAGGGTAAACAAATGATCTCCTAGCTGAGATAATTTCACCACTTTTGGTGGTGAAGCCATTTAAAATCCTTTCATCTAACTTTTTTGAAACATAGCAGTGCATAGTCATGGTCTGTATCTACTTTGCTATGCCAGAGAACCCAGAACTTCTCTTAGCTAACTCTAACTTGGTGCCCATTGATCAACCTTCTCCATCTGTCCCTCCTTCGAATGTTCCCTAGCGTCTGGTAATCATTCCTCTACTCTCAGCTTTTGTGAGAGCAGCTGATCCACATGTAGCTGGGGAAGCCTTTGTGGTATTTGTCTCCCCCCGCTTTCCCATACTTTGCTCTGAAATGGAAATATTGAATCTGTGGGAGGGGTTCTTTTCCCAGTCTCCTTACCTAGATCTGTTAATGTAATCTATAAGTTGGCAGGCTTCCCAGTGTAGAAGTCAGTTCAGTCTTAACTGCAGCTAAGTGTAGAACCTAGTGAAATAGGCTTCACTTAGAATTGGGTGATTTGGACTAAAGTTTTGCATTAATAGTAAAGCCTCATCATACTCTGTAAAGTCTCATTAATTTGAAACCTGTAATGTAAATTTGTAGTTTATATTAAGAGGCATGCTGACTTAAAGTTTAATACATAATAAAAGTGCCATTGTTAGTTTCAATGTGCTAATTACGTGTTTTAACAGTCGTAACAGAACAGACTGCACTTTGGGCATTGTTTTACTGGCTCTTAGTTTTAAGCTAATACCTTCATTAAACTAGTAAATATTTATGTTCCTAAGCTTGTTACTAAATGATCTTTCTCGAGCTGTCAGAGATTAATTGAGGTTGTAAACTGTAATTGTTGTAGTAAAATGTGCTGATATTTTCTCTTGAATTATAGAAAGAACTTTCATGTGAGAGGATTATGAGTGGCTGTAGGTGGGTATATTTCTTCAAGGCTGTATGATGTGTTCACTGAATCAGAGGTATATTTAGGCTGTCCTAAAGTGTAGTCATTCTGTTCTTGTGCTTGAAGTGATCTTGTACATGCGGCTTTGCAGTGTATCTGCTTTTCCTTTAGTGTTGACAGATCAGCTCCTACTTAACCTTCCTTTTTACTTAACTTTCATGTAGAACAACCTGAGTTTGATCACGTACTGTATTACCAGCCACCATGTTTTGATGGCTTTATATCCATTAGGTTATTATCTATACTACCTGCACTAGAAGTACTGTTTCAGAAGTAAAGAAGTGGACGCTTTGAGGGTTCAAATACGTGGCTCTAGATTGTAAATCTATCAAAGAGTTAAGATTCATATCGTGTCTGTCTGCCTTTGGAACCCATGTTCTTAACTTTGCTGTGCCAGGACCACAGAGATCCTCATCAGCTTCCTCTTTATCAAGCTGATAAGATCTTTTTCTCTAAGTGGCTCTTCTGATGATGAGGATAGCCCTACTCCCTCCCTCCCTCCCTCTCTCCCTCCTTCCCTCCCTCTCTCTGCCCTCCAATCTCCCCTCCTCACTATTCTCCTTCCCACCCTACACTACTGTGGTTATAGTTTTTTGTTTTGGTTTGTTTTTTGAGACAGAGACTTCCTATGTAGTCCTGGCTGGCCCAGAACTTGCTCTGCAGACCAGGTTGGGCTCAGACCCAGAGAGATCTCCCTCCCTGCCTCTGCCTCTCAAGTGCTGGAGTTAAGGTGTGCGTCACCACACCTGGTATTTATTTTTTACTTTTATTTTTTACAAGATTATTTTTAATTGTGTGTGTGTGTGTGTGTGTGTGTGTGTGAGAGAGAGAGAGAGAGAGAGAGAGAGAGAGAGAGGGAGAGAGAGAGAGAGAGAGAGAGAGAGAGAGAGAGAGAGAGAGAGGTGTGCATGAGTGCAGTGCCTTCAGAGGTCAGAGGGCCAGAGGTGTCAGGTGTCAGATCCCTCTGGAGCTGGAGTTAAAGGTGGTTGTGAGTCACCTGACATGGGTGCTGGGAACTGAACAGCAAGGGCTCTTTAACTGCTGAGCCGTCTGTCCTTTAAAATATATTTTGAGTCAGCAGTGGCACACACCTTTGATCCTGGCATTCAGGAGGCAGAGTCAGGCCAGCCTGGTCAACAGCAAGTTCCAGGACAACCAGGTTTATGTCTCGAAACCCACCCTCCAAAAAAAAACTTTTTTTTTTTGAGACAAGTATCTTACTGAGTAACTAAGACTGACCTTGAACTCTTGGTAATTCTCCTGCCTTAGCCTTCTAGATGCTGTTGTTATAGGTTCAAGCTACTATGCCTGGCTTGGATTGTGATTATTGAGAGCCTAATTACCATAAATATTCAATTGTCAGACATTCACACTGGTGGTATGGAAAGACTCATGCTCAGTCCAGGGCCGTTAACCTAACATTGTTTTGGTTCATGATTTGTTATTAATGAAGGAATCTGGTATATCTAAAAAATAGTAAACAAAACAAAAACCCCATTTGGTCATGTGAGTACAATGATTAGCAATTGAGGCCGAGTTGTTCTTTTCATGTTTTATGTCTGCCAGCTCTGTAAGTCCAAGGCATATTACCTAACTTCCTTAAATGTTTCCTCCTCTTTTAACATAGATAGCACTGGGACTGTCTTCAAAGAAGATGAAATTAGATGACATGAACTACTTAGCAGAATGTTCTGCATATAATAAGCTTCAAATGTTGTCCTAGTGCCCTTGAGAAAGTAGATCAAGAGTTGGAGGCTAGCCTGGGCAACATGTAGAGACACCCCCCCTCCCCCCAAAAAAAAGAAAAATCAAAACTAAACTACACTAAAAAAAAAATCCTCACACAAACAAACAAAAACAGCTAAATATTGCCTCATTAACATGAACTAGTAGAACTATGGTACTGTTACGTTTAGACCTTACAGGAAAGCTCTGGAAACATGTTTCCAGTCTTTAGGTAATTACTTCAAGATGCAAGTAAAGTGTCTAAAGTTTGAGTTACTACACACAATTTAAGTGGATTATGCATTAAAATACTCCACTTGTAGGTAGTGAGAAAGCCAAGTAAATTGATAAAAATTCTGTTAGCTGGCCAAGCTGTAACGTGAACGTTAGAACTTGTGTGTGTGCTTTTCTCTTTTTGCAAGGACTCAGGGGAAGAGATGCCACTTGTTTATGCTACAGATAAAAAGTTGGTATTATGGACCTCTGGATTGTATGAAAAAAATGGCTGAATTTCACTGAAAGGCTAGGTGTAGAAGAGAAGTCCCCCCCCCACGGTTTTTTTTGTTTGTTTGTTTGTTTTTTGTTTTTTGTGTCTAATTTTTGTGATTCACACAGTTGTACCCAAGCCTTGTGTGTGTTAGGTATTCTTGAGATGATTTTTTTTCCGGGGGGGGGGAGGGGTGGTATTGAATATTACAATCATATTAGTTCTGATTTCTTCCTTTCTTGAGAATATATGTACTTTAGCCCAAGTACAATTGGAAACAGCCTTCTCATTCAGATACCTCAGTTCATGCTGACCTCATTCTTAACAGCCTCAGTTTATGGTTAGTTTTGGCTGCAAAATCCTGTCCGCTTTTTATCTTCTGTAAAAATGTATTTCCTCTCAACTAGGGCAAAAATGTAAGGCATTACCTGTTTGTTCTGGATTATCTTTCCTCTTATTTTCAGAACCTTTTGAGGTCTTCATACCTTCACCAGTCTTAAATGTTGACTGAGTTTGAGGATAGAGAAAACATTTGTGTGTGTGCTCATGCATTTGTGGACTGACTTGTAAATGATAAGAGAATGTACTGATTCCTCTTTGAGGACATCTTCCAGTAGCTGATGGATGATGAGCGGACTGCAGTGGATGCTTTAGTAATCCGGAAAATTTCTAGATAAGAAGACACAGCATTCACTTCGGAGACCAGGGAAAACATTACTTTCCTCATTAAAGGAAGACTTCTGTTTCATTGTTAATGTGGTAGGGCAAGGGGAGAGTAGAGCAGCGGAGGCTGTGTGCATGCCATGTCACAGTTCGCACAGTACGGCAGCCGAAGATTGGAAGTTGGCTGCATCGTGGTATTGAACTCAGGTTGTCAGGCTTGTGCCAAGTGTTTTTAACTTGCTGAGGCATTTTGCTGGATTCAAAATTTACTTTCCCATTTGGAAAAACAACCAAACAAAACCAAAACAACAAGACTTAGGTAGATTTAAAGCTCATCATAGCTCTAGGTTTTCACTCATTCTGCAAAATTGGACTTTGAATAGGCTGATATAGGGTGAGAAACGATTCACACAACCTTACAGTGTTGCTGTGGACTGAGTTTAAATGTTTGCAGTCATATTACCACAAACATACAGGAAACCATCGAGAGGCACTATTAACATGTTTTATAATAGCTTTTCTTTACTGTGGTTAATAATGGTTACCATGGTATTTTGAAAAATAGTGGATGATGTAGTTGCTCACTGTCTCCTCCCCTTGCCACATCCAATTACATAGGTACATAATAAGTAAAACTTTGGAAAATACCTAAGATAGGTGTGGTGGTCTAAACTTTTAATCCCAGCACTTCAGGAGGCAGAGGCAAGAGGATCTCTCAGTTCCAAGGCCAACCTGGTTTACAGAGTTTAGTTCCAGGACAGGCAGGGCTACATGGAGGGGCTCTTGTCTCAACTCCCCAAAACAACCAACCAAATAAACAGAAAACCAAGAAACCGACACACACACACACACACACACACACACACACACACACACTTATATCTACAAAAGTATAACCTATAGTTAAATCTTGTAGAGATTACATAATTATTTTCTCCTACATAGTTGAAAAAATCAGGTGCTATATGCATAATTTCTTTTACATAATATTGATTCCATGTTACAAAGTTTCTTGAATATTTTAAGAGTGTGTTCTGTTGGAGTGATCAGTTTAGATAGTTGCTTTTATTAGATAATAAAGCCTCTCCCCTTCCACAAACAAACCACCAATTCAAATAATATTTCTTTACAGTAAAATAAAATTACTGTTTACACGTTTGAGTATTTGCTTTTTTGTTTGTTTTGGTTTGGTTTTTTTGAAACAGGGTTTCTCTGTAGCAGCCCTGGCTGTCTTGGAATTCATTCTGTAGGCCGAGCTGGTCTCAAACTCTGAGATCCACCTACCTCTGCCTCCCAGAGGTATCAAAGGTTTGTGACATCACCACCCGACGAATATTTGCCTTTTGGGGAGCACATGGGGCATTATCTACTCCAGACTGGTCTTAAATCAGCTACATATCTGAAGCTTGAACTTATGATACTCCTGCCTGGCCTCCTAAGTGCTGATACTTGAGATATGCACCACCACACCCAGTTTTGGGCATGGTGTGGTGGAGCCCAGGACTTCTTGCACACTAGACAGGTACTCTGCCAGCTGAGCTGCTTCCCCAGTTCACAAGTTTAAGTGCTTCCATATGTCTTGATAAATTATTCCAGCTGGGTGGCGGTGGCACAGGCCTTTAATCCAAGCACTCGGGAGGCAGAGGCAGAGGCAGAGGCAGGCAGATCTCTGTGAGTTCAAGGCCAGCCCGGTCTACAGAATGAGTTCTAGGACAGCCAGGACTGTTACACAGGAAACCCTGTCTCAAAAAATCAAAAAATAAAACAAACAAACAATTAGTAAAGGGGAAAGATATCATCTTAGATGCAGTGAGATTATGCATCTTATATAAATGTTACTAGTATCTTGTCAGTCCATGGGCCCGAGTCCAATTCTTAGACCCTCCTGATTATCCCTTCATATTACTGGGTAAGCTTCCTAAACATGGGTGAGTTTGTATTACACTAATGTGGTTTCATTGAGAAGAGGCCATTAAACTGAGCAAGGACTTTCCTGTGAAGGAAAAAGAATGCTCAAAATCTCTCTCTCTCTCTCTCTCTCTCTCTCTCTCTCTCTCTCTCTCTCTCTCTCTCTCTCTCTCTCTCTCTCTCGTGTGTGTGTGTTCTGTTCTGTCATTAATGTATTTAGTAATTACATTAGCTGAACCAGTTTGCATCCGGAAAAACCAGTCAGAGTGTCTGTGCCCTTCCTTCCTTCAAAGCAAACACCTTGGTCATCTCCTTACTTTGACTTTTCTTTTGACCACAACTAGCAGGTTCCCAGCTGTGATGGTTAGTGTTTAATGGTCAGCCTGACAGAATCTAGAATCATCTGGGAGAAGGGCCTTTGGGCATGCCTGAGGAGGATTATCATAATTACACTAATTGATGAGGAAAAATCCATCCTAAGTTTAATTGTAGGCCCTCTCACACCCTAGACAGGATCCTGGCTTCTCTAAGGGGAAAGTGTGCCCGGTGCTAGCTTGCATATGTTCATTCCTCTCTGTCTCTTGACTGTAAATACTGTGTGACCAGCCATGTTTGAGTTCCTGCTGCCTTGACCTCCTCCCCCTTAGGGATTCCAGCCATAAGGGGCCTGATCTTGATACTGAAGAGCTGATGTAAAAATCATGTCAGTCCGGTTCAGTCCTTCCCGGTTGCACCCCAGCTTCCTCCCACTTTTAGATATAGATCTTATCATGTTGCCCAGGTTGGTCTCCTGAACTCAGAGGCATAATCTGTCCTGTACTGTGTCTATCCAGGAAGGTAGGTTTGTATATTTGTATTACCACAGCTGGCTCTGACACAGAACCCCATGGTTAAAGAGCTTTCTGTTCATCAGTAGGATGTGTTCTGTTTAGCTTCGACAGGTGAATCACTCCCCCTCCCCCACCCTTTTGAGACCAGGTCTTGCTGTGTAGCTTTAGCTGGCCTGGAACTTGTAATTCTGTTTTAGCCCCAGACTGTTAGGACTATAAGCATGAGATAACATGTCCTGACTGCATATTTATTTAGGACGGTCTTTACTTGAGATCAGTCAGGTACCACAGAAGGAGAGAGGAGAGTCTAAACAGTTCCAGAAGATGTCACCAGGGTAGTTGGTTGTACCATTTGCACACTTCTCCCAGGAGAACTGCTTCTTCAGGGCATCCAGTTACTCTTGTCATATATGCCATTTGAAGAAGTTTAGTTGGTTCTCTTCCTGACCTGTACCAAGGTAGTCATGGCCCTTTAGGAGCTGGGGTTGTTTGAAGATAGCCGAATGCGGTTGCATTTTCTTTTTGTAGTTAAGAAGTGGTTGGAGAGATTGCGTCAGCATTTGAAAGCACTGGTTTCTCCTCCAGAGGACTGGGATTTGATCCCCAGCATCGGTGTGGCTGGTCACAACCCTCTGTAACTTCATTTTCAGGGGATCCGATGCCCTCTTCTGGCCTCCACAGGCACCAGTCACACATATGGTACCCACACACATAAAAATAAGTAAATAAAAAATAACACTTGTGAAGTGCTTTAAACCATGCAAATGGGTTTCACTAAAGGTGTTGCTATATCAGTTGTAAGTACTAACTGTTTGATAAGAGAACCTACACAATGCATACTTAACCCCAAGGGTCACATTCTGGTGCCATTGGAAGCTTTGGACACGTCTCTTCAGATTTTTGTGTTAATTTAAAAAAAAAAAAAAACTATAGCAGTGGAATTTGGAATTAAACTGCTAAACTGGTTAAGCACTTTATATTCTACTAGGAGTTACATGAGATGGCTCCTTAGGTAAAGATGCTTGCTGCCAAGCCTGACAGTCAGAGTTCAAGACCCACATGGTGGAAGGGGAGAATCAGTTCCACACAGGGGCCATGCCATGCTCATGCTTACATATACACAAAAATGATTAAAGAAAATGTAATACAGTAAAAAATAATTCTTAATATATTGTGGATATGTCTTTTATACAATTTGAAATATTTTCTCCTAGTCTATGGATTGTTTCCATTTTCTTTAAAAAAAAACAAACTAATTTTATGTGTATGAGTTTTTTGACTCTGTGTGTGTGTGTGTATGTGTGTGTGTGTGTGTATGTGTGTGTGTGTGTACTGCATGTGTGCCTGGTACCTGAGGAGGCCAGAAGCCTCAGATCCTCTAGAGCTAGAGTTACCATCTGGGTTCAGGAAACTAAACCAGGTCCTCTGGAAGAGGGATCTGATGTATTTGCTGTCTTAGATCTTCATCTCAGTAAAGATTTCAAAAATTGTCTCCTGTGTCTTTTCTAAAGGTATTAGTTTTTATGCTTATGCCTGTGATCTACATTTGGTTTAATTTTCATCAACTAAAGCTAAATTTAGCTGGTGTTGGCACTGACCTCCACCCCAAGCCTGTGCACGCTTGGCAAGCACAGTACTTCATAGCTATACCCCACACCTTCAGTTCTTTATTTTCTTTTCTTTTTTTCTTTTTTCTTTTTTTTTAAATGTGTATCTGCTTGTTCTGGTGCCATTTGTTGAAAATCTTGTGAAAGATCTGTGTTCTCAGTTTTATATATGCTCATCAGAAGGCTTCAGTTTTTCATTGAGTTGGAGAAGGGAGATGAGAGAGGGTTTGTCTTGGGTCTTGGCCTCATTACAGGGAGCACTTGTGTCATAGTTTTCTTAGCTTTGATGCTTCGCCTTTTCAGAAGGGACCCACAGAGTCTTTTGTAAGCAAGGAGTCCAAACTTAGCTTTGTAAGAAGTTGCTCTGTTCCCCTCTCCCCAGAAGGTAATTATGAAATCTTATTTTTACATGCAGGGGTGTGTAAGCCTAGGGCAGTGGAAGCTGTCTTGCTGAACATTAATGGTTCCAGTATGAGAATGGTGAAATCCTTAAAACATTTTTGTCCCAGCAGTAATTTTTAGCTATATAGAAGTAAAACATCCTTATTGTGGAAAGTCTTGGCAATTACCCAAAGTATGAAGAAAAAGTCTTTCTTCCTTCATCATTACCATCTTGTTTTGGCTCCACAGTAGTTGTAAATTTTGTGTGCTTGATATAGATATAGATTTTTGGACAATATTCTTTTGTGAAACAGTATTTAGGTTTTTGATGGATTTGGGTCTGGTTTTTTTTTTGTTTTTTTTTTTTTAAATTTCTTGGAAGGGAGCGATTGAGAGCTAGTACCTGATGGGAACCTGTTGTGATATCAGGCCTCGTGTTCCCCAGAGCTCTAGGGATGTTACAATTGCATTACAGACATATTACAGTTAGTTCCTCTACTGTGCTTACTGCCTTTCTCCTTTTACAGGTCTGAGTTAAATAATTTACCTGGTGTCTTTAAGCCAGTGTGGGACAAATCAGAAAACCAGGAGTAAAACGTGAACGTTTTCAGTTTTTCTCACATTTGAAAGGCTGTGAAAGCAGAGGGTGAAGCAGGTCTCCTTTTTACCTTCCTGGCTCCCGTGACTTCTTTGTGTTCTCTGCGAGAATCAGAGGCCTCCTGCTTGCCCAGTCCTCACCAGATCAGAGCTTGTTTCTCTTTCTCCACTGGGCTCTCAGCACAGAGACCCCTCCTCGCCTTTAGCCTTGCTGAGTACCATTAACTGAGTAGGAAGAAAAGGCGGCAGGTCGTAGTAAGGCACCTTTTTAAATTTCTTAAAATTGAAAATGAAATTATTTTCATACAATTTACTAACCGTTTCCCCTCCCTCATTCTCCTCCCAGATCCTCCCCACCTTCCTACCCTTTTAACTCCAGCCATTCTATCTTTTAAGAAAACAGACAGGCAAATAAAAACAAAACAGATGAACAATAATAAAACAAAATGAAAATGAACAAACAACTAAAAAGGCACATGAAATGAAATATGTGCACACATAGACACACATCAAAAACAACAACAACAACAACAAAGGCAAAGCCCAAACAAAGCAATATGAAATGGGGGGGAAAGTCTCCAAAAACAAACAAAAAACATCGAGTTCCTTTTGTGTTGGGTATCTACTGCTTAGGATGGGTCCTGCCCTTAAGTGTGGTTTGTATGCCCAGTGAGAGTCCCATGGAGAAGCTAATTTTTCCTTTGAGAGTGGTTGTTGATTGGAGACTAGCTTCCCCATCTTAGTGCTGGGCCCTGTCTGTTTGGACCTGTGCAGGCCCCATGCACCCTGTCCCAGTCTCTGTGCATCAGCCCTGTTCTCTCTGGATGACACCGTTTCCTTGGTTTCATTCATTCCCTCTGACTCTTCCAGTCTTTCCGCTGCCTCTTCCTCATCGTTCCCTGAGCCCTCAGAGGAAAAACCAAATCCTAGATTAGGGCTGGTAGCTTGTGTCTGCTTCTCTTCTCAGTGCTGGGACCCCATCTGACTTAGACCTGTACAGGCCATGTGTGTGATGCCACAATCTCTGAATTCATGTGTGTCAGTCCTGTTGTGTCTAGAAGGCCTTGTTTCCTTGGTGTCTTGTATCTCTACTGTCTCTTACAGTGTTTCCACTTATTCTTCCCTGGAATTCTCTGAGCCTTAAGAGGAAGGATTCGATGAAGATGTCCCATTTAGGACTCACTCTCTACACATTGTCCTGTTGAGGGTCTCTGTACTTGTTACCATCCTCTACATCATCAGCTTCTCTAATGATAGCTGAGTGGGTATGCAGAATGTTGTTAAGAGTCATTTCATTGATACATTTTCTTAGCAGAACAGTAGCAGTTGGCTTCCCACTAGATCCATGGCCTATCTAATCTCACATGCTTGGCTACTTGAGCAGTGTCAGGCATTGGTTCTGTGTCATGGAGAGGACCTTAAATCCAGTCAGATAATGGTTGATTACTCTTAGAACTTTTGTGCCATATTACACCAGTGTATCATGCAGGCAGGACAGCATTGTTGATCAGAGGTTTGTAGCAGGGTGGTGTTTATCTTTCTCCTCTGGTAGCTTGCAGAGTGCTTTCCAGTACCATGAAAACCAGTTAGTAAGGACAAAAGCTCTAGTTAGGAACCAGCTTGTCTTCTCTGTGTTCAATGAGATACATAGGTGTTGTCTTCAGCAATAGGGTCTTACCATCAGTTTGTGGAGTACAACCAGTAGCCTTGGCAATAGCCTGAGTAGTTTGGGGGTTTCCATGGGATACCTTTGCCCTGTAGCTCAATTAGATACAACCCATTCCTGTCACTGGAGGTTTCGCTTGGTGGTGAGAAATATCTAATTGGGGCTTTGTCTTCCTCATTTCATGATTTCATTTGGATTTCTTTCATTTATATTTGCATGTTAAGCTTCTACTGTAGTAGGTTTCTGTAAGACCCCTCAAGGGTCCTTAGTATTCGCCCCTCTTCCCCATATTCTCCCCCTTATCCTCCTTCCTTTTCCCTGCTCATTTAATCCTCTCATTCCAGTCTCCCTCCTGTTTTTATCTACTTAGATACTCTGTTTCCCTCCCTTCGGAGAGCCTTCCCTCCTCACTAGTTTAGTAAGGAATGTTTGTTGGGTTGGGTTGATTTCATCAGCATTCTTGATCTATTAAGCATTATCTGTGGGTTTTGGCTATTAGGAGTCCTACCTATTTAACAAAGATCCATTTCTTATTGTTCATGAGAGAATCTGAAAGAAAGTTCTGATGCTGTGTTCAGAGTATGTGCTGTAGGGACAAGTGTTTAAAGAGCCTCTATCATGTCCTAGTACCGGGGAGCCTCGTCTTTCAACTGTGCTACGAAGGAGAGGGAGGAAACAGTGGGGATAGGTAGGGAGAGAGATTTGTGATTCTCTAACTTCATCCCCCCCCCCCCCCCCACTGAACTGGTATCTGTGACTTTCAGGGCCTGCTCCACAGCCAGAACTTGTCACTGACCCCTCAGCTTATCAAATAGCACAGCTTATCATTGTTTGTTTACTTTGTTGTCATAGTATCCATCTTGAAAACACAGAAAGGTGGTTGTGTTTGTGTAGGAATCCAGGGTTTTCCCTTCAGTTGACATTTGCTGGGAGAAATCTTTCTCAGTGATTCAGGCTAAGACTTGAGGCTGTGAGCACAAAGGGAGAGAGTATGTTTGGACTCTGGACAGTTGCAGAGTTCTTAATATTAACCCATTCTGTTAATCACTAAACTGTTTCGTGTGGTGATTAGGTCTTTCCACTTAAGCTAGTTACTTTGTGTAAGAATTGTATTTATTCCTGGCAGATATTCATGGACTGAACATTAGGATTTGGTCTACAGTGGAATGCTTCACTGGGACAACAGTCCTATACAAACAGAATTTTAAGAAAACACCTTATAGCACTGGCTTTACTACATTTAGCAAAGATAGTCTATGAAATGCAAAAATGAACTCGGAAAGATCAGTTTTTGACCCTTTATTCTATTGCTAGTGAGTCTTTGACTTAGTTACAAAAATAACCTCACAAATAAAATCACTACTTTGTGTTTTCTTTTTCATATGTAGAGAAAGATTTGAAGATATGAAGAAAACATTTGCCAATTTGGTGAATTGTCAGCATACAAAATACAATGTTCTTAGAATGTATAAGGAGAGCTGCACATCAGTTTTAAGAACGGGATTGTATACAGTTCATTTAGAATTTAGTGAGGTTAGCAACAGGTCCCCAGCTCCATTCCTGGGGGATGGTGCTGTTCTCTTTGACCTTCTACTTTACCTTTTGGACCTTTTACTTCTGGACTATTTCTTCCCAGCCTCGTTACCCTCAGGTATCCACTTACTGTAGGAGTGCTCTTCATTTGGTACATTATCATAGCTGATTTAACTCTTCCTTACAGCGGAGGAAATTAAGATAGAAGCGTTGTGGGCCATGTGTTGGCTTTCTCTTTAATGCCTTGTTTTCTGCCAGAGTGTGCTCCCTTCTTTCCTCCCATCAGTGTGTAACTGGTTGGAGAGAACAGCCATACTTGTAAATGTATATGTGCTTATTCAGGCTGAAAGCCCCTACCTCTGATGTGTGATAAGCAGGAGGAGGTTATCTCAGCAAAACCAGTTCTTTGGAATGACCCTCATTTACGGTTATCTCAGATTCCAAAAGATGCAGGGTTACTCTAATGAATACTGACTTAACACAGTTTGTGGGCCTTGTTTGAAGCCGGCTCAGTATGGAGGACAACAGCTTGCTCCTTACCACTGGCGGTCTTCACCACTGATCCTGTTTAGA
The DNA here is from genome assembly GCF_004664715.2 of Peromyscus leucopus. Classification (NCBI taxonomy): domain Eukaryota; kingdom Metazoa; phylum Chordata; class Mammalia; order Rodentia; family Cricetidae; genus Peromyscus; species Peromyscus leucopus. The sequence goes on along the minus strand of NC_051063.1, from coordinate 137,671,626 downwards.
GTACACAGTGAGCTCCAGGTCGTGATGGCATTCTTGAGAGCCAGCACTGAGAAAACTGGCTGATGCATTCTAATTTTAGAGACTTTCAAAAAGAAAACTGATACAGCTTAGGATTTTTAGTAATCATTGATTCAGAGGTAATTTTATCAGGAAATTTGGTTATTTAAAATAGTCTGTTTCCTGAAGTGTTACTTAATTTTATTTTACCCTTTTTTTTTTTAACCTGTCTGTCATATTATGGAGGTGGCTTATGGGCCATTGTGCTCTTGGTGAACATTCATTTAGTTACATTTTCCTTTGGACTTTCTTAGAGTTGTCACTTACCCTCTATTATACCATTTACTTAGAGATTGACTTGGAGGAGGGATGGAGAGAGCCAGTGGTTACTCATTGTCTTATTGTAGTGACATGGTGCTTTAAAGCGCCTCTTTATTTTGCCTTAGTTGGTGAATGACCTGATCCTGGGAGTTGTAGTAGTGGCAGGAACTTAGGATCGAGATAGTAATATGAGGTAGACTTAGCAGAAACGTTGGGTCCTTGGAAAGATTTGAGAAGGAAACTAAACTGTGGTGGATTTGAACCTTGTGATAAGCTAGAGGGGTAGATGTACTTGGAGACCGGGGGAACAGTAGAGAAGCTGTGGTACAGGGGACACTGTGAAGACCTGGATGGTGTGATTAGGCAAATAGCCAGGGTTAATCTCATTGACAATCACAGCTGCTGCTTCAGCCCAAGCGTGATCTGCACGCACAAATTCTTTGCTAGAATATGATATGGATTAATAGCATTTATCTCAGTTTTTGACACTGTCCTCATTCCTTTTGAACCAGGCCTCTACTGTCTGCATTTCTCTGCGCATTTTTATTTTCCAGGCTCTCACTGGAACAGCCCAGTAAGTTGTATCTACAGCACCCAGTGGCTTGTCCAGCCCAGAGTTCAAGCTCTTCCACATAATAGTCGAAAGCAGCCACCTGGTCAGGGTTATGACAACACTGACTCTACTTCCTCAGTACCAATTTCTGTTGTAGTTTCATTTCTGATGCAGTGACAAAAATACCTGAAAAAAGGAACTTAGGGGGGAAAAGTTATTCATATTCAGCCTGTACTTCCAGGTTTCAGTCTTTTATTCAGAGGAAGTCGGGGTGGCAGCAACTTGGAGCAGCAGGTCTTGTCACATCTACAGCCAAGGTCAGAGAACAATGAATGTATGCATGCCTAATGTTCAGCTTGATTTCTCTACCCTGACACAGTCCAGGGCCCAAAGCCAAGGGATGGTGCTGCCCATGGTGGCCTGTGTTCTCTCATATCAGTTAATAATCAGAGACATGTGCATAGGCCTGATCTAGACAGTTCTTGAGTCTCTCTTCCCAGGTCATTCTAGGCTGTGTCAAGTTGACCATTAGAGCTAACCATCAGTGTGTAAATGGTTGGAGAGAACAGCCATACTTGTAAATTGAAGGCTGGGAAGTAGAAAAGAGAAGAGTGAAGACTGGTAATATCTGGTCAGCTGGCCTTAAATTGATCTTGAAAGACATACTAGAAATGCTCTTTTATAGACCAAGACAGTAGTCATACTCTTGGAAATACAAACCAGAGAAATGAGGTGTATCCCCTCCCCCTACCTTTTTATAGAACAAAGCCAGTGTCAGACAAGTTCATGAGAAGACTTGAATATAAGGGTCTGTGATTTCCTCGAGTTTTGATGTGCGATTTCACAAGTTTTTTCTTTTGTTGTCATTTGTTCCCCATCCTCACCCCCTTTTCGTTTTTGTTTTTCTCTCTTGAAATGGGGTTCTTCCGTGTATCCTAGATTGGCTTTGAACTCATAGCCCTTCTTCTGCTTCTCAAGGGCTGGGATTACAGCATGCACCACCAAGCCTGGCCTTGTCTTAATTTTTTGAAAAGGTAGTGTAGTTAGAAAATTATAGAACCTCTTTATTTGCTGTTTTATATTTTTCTTTTGACTTGTTGATTGATTGATTCATTCATTCAGAGAAAGGGTCTCACTATATAGCTCTGGTTGTTCTGGAACTCATAAAGAGCAGAATATCCTGGAACTCACAGAGATCCACTTGCTTCTGCCTCCTAAGTGCAGAGATTAAAGACATATGCCACTACTCCCAGCTTTAAAAATTATCATAATTATTATTATTATAAGCAGTCTCTCTACATGGTCTTGGCTGTGTTGGAACTCACTGTATATATCAGGCATGCTTGAACTCAGATCTGCCTGCCTTTGTCTCCATAGTACTGAGATTAAAGGCACTTGCACTACCTCACCCAGCTGATTTATATTTATTTGTTTTCTTTTTTCTCTTTGAGACAGTGCCATTGTGTAGCCCAGGCTTTCAAACTTTTGATCTTCCTCCCTCAGCCTCCTAAGTGCTGGCATTACAGTTGTGTACCATGATGCCTGGCTTTCTTGGTTTTATTTTTTTAATTTTTTCATTAGCTAGTTCTTAGTGTGTATGTGTTATGCACCTGTGTGTGTGTGTGTGTGTGTGTTGTGTATGTATGTATGTGTTTTATGTGTGTGTGTATGTATGTGTTATATGTATGTATGTGTTGTGTGTGTGTGTGTGTGTGTGTGTGTATGTGTTATGCGTGTGTGTGTGTGTGTGTGTGTGTGTGTGTGTGTGTGTGTTATGTGTGTGTGTGCCTGTGCCAGTGCTTGTACCTGTGGAGGCCAGAGGTCAATATTAAATGACTTCTATCATTTTTTTAACTTGAATCTATTTTTTAAAAAGATTTGTTTTCATTTTAATTATGTGTATGTGTGTGGGTAAGTAAGTGTACATGAGAGTGAAAGTGCCTCTGGAGGCCAGAGATGTCACATCCCCTGGAGCTGGAGCCACCCAGTGTTAGGTGGGTTCTGTGAACAGAGCTGGGTTCTCTGGAAGATCGGCAAGCACTCTTAACCATTGGGCCATCTCTCTAGCCCCCACCTTATGGTTTGGGGGACAGAGTTGTTTCACTGAATCTGGAGCTCACTGGTTCATAGACTTTGACCAGCAAGCTCCCTGGATCTGCTTGTCTCCCTTTCCTGGTCCTAGGGTTACAGCGTATGCTGCCATGCCTGGCTTTTATGTTGGGGCTGGAGAAACTGAATTCAGGTTTGCATGCTTGCTGAGCTATCTCTCCAACCCCATGTTTTTATTTTAAAGAATAGAATTACTGTTATTACTCTAAGATAAGAATCCCTCAGTAAAATAGAAAAAGATATAGACCCTTGGTTTGATTGTGATTTTTTTTTTTCTTTAAAAACAGCTTGGTGCTGGAGAGATGACTCAGCCCTTTAGGACAGTTACTACCTTTGCAGAGGACTTGAGCTTGATTCCTAGCATCCATGCAGGTGGCTTACACCTTCCTGCAACTCCAGCTCCCAGGGGATCCAATGCCTCCAGCATGTGCCCCCTCTAACAATTAAAATGAGATAAAATTAAAGTTCAAAACACAACTTTTTAAGGTAGAACTCATGTGCTGTATTAGTCAAGGTTCTTTAGAGGAACGGAACTGATAGAATGAATATAAAAGGTGTTTATTAGAATGGCTTACAGGCTGTGGTCCAGCTAGTCCAACAATGGCTGTCTACCACTGGAAGGTTCAAGAATCCAGTAGTTGTTCAGTCCACGAGCCTGGATGTCTCGGCTGGTCTTCAGAATACAGGAATCCCCAAGAAGTAGTGAATTCCAGTGAAGGAACGGACTTGCCATCTAGAGCAAGAGCAAGCAGGCAAAGAGCAAAGCTACCTTCTTCCGTGTCCTTTATGTGGGCTGCCAGCAGAAGGTGTGGCCCAGATTAAAGGTGTGTCTTCCCACTTCAGAAATCCAGATTAGAAGTGGGTCTTCCCACTCAAATGATTAACTAAGAAAAAATTCCTCACAGGTGTGCCCAGCCATTTGGGTTTTCGTTAATTCCAGATGTATTCAAGTTGACAACCAAGAATAGCCATCACACATACTATACAGTACACTTTACATGGGTAAAGTGTACTATTTTACAATCCCATGGCTTTCTAGTGTACTCTACACAGCTGAGCAAATCATGACCAATTGTAGAATATTTTCATCATCCTCGGAACAGTTGCACTGCTTAGCTATCATTTTGACCTAACACTTAACTTTGTGCCATGAGTAACTCATTTCATCTCGTGCACAGTTCACTTTTCTTGTTAAAGATTTTTCTTTCTTTCTTTCTTTCTTTCTTTCTTTCTTTCTTTCTTTCTTTCTTTCCTCCCTCCCTCCCTCCCTCCCTCCCTCCCTCCCTCCCTCCCTCCCTTCTTCCTTTCTTTTCTTTTCTTTTTTTTTTTTTTTTTTTGCTTTGAGACAGAATCTCATGTATATCAGGCTGGCCTTGAACTTGCTATGTAGCTGTGGATGGATGATCTTAAAAGCTTCTGATACTGCCACCTCTACTTTCCTGAGTAGTGCCAGTGTTATAGATGCATATCAGTACTTGTGGTTTATTTGGTGCTGGGAGTTAAACCATAGATCTTGTCCGTGCTAGGTGAGAGTTTTCTACCACCTAGGCTATAGACTCAGCCCCTTGTTTCATGTCTTCTATTTTAAAATTTATTTTATGTGTGTGGGCACTTTGGTGCACGCAGAGGCAAGAAGAGGGTGTTGGATTCCCTTGACCTGGAATTACTTATGGTTATGAACCATCATCATGTGGGTGATGGGAAATGGACCCTGGGTCCTCTGATAGAGCAGCCAGTGCTCTCAGCCGCTGAGCCATATTTCCAGTGCCTTGTGTCATGTAACAGCCAGCATACAATTGAATCAGATTACCTCCCTTCCTTGATTTACCAACTTAGGTGCAGAGGACACTGTTCATCAGCAAAGGACGGCTAGTGATTGCTCTCGCTCGCTCTCTCTCTCTCTCTCTCTCTCTCTCTCTCTCTCTCTCTCATCTGTGTGTTTGTATATGTACTTTAAGATAGATTTCTGTCATTTGTTTGTTTTGACAACACAAGCAGGATCGTGTTTATTCATATTAAATTTCAGCTTGGTGTAATTCGCCTTCTCATGTATACCTTGTACACATCCATTTAGACTCTGATGCGTCCCTGGAGCTTCAATGTTTTGTCTCACTTGGGTTGCGAAAGGCAAGCACTCCTCCGCCGAATCGTCAGATGACTGCATATAGCTGTGTCCTTCATCTTCTACTGTCCTAGTCTCCTCTTCTGTTGCTGTGATAAAATACCATAGCAAAAGTAAACTATGGAGAAAAGGTTTGAGTCACAGTCCGAGTCACACTCCATCACGGCAGGCGAGAAGCAGAGAGGGAGGAACGGCTGCTGCCGCTCAGTCCCCTTTCTCCACGTTCACAGCCTAGGGTCCTGCCCGGGAGTGGTGGCACCTCCCAGGAAGTTCTAGAGTCTGTCAAATTGACAACACTAATTCTCTTATTTTCTTAGGGTGGTGAGGATCCTGCTCAGGGCCCCGCATGCGGAAAGCAGGTGTGCTCTGTCACAGCTCCCGGGCATTCTGCCATTAGATTTTTCAAGTCATTGTTCAGTGTATTCCTTCCTAAGAATTGGACAGAGGCTGGGAGGAGTGGGGCACACCTTTATTCTCAGCACTGGCAGCTGCAGGTGGGTCTTGGTGAGTTCTAGGCCAGCCTGGTCTACATAGGAAGTTCCAGGCCAGCCAGGGCTATATAAAGAGACACTGTCTCAAAAACAAAACAAAACAAACTAATAAACAAAAGAACTAGATAGAGGAAAGGTGAGGCAGCTTCTGCTCCTTGTACAAAATATTTTGGTTTTTTTGTAGGTATCAATTTGTTTTGTTCCTAATTTTTGTTTTGTTTTGTTTTGTTTTGTTTCTTAGGCAGGGTCTCTGTATGTAGCTGTCTGGCCTGGAGTCACTATATAGATAGACCAAGCTGGCTTCAAACTCACAGAGATCTGCCTGCTTCTGCCTCTTGAGTGTCATTTTGCTTTTTATCTTAGTTAGTTAAAAGGCTTAGAAAGGACCATTAAATCATGTTTCATTGCTTATGAAAAGCATTATAGTAATACTGGGATTGACAACGTACCCTCCTTGGCTTACATTGCTTTCCTAACTTTCTAGAAGAGTCTAGGCATTTCCTCACAAGTCAACTCAGATTGAGAAAAGAACCATTACGTTTTTTAACAATCTACTCCTACTGTTTTCAACATTCCTACTTCCTGTAAGCAAAATCAGAGACGTGCAGTTTGAGAGTTGCTTGGATGTGTGCAATAGGCATTTTAGTTAAACTTACCTGTTTTGGATTGGAGATGACTATTAATAAAGTGTTGGTGATTAAAAATAATCCTGACCACTCCTTTATTAGAACACGTGAGGTCCTAGGATACTCGCTGCTCTTAGTTTCTATATAACAGCTCAGGTTGTCAGCTTTCTCCTCATCAGTGAGTCTCCTCAGTGCATGCTCAATTATTGACTTTGAGTTCTTGTTGCGCTTATGAGCTTCTCTTAAAAGGCCATGTGGTTATGAGTTAGGGGATTCCGCTGAGAACAGTAAAAACCCACACTTTATTATCCATTATGTGTGAGAAACTGCATTCTACTAACAGTTTCTTGTTTACTTCTCCATTAATGACAAGGGTGTGATCCCTTTTCAGTTGGCTGGGCACCTGACACTTAATAAAAAGGAAGTTAAACAAATGCTCCCATACCTTACAAAAATAGTTTATTCTGTATCTGCATTTTTATCAGCTTTTAAAAGTGATTTACCTGATAAGTATGTATGCATATGGTTCTAATCTAGGTGGTTTGTTTTTTGTTTTTTGTTTTTGTTTTTTTAATCTCTAAAATGAGGTGGGTTTTTATTTGTTTGCTTGGTTTTCTCTTTGTTAGGGGGTAATTTTTCTTCTTTCAAACAGGAGTTTGAACTCACAGTAATCTGTAGCTAGAGTTTTCCTGCCTTGCCCACAGTCAGGACAAATCTCTGTCACCCACCAGTCCCACAGCCGCTCAAACCCAACCAAGTAAACACAGAGACTTATATTGCTTACAAACTGTATGGCCGTGGCAGGCTTCTTGCTAACTGTTCTTATAGCTTAAATTAATCCATTTCCATACATCTATACCTTGCCATGTGGCTGGTGGCTTACCAGCGTCTTCACATGCTGCTGGTCATGGCGGCGGCTGGCGGTGTCTCTCCGCCTCAGCCTTCCGCTTCCCAGAATTCTCCTCTCTCCTTGTCCCACCTACTTCCTGCCTGGCCACTGGCCAATCAGTGTTTTATTTATTGACCAATCAGAGCAATTTGACATACAGACCATCCCACAGCAGTAATCCTCTTGCCTCAGGACCCTGAGTGTGCCGGGGTTATGTTCTATTTGATGTGCTATTGTGCCAAGTGCTTTGGAGGACAAGAAATGAGAGAAAATCTGGATGTTGCTTCATGCCTTTATTCCTGGCACTTGGGAGGCAGACAGCAGAGGCAGGAGGATCTATGTGACTTGGAGGCCAGCCAGGTCTACACAGTGACACTGCCTAAAAACACACAAATAAACTAATAATTAAATATAAAGTAAATAAAATTGGCCTGGAAGAACCTTTTAGAAAGTAAGGGTGGAGGAAACCAGTGGGGATTATTTTAGAGGATTCTGCCTTTCTCCAGGGAGGCTGTAAGCTTGTCCATCCAGCAGTGTGCAGTGAGGTAGAATTGTAGTAGCAGTATATGGGGATCGTTTGTCTTACCACCACCGTGTTTTGTGTCTGCTTGTGACATTTGACTCTACAGAGAGGGCTGTATGCCACTGAACTTGGACACAGCTGTTGCTTCAAAACCATTGCACGCATCTGTTGTGTGGTCATAAACCACATGATTTACTTTTATTTTAGGCTATTCATGTATGGCTTTTTTTTTTTCCTTTTATAGAACTGTATTCCTTGGTGGAGGATGAGTTTGAGTTTGACTACATTATTTAATTGTAACAAATGCTTTGTTTAATGTTTCTAAGCCAAAGCTCCATGAAGAGAGATAGGAATGCTTGTCTTGTTTGGAAGTAGGACCCTGTGAGGGGTGAGACATGGAATTGCCTTAAGCAGTTTTAAGGTAACTAAGATTTCGTTAACAAATATCTCCCATCTTGGCTGTTTAAAAATCATTTGTGTATGTGTATGTGTGTGTGGGGGGGGTGTATGGGTGTGTGTGTGGTGGAACAGAGTTGTGTGTTCAGTGAGTACAGGTGCTTGCAGAAACCAGAAGAGGGCGTCAGAGCCTATGATGGCTGGAGTTGTGCTAAGCTGCCTGACATAGGTACTGAGAACTGAACTTGGATCCTCTAGAAGAGCAGAAAGTGCTCTTAACTACCGAGCCATCTCCTCAGTTCTCATTTTTCTTGATTTTTGGTAATAAATGCTTATTGTGGAAATATATGAAGAATTTAACTCATTATGGAAACTTTGTAATGTAAAATAGAAAAATAAAATTACCCATAATTGTTCCTTCTAGGAATGATCACTGTTATTGAGTCATGGAGTTACTCTTTGTCTTTTATTTTCTTTCTTACCTTGTAGCATGAAGTGATGCTAGCCTATGCTTGGCTTCTGATCACTTTAAGTATAATTGTTGCACACATTATTAAGTTGCTCTTGCAAAGCAACCTGAGGCACTCTCCAAAATGTAACACAATTAGTCTGTTTTTAATATTATAAATATGATTCTTACAATTATTCTTTAAAAATTTGGCTTTAGTATATGTTGATAATATGTACTAGTTAGAATTATGTTGCCTTGAATAATTTTGAATAGTTGGTAGCTTTCAGAACTCACAGACTTTTCTTCACCAAATTGTTATATTTAAGCATTTTGGATAATCTCCCCCCTCCCCTTCTTTCTTTCTTGACAGATTCTTTCACTCTAAAGTTCTGGTCTGGCTGTTCATGAACTTGCTGTGTAGACCAGGCTGGCCTTTGAACTCAACAAAGATCCACCTGCTTCTGCCCCCAAGTGCTGGAATCAAAGGCATGTGCCACTACACCTAGCTTTAGATATTTTTTTCTTAAAGCATTTGTACATTTAATAGTTTAAAACTAACGTCATCATTGGGAGCCATCGTTATAAGCACCAGTTTTGTTGTGTTGCTTTAATTAATGCTTTGTATCCCATCAGTCTTGTTCTCCAAATTTTCCTGGCTCCTTTCTAAATAATTCTTGTCAGAGGGTCTAGTGGCTTATCCTTTTAATTAAAACACCCAGGAAACTGAGTCAGGACAGGAACATTGCTTATAAGTCAGGGCCATCCTGAATTACATAGAGAGTTCTAGGCCAATCTGGGCTGGTGTGTTAGTGATGCTCATATCTGTGTTCTAACAGACTTTCCATGAGCTTCCGATCCAGGTGTCCATTGCTGTTTTGCTCACTGCCAAGAGCTGTCTGTTACTCTTGACTATATCAAAGATACCTCAAAAGCGACACATCTAGAATTACCCTATATTCATCTAAATTTATTATTTTCTTCTTTATAGTGCTATCAGTGATTTAAGCCAAGGTGAAACTCTTTGTAAATGCCTACTTAGATTTCATGTTCAAAGCTCTTAAGTGCCAGTTCTCCTTTTCAAAAGTTTCTCAGATTTGTCCTCTCCTTCTGTCCCTGTTTCTACTGGCCATATTTAGGCACACAGTCTTCGGTAATTTACTGAGATAGTTACAGTAATGTCTCCCAGCTTCCTAGTCACAAGCTTATCCTTTATCATATATCATGGGCAGAAATTGCATTCTTGGACATGTCATCACTGCTTTAGTGGTTACAAACTTTTAATGGCTGCCTATTGCATGTAGAGCAAAGTCTAAAATCCTCACCAGTATATTCCTGAAATTTTACTTTTATGATCCTGCTTGTTTCCTGTAATCACCAATCTCATGCTACCAAACTCCTAGCAGTTTTCTGAGTTTTTCTATGGGATTTTATTTTATGTGCATACACATTGGCACATGCTGTCTTTCTTTCTGCAAAGTGCAGTCGCTTGCCCACATAGCTTCCCCTCCATTTTAACCAACATTGTAATCAGTTCTTAAACAGTTACAGTTAATTTGTGTGATGCTGCTAGTTGTGAACCTAGTCAACCACAGTCTGGCCAGTAGACTTCATTTGCTTCATGATCAATGAACCTTTTATGATACTTTATATAAAATAATACACTCTCTTACTTGCCACAGTGCCCATATTCTTATACTTAGAACCTTTGAATATTTTGCCAAACATGGGAAAAGGGAAGGTGCAGATATGGTGACAGTTAAGGACCTTGAGATGGGATTACTTTGGATTTTCAGGGGTTTAGTCTGTTCTCATCTGGGTGGGGTGGGAGAGAACATTTGAAGAAGTTAGAGAAATTAGACTTTGCTGGCTTTGAAGGTGACTAAAGGGGCCACAGCCAAGAAATGCAGGTGCTGTGCAGAAGCTAGGAGAAGTAGGCAGAGAAGGAGAGGCAGATAAACACTTCACTGTGGGTCCTCCAGAAACGAGAAAGGGCCTCCTTGATAACCTGGGTTTATGATCCGATTAGATCCATCTTACACTTCTAATGTACAGAACTGTATGTAGGATGACTTTCGTTTTAACTCACTGTTTGTTGTTCTTCGTTACCACAGCAGCAGACAATGAATATATTCCACTATATCTTGATTCTTGTATTGTCCTCTTGCCTCCCTCTCTCCTCCCTCCCTCCTTTTCTTCTTCTCTTCCCCTACCTTTCTCTCCGGTATCCCAGTATCCTCTTGGATTTTAAGTTCTTCAGGAGCAGGGGCTGTATATTTTCATCTGTCTTTAATTGTGCCAGAGTGTATGAATTAATGAATTATATAATGTTTCTGCCCTTGTAAATGTTTTTGATAGTCTTTGCTACCTATTAAATTCTTTAGATTTCCTTGAGTTACTATTTCACTTTTAAAATTTTAAAATTGTGTGTGTGTGCCCTTCCTATTAATAACTTTCTTTTTATCTGTTCCTGTTTTTTTAAAAACTCTAATCATTATTTTCCTGCTAATGATTTGTTGTTTCAAATATATCATTTTCACATTAACAAATTTAGAATGACATTTTGAGTCCCTTTGGAGAATAATTTATGTAGTAAACCTAAGGTGCTAGGAGCTTATTAATTTCTTTATAGATATATACATTTCCTTTATTGTAAAGGAACCTGAATAAAGGTTTTACTTTGGTAATTTCCAATAAATGAAGTACTTATTTCTTGTTGCTGTTGTTGTTGTTGTTGTTAAACTGCTGCATTCCAGCAAATCCACTCTAAATACCAGTTTTACTAACTGAACCCCTAACTCCAGTTTAACTCTTCCTGTTCTGTTATTCACTTTTAACCCTTTTACCATTGTTCCTGTGCTACCCCTTCCTTGAAAGTCCCCCTCTCCCATGGCCTCTTATTTTTTTTTTTCATATCCTCTATGAGCATATGAAACAAATGAAACAAATGTATCTGAAGATCCAAAGCTAACATCACAAATTGGAGAAAACATGGGGTATTTTTCTTTCTGGGTTGCCTCAGAATGAATGTTTCTAGCTCCATCCATTTACTTGCAAATTTACTAATTTAATTCTCAATAGCTGAATGATATTACAGTGTGCAAATGTATCATGTTTTTATTATCTGTTCATTAGTTGATTCCATTTACAGGCTATTGTGAATGGAGCATCAGTGGACATGGATGAGCAAGTATCTCTGTAGTAGGATGTAGAGTCCTTTGGGAATATGCCCACGAGTGGTGGAACTAGATCTTGTGGCAGATCGAGTTCTAGGTTCCTGACGAACCTCCACACTGAATTCCATAGTGGTTGCACCAGTTTTCACTCTCACTAGTAGTGAGAAAGTGTCTCCCTTCCCCACATCCATGTCAGCATATGCTGCTTTTTTAAAAAAAAAAAAATCTTGACCATTCAGACTGGGGTGAGAAGAAATCTCAAAAGTAGTTTCAATGTGCCTTTTCCCGATGGTTAAAGCTGTTGAACAGTTTTAAGAAGTTTCTCATCCATTTGTATTTCATCTTTGAGAACTCTATTTAAATCCATGCTCCATTTTAATTGAATTGTTTTCTTGATATTTAATTTTTTGAGTTGTTTGTATATTCTAGATACTGTCCGTCAAATATATAGCTGGTAAATATTTTTTTCCCCATTTTCTGGCGTGCTTCTTCACTTCAATGATGTGTGTGTGTGTGTGTGTGTGTGTGTGTGTGTGTGTGTGTGTTACAGAAAGTTTTAGTTTCATGTGGTGTCATTTGTTAATGTTTGTTCTTTACTGCATTTGCTACTGGAGTTCTGTTTATGAAGTCATTTTCTGTGTCTATTCCATACCATTTCCTCTCTTAGTTTCAGGGTATCAGGTCTTATGTCAAAGTCTTGTTATATTTGGAGTTGAGCTTTGTGCAGGTTAGAGATAAGGAATAGTTTCATTCTTCTACATAGCTATCCAGTTGGATCAGCATCATTTGTTGGAGATGCTATCTTTCCCCTAGTGTGTATATTTGGCTTGTCAAAAAATCATAAGACTGTAGATGTGTGGGTTTATATCTAGGTTCTCATTTCTATTCCATTAATCAGTGTATCTGTTTTTAGGACAGTATCATGCTGTTTCTATTTCTGTAGCTCTGAAGTATACCCCCAACAGTTGTTTTATTGTTCAGGACTGTTTGAGCTATTTTTTGGTTTTTGGTTTTATTTGTTTTGTTTTGTTTTTGTTTTTTGGTGTGTGTGTGTGTGTGTGTGTGTGTGTGTGTGTGTGTGTGTGTGTTCCCAAATGAAATTTGATTCTTTAATTTCTGTGAAGAATTGTGTTGGAATGCCATCCAGTATGTTTTTGGTAGGATGGCCATTCTCACAATATTAATTCTACCAGTTCATGAGTGGGAGGCCTTTCCATCTTTTGACATTTTCTTCATTTCTTTCTTCAGTGTCTGAAGGTTTTTGTAACAGACTCTCAACTTCCTTAGGTCACATTTTTTAGGTGATACTTTATCTTGGAGGCTATTCTGAATGTGATTGTTTCCCTGATTTCTTTGTTGGTATGTTTGTTGTTTGTTTATAGAGAGGCTACTGATTTTTTTGTTTGTTAATTTTGTTTTCTGTGATGTATTTATTAGATGTATGCATTTTCTGGTGGATTCTTTAGGATCTTTTATGTAAAGAATCATACCATCTATAAATAGAACACAGGAGGTTATTCCAATTGTTTTGTTTGTTGAGATTTGCTTTGTGGCCAAGTTTGTGGAGCCATCTATAAATAAGGATACCCTGACTTCTTCTTTTCCTGTGTTTAATCTCCTTTTCTTCTTCACTTGTCATATTGCTTTAACTAAGACTTCAAGCACCATATTGAGTAGGAGGGAAAGAGTGGACACCCCTGTTTTGATTCTTTTTCATAGAAATTCTTTTTCTGTTTAGGATGCTGTGGTCTTACTATATTTGGCTTTATTATGTTGAGATATGTCTCTAGGTTCTCCAGGACTTTTGTCATTAAGAGATGTTGGATTTTGTCAGAGGCCTTTCCTTCTCTGATGAAATGACTCCGTGCTCTCTGTCATCGAGTCTCTTCATTTGGTGGATTACGGTCACTGGTTTGCTTGTGTTGAACCATTCATACTCCGGGATGAAGCTGACTTGATCAAGGTGGATAATTTTTTTGATGTATTCTTAAATTTGGTTTGCAAGTATTTTATTGAGAATTTTTACATCTATGATCACTAGAGAGATCAGCCAATAATTTTCTTTCTTTCTTTGGTTTGTTGGTTGGATATTTGGTATTGGGTAATATTGACTTCATAAAAACAATTTTCAAGTGTTCCTTCTTTTCCTCGTCAGAATAATTTGAGGAGTGTTGGTTTTTTGATGGTCTAGAAGAATTCTGTATTGTTAAAAAGCAGGACCATCTGGTCCTGTTTACTTTTTATTTATATATTTATTTTTAGCTGGGAGAGTTTAAATTACTGCTTTTCTGTTGGTTATTATGTGCATATTTAAGTTATTGGCTTCATTTTTTATAAACAAACTTATCAAAATATAGATCTCTAGATACATAGTTCTACAAATTCATCCACTTCTAGTTTAACTTTTCCAGTTTAGTGGAATATAGATTCTTTTGTTTTGTTTTTACTTGAGATAGGGTCGCATTATGTAAGCTCTGGTTGACCTGGACCTCTATGTATAGACCAGGACACTGCCAATTTCACAGAGATCCACCTGCCTCTGCCTCTTGAGTGCTGGGATTAAATGCATGTGCTGTGGAATATAGATTTTTTTTAAATACTTCTCTTTTGATTCTCTGAATTTCCTCAGTGACTTTGCAGTCTTTCGTTTTTTCGTCTCTGATTATATTATTTTGAGTCTTTTCTCTCTTTCTCTTGGCTAATTTGACTAAAAATGGTTAATCCTGCTAATGTTTTCAAAGAACTAACTCTTCATTTAATCCATTCTTTGTCATTTTTTTTTCTTTCTGTTTCATTAATTTCAGGCCTGACTTTTATTATCTCTTGCCATCTACTTTTAAAAGGTATTGTTTTTGTTATCCCAAGGCTTCAGGTGAACATTATTATGAAATTGCTTCATGTTTTGATGTAGGCTCTTGTGCTGTGAAGTTTCCTATTAGGTCTGCTGTCATTATGTCCCACAGATTGTTGTGATGGCTTGTGTTTTTATTTTCATTCAATTCTAGGCATTTTTAAATTTTCCTTCTTGATTTCTCTCTTGTCTCAATTTTCATCCAGCAGTGTGGTATTCAGTTTCCATGAGTTTGTACTTTCTGCCATCTCTTGTTGATATCCAGATGTGTGGCCAGATAGTATGCAGAATGTTATTTCAGTTTTTCTAAATTTGTTGAGACTTGCTTTGTATCCTAATACGTGGTTGATTTTGGAGAAAGTTAAGTGAGCAGCTGAGAAGAGAGTGTATTTTTTAGTGGTTGTGTGAAATGTTCTGTAAATGGCTCTTATATTATTTTGACTTGTGATTATTTAGTTCCAAAGTTTCTTTAAAAACAAAAAAATAATAAATTTTTAAAGGGTCTAGTATATACATGTAATCAGAGCCATAAGAAGAATGGAATGAAAATGTAATTAAATAAAAGATAAGTATTTCCTAAATTAAATTTAAAAAACAAAACAGTGGAAATCAGCTCCTGAAATGGGAGGAAAGGATGGTTCTTGCCCAGTGAGCTTGACTATCCCACTATCTCTAAAAGTGTGGTTCCAAGAAGGCTGCAAACTGCAGTTCCTGATGTGATATTCCTGTCTGGGTCCTTTCAAGCCACAGTGCTGTGAGATGAGCAGAGTAAGTTGTATCAAATTCCATAATATGGTAATCGTTCTCCTCCCCCTCTTCCTCCTCCTCTTCTTCCTCCTTCCTTCCTTCTTTTGGCCCTAAGCTTCATGCAGGTTTGTAAGAAACACTGGACCTTTTTGTGTGACTCTTTTCTACTCTGCTTTTCACCTTTTCCCTTGGTTTTTCCTTCCTGCTACCTTCTTGTTATTGAGAAAGGGCAAAGAGAGAAGGATTCTCTTGAACCGAACCGAGCAAAGAGAAGATTCACTTGAGCTAGAGCAGCAAAACCAAAGTTGAGTTCTGTTGATGCAGAGTCAGTAGGCAGAAGGCAGGCTCTTCGGAGGCTGTTGTCGGCCTGTGCTTCTTACCTTGTGGTGTTGCTGGTGTTGGTGCTGAGTCATTTGGTAGTGTCAGTCATTGTTCTTGGCTGAAGTGTGGAAGCCTCGATTCTAAATCTAAATCTAAATGCGTGTCTGTATAATTCATGGCCAGCTTTTGTGTACTCATGAGGCCACAGTGATTGTTAACATTTCAAAATACTGTCCCCAGCCCCTGTTCTCATTCCTTTCCTTGTCCACATGGATGTCTTGGAACACTGACTGTTTCTTTCTTCCCACATAGCCTCTATGATGCAGTAAAAGTTAAGCCTGATATGGAGAGAACACCCATCTGTTTTGCTTATTTGACACTGATTTTCTCTTCATAATTACTAAAATGTGTCCTTTGTACCTGTGAACATCCACATGTGCTCACCAGTAACTGAGCACTAGAAATGAAGTTACTGATTTGGGGAAAATATTTACATTACGAGATGACAAAAAGAAAGTATTGGAGTCAGATTGACTTTGTAGTTTACCACTTTTGAGCAGTGTCAATAGCCAAGTTCCTTGAGCACCAGTATCCATTTCCTTATCGAATGAGAGTTGTATCTAAGTCTTATTTTCTTTTTATTTAATTTGTGTGTATAGATATTTTACCTGCATGTATGTATGTGTACTGCTTGCATGCCTGGTGCTAGCAGAGTCCAGAAGAGGTCAATGAAGCCCCTGGAACTGGAGTTACAGATGGTTGTGAGCCACCATGTGGGTGCTGGGAATCAGATCCAGGCCCTCTGGAAGAGCAGCCTGTGTCCTTAACTACTGAATCATTCCTCTAGCCCTGTATCTACTTATTAAGAGTTCAAAGTTTAAAAGAACCATGAAAATATGGATTCCCCTTTTTTCCTTTTGATCTTACTATGGTCGAGTATAGATCATTTACACAATTACAGTGTAGTGTTTTTTGGTGTGTGTGTATGTGTGTGTGTGTAAATTTTTTTGTGTTTGTTTTTTAAAGATTAACTTTAGAGGAGGTAAAACTGGTTGGTTCTTACTTACCCTTGCAGGGCCAGAATTATGGTTGGGTTGCTTGAGATTGTATAGCAGGGGCTGGGGAGCTGTCTCGGTGGGTAAAGCACTCGCCACACAAACACAGGGCTGGGCTTTGAATCCCAGGAAGCCCACATCTGTAACCATAGTGCTCCTACCTTGAGTTGGGAAGCAGATCATTAGAATATCTGAAAGTTCATGGGCCATCTAACCTGACATATGCAATGACTGTCTTTAAAAACAAGGTGGAAAGTAAAGGCCAACACCCAAAAATGTCCTCTGATCTCTATCATGGCCCACCTGCATTCACGTGAATGTGTAAGGGCATAGGTGTGCACACACAGAGAAATTGTATAGCTAGGGAGGCTATAGCTAGAATTTAACCACAGGTGATGGAGTACCAGGTTACCTTTAACAACCTTCTAACGGGGGTCCCCTTAATAAAGCTCAGCAAGAGCAGTGAGCCTCCTCAGTGCTCCGACCCCGGAGCCCACCTTCCAGCCCCACTCAGGTCAGTTCTGATGCTACTCTAAATACTTGACACTTCAACTCTGTCTGTGGTTGTAGTAGAAATAGACTCATTCCTGAACCTTGTCCCCGTTGCCTGCCTCCTGGCTGATGTCACTTGTTTGTAGTAGTTTTGTTGTAGGCTTCTGTTACGGGGAAATAGAAGGCCGTGTGTTACTTCTCTGCCAGCCCCTGTTCCATGTGTGCCTTTCATATCCTTCCTTTCCCATGCACCGCCATTGTGGGGACCAGTACTCTGCTCAAGTTGCCTGTCTCAGACTAAACATTCAAACTTTCACCCTTTGTTTGATTTCAAGTATAGGTGTTTTCCTTTTTAGGTTCGGAAAGTTGCTGTCTTGGTGTGCTAAGGGTTATTTATTATAGGTGAGGTGTTGTCCTCTTGAATGCCTTTTCTGCATTTAATGAGATATGTGTATACTTGTTTTTCTTTTAAAAGTATTTTATTTGTAGCCAGGTATGGTGGAGCATGCCTTTAATACTGAGACTTGGGAGTCAGAAGAAGGCAGATCTCTGTGAATTCCAGGCCAGCCTGTCTACATAGCAAATTCAGGCTATCTAGGACTATAGAGTGAAAGCCTGCCTCAAAAAAGCAATGTTACTGTGTTGTGTATGATGTATTTTATGTGCATGCGTGCTGTGGTGCAGGTGTGACAGTCAGTGGACAGCACTGTCCTCAGTTCTCCTCTATTTTGTCAGGGTTCTGGGATCAAAGCCCAGTTACTAGGCTTATGCTGAGCTTTTTCTTTTGAAAAATTTTAACATGGTGAATTCCATTAATTTTTTCAATAGTTAACATTATGTTCCTGGATAAACTCCATTTGATCATTGTGTATTATTCTTAAAGACAAAATTTCTTGGGAGTTGAAGAGATGGCTCAGCAGTTAAGAAACATGTCACACACACACACACACACACACACACACACACACACAGAGTAAATAAATTATTTAAAAACAACATTTCTGGATGTTATGGGAGACATTTTAAAAGGTTTTATGTCTGTCTTGTGAAGGGTTTGCTGTGTTGTTGTTTTTTTTTTTTTTCATATTCTCTAGTTTTGGTGGCTAGACAAACTTAGCTTCATGGATTGAGTGGATCACCTCTCTCATCCACCCTCAGTGTTTTTAGAGTGTAAAAGTTCTGTCATGTTTTTTCCTTTGTTGTTGTTGTTGTTGTTCGAGACAGGGTTTCTCTGTATAGCCCTGGCTGTCCTGGAACTCTCTTTGTAGACTAGGTGTTTTTGGTGTTGTAGTTTGCAGGGATCAGTTATTACAATAGTCTTTTTTCCCACAGTGGCCTGACAGCTCCTTCTGGCACTATGACAAGTAGCCTGTAGGGAGCACATTTTCAGGTCAGTTCCAGCCTGACTTCTCTCTGTCCTTCAACTGAAGTGTATTGTATTTTTGGCAGTTGGGTTTTACCACCTAGTTTTGGTGAGCAACCAAGAAGAGTGGCAATAGCTTTTGTTGATTTGGGGGCCTGAGAGGCTTCTTTGACCAATAACTCATAGGGAGATATCCCATGCCTAGCACTGAGATTTTTGTTTTATAACCTGTGATTTCTAGCAGCAGCATTGTCTACCACCTCTTACTATTTCTGTTCAGACTCATTTGTTAGACATTTGTGTTGACTTTTGTTGTTGTGGTTGTTTTTCAGACAGAGTCCCACAAAGTAGCCTTTGCTGGCCTGGAACTCACACAGAGCCTCCTTCCTCTGCCTGTCAAGTGCTAGGAGTCAAGTAATGTGCTAGCACATAGGGATCTGTGTGCATATATTTAAATTAGTTAACAAAGTAGCAGGCTTCCACAAGGCTTAGCCTCCTTAGTTTTGGGTAACCCCCCTTCTATTCCTGATTAAATCCTTAAGCCCCAGTTCTCCCACCCCACATCTTTCAGATTACTTGTGTTTTTCCCTTCCCCTATTAAGGCATCTTCTCTCCCTCGTACTCATCAGGGGCTGCTCTGGCTTCCTGACCTCTACCAACTCCAAGTTAAGATATGTTTTCTTTACTGAACTGAAATGATTTACTTAAATAATTCTTATGTTGGAAGAGTTTCTATTACATCCTGGACATAAGTTCTTTTTGAGGCGTATACACAGATACTGTCTGTAGCTTGGCATGGGTAAAATTAGAGCTTTTATTCAATATAAGAATATTGTGAATATTCTTAAGTGAACATCATATATTAAGTGAACATATATTTTGGATTTTATTAGAGAATATACTCTAAGCCTTGGAGTATATTTGTTGTTACCTTTAGTTACCGTACTGTAGAGTATTTCTTAGGAACTATAAGTTTCAGATGTTGAAAAGGGGCAGGTTGATTTGTCTGGCAACATTTAAAAAACATTTCTCCACCTTGCTTATTTAGTTTTCAGTGCCTTAGAAAGATAGAACTTGTCTTAGGGTTAGTTATATCCAATTAATTCTCACCTAGAGTGAACATTTTCATTGTGTTAAGGCTGTTAGCAAATTAACGACTGAGAAGTGGTGTCTTGGAGAGTCCGTAGCTGAGTTTTGAAGTCCCCCCAAGTCTGTGGTATTTCTTTTTTCTTTCTTTTAGACTGACTGGGGAGGCATTCCTTGCATGGGTGGCTGCCCTCTGTTTTGTTTCTTGCTCTGGCCTGGCTTAGCGGATCAGGTTCTACAGTGGCATGTCATGGTGTAGATGACTGTGCTTTGTCCATTGTACTGTGCCATTTGTCTGCTCAGCTTACCAGCAGATTTCAGGCCTCGGGATTACTGTTGGAAAAGCTAGTGTGCTTTTCAGTCTGTGCCCCGCAAGGATAGGATGGCACACTCTATTAGTCCTGAAAGCTGTTCTAGTTTATTGCAGAACTGACAGAAACATCACACATCTTGTTTCTGTGGAGTTTTGAGGGATAACTAGACTTCTTGGTCACTCTTAGAGCTTGGGTATTGGTTTTGAAGATTGACTTTTTTTTTTAACCCCAATGTTTTATAGAGTTCGGAGTAAAACATTCTTAGAAAATTGCATTCATTTAACAGCAGCTAAGTCTGTGTAGTGGTAAATCTCCTCCGGTGGATGCAAGCCTGTGTTTATGTGGGAGTCTCGGAGTCCTTTCCAGCCATTCCTCAGTTGTTGGGTTTGTGTTTGCTCACGGCTTGGCCTGTGGATTGCTTGTCTCCTGTTCTGGAGAGACAGGTGCTGTATGTAAACTGGTTTACAAATGCTACCTTTGTCTTCTTTTCATTTCAGTGATGTAATTAGTAAATTTGACACACTCTGTCAAGCATCTTCTCTTTAATGAAATTCTTCTAAGAATTTCTCTTCATTTTTTTTTTTTTCTGTGTTAGTGTACAACATACAAAGAAACCTCTTGCCTTGTTTTTGGTGGTATCCCTAAGGTTTCTGATAAGCATGACTTCAGAGTCAGGTCTGGGTTCAGGTTCTAGCTGCCTCTGGATGTACTAGCATTGTGATGTTATATGGGGGTCTCCCCTATTCATTTAAAGATTTTATTTGTTTTTATTTTGTGTGTATGGGTGATTTGCCTGCATGTGTGTCCATGCACCATATGTATACAGTGGCCATAGAGACTAGAAGAGGGCGTTGGAGCCCATGAAACTAGAATTAAAGGCAGCTGTTAGCCACCATGTGGGTGCTGGCTGTTGAACCCAGATTCTCTGGATCAGCAGCCACATAGCATCTCATGACCAACTGTAGCTCCTAGGGGATACAGCACCCTCTTAAAGTGTGGTGGCCTTTAATCCTGGCAGAGGCAGCCAAATTGCTCTTGAACTCCAGGACAGCTAAAGCTGATAGTGAGATCCTGTCTTAAAACTGAGCAAAACAAAAGCCCATGATTGGATTTTAGAAATGGATTTCAGGTGCCAGAAAAGAAACTTGTAACAAAAAGATGAGATGAGTTGGTGTATGGGTTCTAGTTGATCATCCCTTTACTTTCTCTGACTATTACAGGCTTCCTGTTCCTGTACAGCAGTGAACTGGAAAATACCCAGGGCTTTCCAGAGAAACTTAGTATGTAAGTTAAGGAAGGAGGAGGAGGAGGAGAGAGGAGAATGTGAGATTGGGCTGTCAGTCTCCAGCCTTCAGCTTTGGTTAAAGGTCCTGCTGGGCTGGGTACTGGGGTAATTTTGTCCTCTAGTGTTATTTGTAGTTGGGTTACATGAGTGTTTGGGGAATTGAGAGGAAACAGCATGTATTAAATATATTCTACATGTGTTAAATATTTTAAGTTTTACATGCATGATGATATGGCCTGTTTCTGTATTTATGACAGAGTATAATTTATTTTATATTTCTGAATATTTCATGCTATTTATCTTTACATTACTACAAATGCTAAATGTTTTTAAAGCACCAGGTCCTTTTTTTGTGTGTATATGTGTATTTCTATATGTGGGTATACACATGTGTATGTGGGTGGCTGAGGAAGTTGGAAGCATTGACTCTGGAGCTGGACTTATAGTCAGTTATGAGTTACTTGACATGGATGCTGTGAATAGAACTCAGGTCCTCTTGCAAGATTTGTGTGTCCCTTCAACCACTGAGCCACCTCTGCAGCCACCAAATCTGGGTTTTGTTTGACACAGGGTCTCATGTCTCCCTGGCTGGCCTAGAACTTGCTATGTAGACCAGGCTGACCTCCAGCTCACAGAGATCTGCTTGCCTCGGCCTCCTGAGCACTGAGATTGAAGACATGTTTCACCACACTCAGCAGGTCTACAATTTTTATGACAATCTTTAAATGTTATTTAAGAGAGAGAATTTTCATAGAAAGGAAATTTTAATATATTTGTTGTATTGTGTTAACATAGGCAGTTTCTTAAGACGAGTTTGAAAATTTGAAAACCAGGGATTAATCAGTGAAGTTTCTCTTGATTCTGTTATTTCTAAATCCAGAACAAGTTTAAGAGTGAATATTTGTGAAATAATTTGATAGAAAGGCATCTGCTAAGTTATTCTTTATTTTAATTTTGTATGTGTATGTATGTGTGAGTGACCACAGGTGTGCAAGTACCCATGAAGGCCAGAAGAAGGTGTGTATTCCCCAGAGCTGGAGTTAAATGAAGTTGTGAACTGCGTGTGGATGCTGGGAATCAAACCAAGGTTCCCTGG
This sequence comes from Peromyscus leucopus, assembly GCF_004664715.2. Taxonomy (NCBI): domain Eukaryota; kingdom Metazoa; phylum Chordata; class Mammalia; order Rodentia; family Cricetidae; genus Peromyscus; species Peromyscus leucopus. Next base: position 137,649,365 of record NC_051063.1, on the reverse strand, counting down.
AAGAGCAATAAGAACTCTTAATGACTTATCCAGCCCTCTTATGTTACCCTTAAATAGTATTCATTGAACTGAATTTATGAAAATGTGTAAACCATGCTTTCTTTTCTTTATTTTTCATTAAATTGTCTGAGACCAGTTGGCCTGGATCTCAATAAAATCTGCTGCCTTGAACTCCTGAGTGTAGGTGACCATCCAACACCACTCCTTGCTAAATAAGCTTTGCATTTTAGACTTTGCAAATTACTTTGAACTCAGAGATAGAATCTTATAGTTCTTTATCTCCTTGGTATTCAAAACCCATGTTTTATGAAACTATAAATTGTCTTTATTAGCATCTAGATAGAATTAATGACAACTTAAAAAATAAACTACTGTTTAAAAAAGTCATAGGTACAGCTGGATGTGATAACACATACCTTTAATCCCAGCACCAGGGAGCCAGAGTCAGGTGGGTTTCTATGAGTTTAGATTAGCCAGAACTACATAGTGAGACTTTGTCTCAAAAACAAACAAAAAATCAGCTGAAACAAAACCAAAGCACAACATAATACTTTCCTTTCACCATGTCATCCAACATTGCAGATTCAGTGTTGCTTAGAACTGCCCGACATGTTAGAGATCAGCAAGGGATGCTGCCTTACTCCATGTGATGTGAGAGAGGAGAAACAATTCTGTTATTTCAGAATAATCATGATTTTTTTTTTTTTGTCTTTAAACAGTGACATTTTCTACCAACAGGGTTGATGGTATTCCACACAGGTTCTGTGTTGACATGGCTCTCTGGTTACGAGTGCTTACTGGCTTTTGTAGAGGGTCCAGGTTCATCTCCCAGCAGCACCCAAATGGTGACTCACAACTGCTTCTGTAACTCAGTTCCATGGGATGTAATGTCCTCTTCTGGACTCCTCTGACTCCTGCATGCATGTGATGCAAAAGCTCTTGCAGTCATGCATGCATGCAGGCAGGCAGACAGGTGGACACACATGTACACAGATACACCCTTAAAAAAATCAGAGCAAAACACTCACTGTTCTGTGTATGTGATACAGCAGAACAATTCTCCAGGGATTATTCAGGTCAGAGATGTTTTTGGTTAAATGCAAGTACTTCTGATTTTGAGATTTTTTTTTTTAAATTGGCATCTCTCCTATTTTTCAGTGTCATTGTTCTCCAAATATTATTGCAGAATCATAACATTGAAGGCAATAGTTATCCTCGATACAAGGGAATCTTTTTTTTTTTTTAAGTTTGAAAGCTAATGTTAACTGCTTTTAGCTTGTTTGTGGCTTCTTAGCCTTCTGCTTATGTAATTCAGTTGATGGTGCTTTTGTTACATGTGTCCAGGCTGGTAGACCCTGTGGTTCTGTGATGTCAGGCCCAGCAGGAAAGCTGCAGCAGAACCTGGGATTCATCCTGGTAAGGACTGGTGAGGCTTTCCAGGTGGCTGATAATTTACTTAGCCCTTCAGGCTGCGTATGTTTTAGGTGATAGAAGCGGGGGAGGGTGGAGGAAGCATAAAGGCATGAGTTTGGCGGTCTCTGTACCGGATGTCTATTTTAACTCCTGCAGAAGTCAATTTACATATTCCACAGCTGCGTATGAGTTTTCTAAGTTTAAAGTTTGTTCTTGCTACCATGGGATAAATTCAGCTTCATTGAATTTGTTTTCTCTCCCTTGTCTGGATGTCTAGGCCACTTACAGTTCCCTTTCCTTTGGATAACAGGATACAGCTGGCACCTAAAGTCTCACCTGGGGAATGACCTTTGGGAGTTTCCTTCTCCATATAGATGTTTGCAAAGCAGCAGAAACCATATTTGCAGGAAACCACGGGCTTTGTTAACATGAAAAGATAATTGAAGTAATGTGCTTGTGTGTTCCTCTCTCCAGACGTTGCTTCTGTCGTGTGGAAGGCTAACCCATGGTGAAGTATCACCCAGTCTTCCCTTTAGCTCCAGTAGTGTCCAGTTAGAAGATGCCCAGCCGCCTTCTACTCCTCTCATGTACCTGGCAGATTAAAGTATCGCACAGAAATTCAGATTCCTCTGTCTTTGATGTTCCTGCCAGGTTTTTCTTTCTTTTATTCTTTGACAATTCTATCCATGTGGATATCTTGATCATTCTCAATCCCCACTACCTCCTAGAAGTCACCAAACATGTCCCCTTTGTACCTTCGTGTCTTTTTCTGCTTCCTTTCTCTTTTTAACCACACAGTCTAATCAGTGTTGCCTGCTGGGATATTGACTGATCTTGTTGACTTGACCTTGCACGTGTAACCATAGCTGCAAACAGAGTTCACGAGGGCAGTGGCCGCGGTATGTCCATGACAGCTTTTCGCAGCACTCTTCCCCGTCTTCTGGCTGTTGCATAATGTAATAAGAAGGAATTTCTGTCCCCTCTTCAAAGCATTTTCCTGAGCCTTGATGGTGGGAGGGGGTTATGTGTGATCACTCAGGAGTCACTTACTCTAAGCATTCTGACCAGTTGAGCATACACAATTCAGTGCTGGCTGGATAAGACAGTTGATGGCTTTGCTCTGGCAGCTGCCTGCACAGCATCTTCTAGCACTGTGAAAACTAGCCAGCCAGGGACAGGGATGAAGTTTTTAGGTCATTGTTCGATTTCTTTCTGTCTGTTCTGCAACCAAAATGTGTTGTGGTTTTGACAATAGGATTTTACCATCTAGTTGTAATGAACAGCCAGAAGCAATGGCAGTAACCAGTACTGTCCTCTCGCTGACCAGTAACTTGTAGGAACATGTCCCACCTGGCACTGAGATTTTCGTTTAATAACTTATTTCTTCTGGAAGCGGCATTGTCCACTCACTCAGGCAGGGTATTTGTAGTCAGACTCCTTTAAAAGATTTCCATAAAGCTTGGCTTTGGTTTACTCACTCCCCATACCTCCTCTCCCCTGTCCCTCCACTTCCACTTCTAAGCCCCGATCTTCCCCACCCCTGCATTTCATATCATTTGTAGTCTACCATCCCCGTACCTTTTAAGGCCTCTTTCCCACTCAGTCTCTTAAGCCCTTTCTTTGTCAAGTTTTTTGTTTGTTTTTCAAGTATTTAGGGGTTCAGATATATATATATATCTATGGTACATATGTGATAATGGTGAGAAGGTGTACTACAGAATACCTTTGTAATGTGGTAGATTAAGTTATCAAGGTAGGGGAGAAGACAAGTACAGAAACAAGAGAAAATCCCATACAGTGGGTTACTTATTCTGCCGATTGTATGGGTTAGATTACAAGTAAGATCTTATAATCACAGCAATCATAGCATGAGCAAGCGCCTGGACTGGGCTGAAGAGGTACACAGGTATAGGAAAGGGGGAGTACTTAAGATTGCATAGATAATGAAGAAACCTTAATACTAGTCAGAGGCACCAAATAGCAAGGACAGTTGAGTGACTTCTGATACCTCCAATGATAAATAGAATATTTAATAGAGTGCCATATCTATTAGGATTTACTCAGCAGCTTCCTCAGCATTACTCTTTATTTATAATTATGGATTAGCGTTAGCTATTAGAATACAGGAATTGATTATAATGTAAGATTAGCCATGAAATGACTGTCATGCATACCAGGTATTGGGAAGAAGAACTTCCTTTATTGAGTATTTTCTTATTGCCTACCACTGTGTTAAACATTTCAACATCTATATTACTTATCTCTATTTTATAAATAACAAGCTAAAATATGGTAGTCTTTCCCATAACATGAGGTCCTCAAGCCTAAAAACTGCATCCATATATACATACACTTGGCCATGACAGCTGTTAAGTTAAATATATTTGTTTTACACCAACTGTGTATTAGTTACTTCATAGGGATAAATGCTCTAGAAAAAGTAAGATGGTTCACATGAATCCCTAAATGGAGTATAATTTGTGCTTTGGTCTCCATTTCTTGAGTCTTACATATTACTCTAGTGTTATGCCCTAGAACTATGTAAAGAAAGGGGAGTGATACCTCAAAAGAGCCCCTTTCAAAGACTGCTTGTTCCAGGGTATGAAAATGTTACAGAGTGAAAATGGAGTTTTAGGAAGGTTGAGTCAGAGTGCGTGGAGCCTGGGGAGATTTTCTCAGGGTGATAAGGCTCTGGCTTTCAGTCTACAAGCAGAGACAGGCAAGTTGGCAGTGGTTCCTCCCTGGGGAAGGAGTTTGATCTGGTCTGTTGCTGAGACCCCCCCCCCCTTTAAATTACAAAGGTTTGTGACTAATGGGATCTGGCTAGGGATCTTAGTGAAGAACACAGTGCCAGTGCAGAACAACCAGGAAGTCAGACTGGAGGAGCCCCGGTGGGAATCTGGCCTGTCTTTTTGGTTGCATCTGCAACAGGTTCTTGGCTTTGTCTGGATGGGTTTGAATTCAGGCTATGTGATGACAGAAACCTTCCACTCTACTGTTTATGAATCTTTGGGCATCCAGTGGTGGATAACAAAACTGTGAGTCGAGCTTTGAAAAAGTCAGAAACTTGATGCCATCCATCATGTTTTGCATGGCTGTGATTTCTTTAGTATATTTGTGTGTTTCCTTCTCTTTCCCTGCCCTGCTTTCCAAGGGCAGGCAGGTTGGGGATTTTCCTTTTGACTCCTTTCCTGTAGTCCTTCCTCTACTTGTACTTTACATTGCTCCGTGTCCTGGTCAGCAGCACACTAGGCTCCAGTGGCTTGAAACTGCTGCTCCTTCTGCTCTGTGTGTCCTCCGTGTCCATGTGGTGAACGCGCCTCTCGATTGGTCTCCTCCAGTAATGGCTGCTTGGGAGCCCCTTCCCAGACAGTATTGCTCTGTCCTGACCCTTGTAACATTGTTACTGTCCTTATTGTACGGTAATTTAAGTACCTGTTACATGTATATATTCCTTAATAAATTGGCAAGATGAGTCATATGATTTATTTCTAAAGCTCAGTAATTAGTTTTGGTCCTGAAATACTCTAGTTCAGAAAAGTGACAGGATTTTCTTTGCTTTCTATGTTTTTGAGTTGTATGAACAAAATAAAAAAAGGGCTCTGATATGCTCTCATACGAATTTTAAAGTAATCTAAAATGAATGTAAATAAAGTTAGGAATCTTTTATTTTCTCACAATACTGGAAATATGAACCCAAGGCCTCACGACTGAGCTACAGATTTAGCCCAAAGCTGTGATTTTTAAAACATTTTAATTAAAAAAATTTAATTTTTTTACTTACAGTCTTTATTTTTATCTGTTTCTGAGATAAAAATGCTCGTTATTACTTTGCTTTATGCATAAGTGTCTTTTCCCTAAATTTGTGCATATTCTGCCAGTCGGATAACTCGGCGTTGACAAAAAGTAGATAAGTGAATGTATTTGTGGGATTTTTGTTTGTGTGTGTTTTAGTTTACATGGATTCGTTTGTATCTCTGTTGAGTATTACTCTACTTCGGCGGCGTCTTTGTTTTCAAATGCTGCCTGTCTTCTATGGTTTTGGGACGCTCTTGCTCATTTGAATCAGTGCTTTCCCCCCTCTCCCTTGATGGTTAATAAATAAGTCCTGTGTCATGTGAGAGTGACAGCCGGGCAGAGCGAGGCTGACCGCTAAGTTAGCAGAAAATCAGATCCGGACCGTGCAGTTTCATCATTTCCCAGTGTGTGGGCTGTGATTCCAGAGCGGAGGCATTGCCAGACCGGGTTCTTGATAGAGTACAAGAGTCTGGCATTTAACACAGTGTTGAACGGCTGCTCTAGAAATAACTCGGTACTTGACGCGGTTGTAAACAGAAGAAGCACATCCATGGGTCCTGTTACAGCCCACCCCCGAGAGAGACAGACAGACACTTGGTGTCTTTAGACCGCTCAGTCTACATACTCTTGATCTCTTCCTTTGACTCAGAATTCCCAGCTTTAGCCTCCCCAATTTCCCTTCCAGTACACCAGCCCATGCTCTCAGGAATGTAAGAAAGATTAGTTGGATTCTGTTGTTTGCTTTGAGCAGGAGCTGAACATTTACTCTTTTACAGGAGAATAAATGTTCAGTTTATTCTAACATTTGAGCATGTATGCATTGTCATTTCCATGCTTACTTCTACCATGATTTTTTAATGGGTTCTAAGAATTGACTATAGCTTATTCTTCCGTAGAGTCTTTGGCCAGGAGAATTTATTTGAAGTATATTCTGTAATGGAGGAACTCTGACAGTAGAAAATCCTATGTATATACTTGTATGAGTTCTTAATCGCTCTCTTTCCCTGCTAGGACTTGGGGCAGATGTGGAGGGTATTTTGTTTTAAAACAACATCAATTGAAGTTACAGGTTTTGTTAAACCTAGACAGGTAGTCTTTAGTCAGTGAGCTGAGATCACCAAGTTTATAGGTACTAGAAAGTTTACAATGAAATAATGATGTCAAGCCTGTGAAATGCCTCTCCCAGACACCAGGAATGCTTTATTAAAGGCTCAGAGTAGTCTATTTATGCTAATCTATGTATAGGTACATACATTCTCATTTTTAATTGTCTGTAAAGACCATTTGTAAAGATTGTAGTTGTTTTTATTTTTCTTTCATTTTTTTACATTTAGCAAACTGTCTCTTTACAGATTTGAGTTCAGTTATGATGTGTTGAAAAACTACAAAATTAATATTCAGATTTTGTTTGAATAGTTATAGGTAAGAAAGTTTAGGAAGGGAAGTTACCTGCAATCTCCAGGGATATATCCTCTTATTGTGATTTACTATGATGTCTACTTCTCATTGTCAACTTGAATCATCTGTGGAGACACGCCTCTAGGTGTGTCTTTGAGGAAGTTTCCAGAGACATTTAACTGAGGTGGAAAAACCCACTGTAAGTGTGGGCAGTATGTCTCCCGGGTTCAGGTTCCTGACTGACTTTAAAAAGGTGTATTGGAGGGAGCAGGAAGCTACCTGAACATCAACATTCATCTCTCTTCTGCTTCCTGACTGCAGATGCAATATGAGCAGCTATCTGAAGCATCTGTTGCTCTGTCTTTCCTGCCATGATGGACTGTATTCCCACAAACTGACCCAAAACAGACCTTTCCTCATCACAATTTCTTCTTGTCAGGTATTTGTGATAGTGAGAAATAGAACCAATTGACTTACCAACTCTTGGTGTTTGTTACAGATTTTTTCCTTCTGGTTTCTGTATTATTTTAGAATTTAATTTACATCCCAATCCTTTTAAAGATGTTGTCAGAAAGGTCTCTCCGGGCAATAGTTTACTATTAATACTAAGTTTACATTTAGTATTTCATGGTTTTCTGTGAGACCAAGAAACTACAATGAGATGAAGCAGTGCCTTTTGCTCTGGATCTGGTAATGTCCCTTAGATTCGGTCTGCCTGGATTGTGTATTTTAATTCTTCCACCAATCCTGTAGTACAGGCAAGAGTTCTCTGTTTTCTGTGATTAAAGAGACTGAGATTCAGATAAGCAGTTTGCTTCAGGAGAATAAATCTGTAGAGAATTTGTGATTATTATTATTATTATTATTTTACTTCTCATCTCGAATTTATGTACCACTTCCCTTTACCTTTTCTGTATTAATACACGTTTTAGCTGATAGCATCTTTGAGGCATGGAGCCTCTCAGTTGGGTACACACTGCTACTTGTGCCTGTTAACAGGTGTCTTTACCCTTTACTAAGGATTGCTACACTCTGTCTTGCTGGATGATTCTCCTGTTTCTTTCGTAAATAAAGCTTCTTTAAATGCAGCTGTATCTACCCATTAATTTACATATTATAAGAGAGACACATCCCACAAAACTTGAAATATTTGCAATCTAGTCTTTAAACAGTGTTTGTGAGCACTAGGTATATTTAGTTGTAATCTTTTTGTAGCCTTTTAAGATTCTCACTCCTTTACGCAGGCACACTTTTCCTGTCCCCCTTCCCCTCAGATCAACTATATAGCTGTAGAATTTCAAGCCTCAATTTCTGTGATGTCTTATATAGTGATTGAATGTCTACACACAGTCTATGGCCACACCATCCTGAACATGCCCAATCTCATCTGAATTTCTACATCTCCCTTTGTAGGCAATAATTTCAAAAATTTCAACCTGTTTATTATTGTTTATTTTTGTGAACACTGCACAACTAACTAGCAGTCTAACCATGGTATCAGCACTCCACCCCATGAAGAAAAGAGTAGCTTACATCAAAGTACAGGGAAATGTTAACATCTGTGTGATTGAGATAGTTGGGGTTGGAGAGATGGCTCAGCAGTTAAAACACTGACTGCTCTTCCAGAGGACCTGAGTTCAATTCCCAGCAACCACATGGTGGCTCACAACCATATCTAATAAGATCTGGTGCCCTCTTCTGGCATGCAGGCATACATGCAGATAGAGCACTCATTTAAAAAAATGATGAGTCTTGTCTTGACATAAAGTGAACATGCCACTTTTATACAACAGTAAAATAGGAAATTTGTGTTACTTCCACATTATAAAACAAAGTATGAAGAACAAAAGCCTTGATGACTGTCATTCTGTTCAATTTCACATCCACCAGATTTATGACTCATTTCAACTCTAGGTAGTTTTACACTGAGTTGTGGATTTAGTGAGCAGACCTCATAACACCATATCGCTAAGACTGAATTTTGGTGTCTCTTCTTCGTCTTTCAAATGTTAGATTGCTTTTACTGTTTGTGCTTCTCGGTATTGGCTGTTATCTGAAGGCTGCTCATTTGAATCTGTGATTTGCTTTAGGTTAACTGGCTAAGAAAGACATTGTAAAGGTTTCTTTCTTAACATTACTTGATGAAATTATCAGATGTTAATAACACTACTAACTTAATTTCACTAAGTTTTCTTTGCAGAAAGATTTAGCAAATCTTGTTGACAAAGACTTTCAGTTGGTGACATGGGAAGAAAAACCTATATGTTGGTATCAGACAGATTGAGGCTGTTTCCTTTTTTGCCCTTGGTATTAAATAATTTATTCTTTGGATCATTGAAATGGGGAAAATGGTATCCTCTGGGGAGAAGGAATGAGACATCAAAAACAAAGCGCAGTGGAAGTTAGTTTCGCTCTTCTTGTGTGTCAGTATTTAAGAAGCTTCCTAAAAGTCATCCAGTCTACCAGCCCTTTCCCAGAGCCATCTGGTCATTACTTTGATTCTTTTTGACACATGGGTTCTTTCTGCTGCCCTGTATTGCCAGTGTAACAGTGATCTGACTCTTTGGGAAGTGTGGGGGGACAGACGCTTTGTTAGCCGTCTTTAATCCTGTGTTGGAGTGGTGTGTACGGGATTGGTTTTGTGGTGTGTCCAGATGAGTGTATAGTTCTGCGTTATTCCAATGGCATCAACCTGCCCTTACGTTATATGATTTTCATCCAGTATGATGGAGCCACATAGAAAAGTTGATGTTGAAGCCAGCATTTTAAATTTTAGCAAATTAGCAAATCATGAAGCATGACTGATGAGTCACACAGCTTTTTCATCACAATGCTGCCAATTCTTATGGATTGCTGAAGTATTAATTTCTTTGTCAGTGTAACTGACATTTTTTACAGTGTGTAATGGCAGAACCACTTCATAAGTTAGTCAAAGTACATTGACTCATAACTTTGTGTTCTTCCAATTCTGTGTCCCAGGCAAGTCTGAACGAGATCTGAAAAATCAATTAAAAGGCCAACATTTAAAATTAAATGCATATTTAATATACTGAAAAAGTATTCAAGCCCATCAATATCTCTCTCTCTCTCTCTCTCTCTCTCTCTCTCTCTCTCTCTCTCTCTCTCTCTCTCTCTCTCTCTCTCGTTTTTCTTTCGAGACAGGGTTTCTCTGTGTAGCTTTGCGCCTTTCCTGAATCACGCTCTGTAGACCAGACTGGCCTCGAACTCACAAAGATCCACCTTTCTCTGCCTCTGGAGTGCTGTGATTAAAAGTGTGCGCCACCACTGCCCAGCAATATTTCTCTTTTAAAAAATTACTTTTATTTATTTTTTAGCTTTGTATGGATTTATGTGCACTTGGGTGCAGTTGCCCAGAGATGCCACATGAGGGCATTGGGTCCTCTGGAGCTGGAGTTACAGGGCAATTGAACGCAGTGGATATGGGTGTTGAGAACTGAACTCCAGCCCTCTGGAAGAGCAGCAAATGTTCTTAACCACCAAGCCATCTCTCCAGCCCCTAACCTTTCTTTTTAATCTGCATTTACTATTTGAATATGATGGTTTGAAATATACGTAACTTTCCTAGTAAAAAGAACTGATGCATTTCTGATGTTGGTTTTCAGTGATTTTAGTACTTCTAAGTACAAAGTCGTTAGATGAAGACAGGCATGGAGGAAAGAGCACTCCAAGCTCTGAGAATGGTAGCATTGTGCAGTCTATGTTGGTTGCTTTGGGGGTGAGTCCTGATTTCTCTCTCTGTCTCTGTCTCTGTCTCTCTCTCTCTCACACACACACACACACTTAGAGAGCTTGATCTGTGGTAGGTCTCTGAGGATGTTTTGAGAAATGTGTTCAGATTATTCATGATCTCGAAAAGGTCTTTTGTTCTGAACATTTGACTATTAATCTTGAATTTTATGCTGTTTGGATTCTAGTTTTATTGTTCAGCTTCTGAAATCTGTTGGAATTCATGGTGACAATTTACCTACTATTTTTCACTGTGTGAATGTTTCTGAACTGCTGATGTTGCTGGTTAGTATGTGTCTTAATTTATCTGTTACAAATAAAAAAAAAGTCTCAGATGAAGTTTTAATTAAATCACTTTGTTCTTCTCTGACTATAGTGAGGTCAGATCAGTTTCTATTCAAGTTCAGGGTGTTTGGCAGAGGACCTGCTGTTCTGATGCCTTAGTGAAATTACCAAGCCCAACTTTTTCTTTTCTTTTTTTCCAAGCCACACTTTTAAGAGTATGCTATTCTTTTTTTGCAACTTTTAAATTATTTTTTATATTTTTGAAGTTATAATTCTGTCATTTCTCCCATCCCCTTTCTTCCTCTAGCACTTCCTGTATGCCCTTCTTGGTCTCAAATTCATGTCCTCTTTTTCTTTAAGTATTGATGTTGGCTTATGTGTGTATTCCTAAATATATCAACACCACCTGCTCAGTTCATATAATGTTACTTGAATCAATATGTTTATATGTTTTCAGGGTTGACCATTTGGTATTGGATAACCAGTCAGTGCGCTCCTCCCTGTGGAAGACTGTTTCTCATGTTCTCCGCCTTCTTTTAGTTATTTGTAGTTCTTTGTCTAGGCTTGAGTCCTTTGTGAGCTTCACCCCTTCTATCTCGGTGTGTCTATTGGTGTTGTCTGAGTACGTTATTTAATTAAAAAATACAATCCTAGAAGCCTATAAAGTTTTTCAATTTCTTTTTAATATGTTGAAAATTCAGGTATATGAAGGACCCGGAAATTTGGCAATTAGTTTTAGCTGTTAAAGGCAAACTGTAGCCTCCCTTTTCTGTGGGAAAGGTAACAAGCCAGAGAACTTTAGTGATCTTCAGTCACCTCCTTTCACCCCAAACTTCCTAGTGGGATTTGGGGGGCATCCACTGGCAAGCAGTATTTCATGGGCTTTTAGGATGTCATGTGAACGTTCAGCTGGGATGTTACTGTGAAGCTGTTGACCTTTATTTTGCACTCTGCCCCTTTCTGAAAAGACTAGAGTATAAGTATTCTGCTGTCTGTGGACTTCCCTCTTCTTCAGTCTCTAAGGGAAGCTGAGTGGGCATCACTCAGACTTGGGGTTGCCCTCACGGTGCCACGGGTGACATTGACAACTTTTAGGTGGTATTTTTTTCGTATATATTTTTGTTGACAACTTTGATTTTATTCTCATCTATTTCTTCTTTTTGTTTCAGTGTCCTGGGTCATGAAACTTAGTCCACAGCAAGCCCCATTATATGTGAGTAAATAATGTGGTTTATTTTGATTTTATGTTTATTTGTGTTTGTTTATTATAATCACCTTGAAATCTCATGTGGTAGAAATTAGGAAAGAAAGCTTTGTACCTCTACATACAGCTTTACTGATGTGTATGTGTGTGTGTGTACACACACTCTTTTGAAATCAAGCTTGATTTAGTAAGTTCTAAATGGCTAATATGTGGATGGAACTAAACTGAAAACAAATACTACTTTAGTATTTGAAGACATCTAGTCAGTGTGATAGTTCGTACACATGAAACGAATTGCCCTGCAGTGCTACTGTGCTCTCTTGTACTTTTTCACCTGGAGAGCATGTCTGTAAAAGTAGGATGGAGATCTTCATACCCTTTGAGGTACCCTGCATTACAACTATGTGACACTGTGGCATTGGCCAAAATACTACTATCTTAGGACTCTGGCTAAAGCAGGCATATCATTTCCCTAAAGTAAGGGCATTGTAAGGGGAAATGACTAAATGCACAAATCTAGGCTGAGTAAGGTGAATTCTAGATAATTTTTTTCTTATTGCTATAGAAAGAAATGAATTGACTCTATGAGGGTGGGAAAAATTGTCTGTGGGTGAGGAGGCAGCCAGAACCGTGAGAAGAAGCCCTGAGACGTTGTGTTGTAGTGGTTTGGAGACTGAGAGAAGCCCTCTGTAACAGGATTTGAGTCACCTTGAAAAAACAAAGGCCCTTTAGTTGTTTAGGACGAAGGACAGATGTTGGAGCAGTGGGAGGCAGTGAGGATCTGTTGGCCGGCTGATTGCATATCTATGGGAAATATCTGTTGAGACTTGCTGCCATCTAAAAATTGGGTGATTTGTGTCAGTTTTAGAAACAAATTCCTTGTCAGATTTGTGATATGAAAAAATTGCTGTTATGTTCACTGCCATTTCATTTTTTAAAAAGATTTCGTTTTTGTGTGTATGAGTGTTTTGTTTACATATATGTGTGCGCCACATGTGAGGCTTGAGCCTTTGTAGACTAGAAGCGTGTGTTGGATTCTGATCCCCAGGAACTGCACTTATGGGCGGGTGTGAGTTACCATGTCAGTGCTAGGAATGGAAACCCCGTCCGTGGCAAGAACATCAAGTACTCTTTCCTGTGAAACCGTTTCTCTAGCCATGATACTCCACTTTCTTGATGGCATAGAAGTACAAAAATTTCAGTTTTGACAGTGTCCATTTTATTACCTCTTTTATCATTTATGTTTGATATCTTTTTTTTTTTTCTAAAGCTGGCCATGTTATCTAGGTGAGGTTTTGGGATCCATCTGTCTCTGTCTCCCCAATGCTGCAGTTTCAAACACATTCAGCTATGGCCAGCTCTTTACATGGGTATAGGGGATTTGAACTCATGTCCTCATGTTTGTGGAATAAGTGCTCTTACCTACTGAGCCATCTCCCCAACCCCTATGTTTGATATCTTATTCAAGAATAATTCCTTGTTTATATCAAGTTCACAAGGATTTACTCCAAGATTTTCATCTAGGGACTTAACAGTCTTTATCTTTTTTCAAAACTTAATATTTTCTTATTGATTCTTTGGGAATTTTACGTCATGCACCCCAATCACCCTCATTTCCCAGTCCTTCTGTGTCTGTCCCCACCCTTGTCACCTTCTCCCCGCAAAGGGAAAAAAACTGGTCTCACTGACCACATTGGGCAGCACCTGCTCCTGTATCAACCCCAGGCTTCTCTCACTCCTGCCATAGCTGCTGGGTCTCCAGATCCGCGGTGTAGGGGCCGCTCTGCTCCTCCATCTTTCCCGCCTCTCCATCACGCATTCATTCGTTGTAGTGGCATTGGGAGCTGCAGCGTGTCATGAAGTATGCCCCTTTGCCCAAACAACCTTATTTTCAGATGTTCATTGCAGTGTGTAGCTAGAGTTTTCTCCAGTCCTGCCTGGCCCACGGTCAGGACAAATCTCTCTTACCTGCCAGTCCCGCAGCTGCTCAAACCCAACCGAGTAAACACACAGAGACTTATGTTACTTATAAACTGTATGGCCGTGGCAGGCTTCTTGCTAACTGTTCTTATATCTTAAGTCAACCCATTTCTATTAGTCTGTAAGTTGCCACGTGGCTTGTGGCTTACCGGTATCTTTTACATGTTGCTCGTCATGGCAGCAGCTGGCAGCATCTCTCTGACTCAGCCTTCCACTTCCCAGAATTCTCTTCTCTCCTTGTCCCACCTATACTTCCAATAAATCAGGGCAGCACATTTAACATACAGAACATCCCACAGCAGCAGTGAGTCATTGGCCTGGTTCAAGGCCTCTGACTTCTACTACACCTTCAATACTGGGCCCTTGCCAAGACTCCTGGATAGCCTCCTGTTCCCCTGAGTTGTGGAGATCCTGCATCTATGGTTCCACAGGACAGGCCCCTTCTCATGCTCCAAGCAGCTTATAGGTGGGATACATGTTGGGGTGGGCTGACTCAAAGCCTTGGATCTGGGTCTGGGTGGTAGCTGAGTTAGTCAGCTGGGGACTCCCAGGCTGCTGTGGGAGGGGCCAGACCAGGTTAGCAAGGCCCACGGACATCAACATGGGTTCAGGTGGCAGCCCAGACCATAGACATCTGAATGGCCTTTGGTGGTCACACAGCCACGGAGAGCAATGTGGCCTCTGGCTGCATCAGGATGACTGACCAACTCATGACCCTTTACAGCTGCACAGACCTTGAGTCTCATCAAGGCCTCAGGTGGCTATGCATGCCATCCAAATGAACCCCCCCATGTCCCCACCCCGAGTGAAACCTGAGGATACCACCAAGTCATCAGTCAGCGCTTAGATCCTATATCCACATGGATCTCTCGCTTCATCACAGCCTGGGGCAGTGATGGACCATAGACACCAATGTGGCCTCCAGGCTGCTGTACACCATCCCACTGACCCTACTGGGCAATGATAGCATGTTAACCTCAGCCCTCTCTCACCTGCCACTGCCATCATGTCTTCAGTTCTGCCCTTTCTCCATAGGGCACACACAGCTCCATTTTTCTATCTTTTTCACCTCTTCATCACATATTTGTCGATCATAGTGGCATCCGCCACCCTGTGCCATGTGGCTGGGACAGCCTGGGTGTGTCTTCCGCTGCTGTGGGGCCTCAAATGTCACTCTTACTACATATGTAAGTTATTGGTTGATTCTATTGGTACTTAAAAGGAACCCACATCAGCAGTCTTTATCTTAATCCACAAACTATGATTCTGTTTATACAGCAAGAGAGATTTGAATTGTGGATCTTGAGATGGGAGATTATCCTGTGGATGACCCATTACCCATTGTAGTCTTTTTTTTTTTTTTTTTTTAATTTAAAGACTGGGTTTCTTTGTGTAATCTTGGCTGGCATGGAATTTGCTTTGTAGACCTAGCTGGCCTGAACTCACAGAGATTTTCCTGAGTGCTGCGATTAAAGGTATGTGCCACCATGCCTAGTTTCATATGGCTCCTTTAAAAAAATTATTTCATTTTATGTGAATGAGTGTTTTTGCCTACATGTATGTGCACTGTGTGCATGCCTGGTGCCTACTGAGGTAAGAGGAGAGCAATGGATCCCCTGGATGGTTATGTGCTGTCATGTGGGTCCTGGGAATCGAACCTGGGTCCTCAGCAGGAGTAGCAAGTGCTTTTAACTGCTGAATCCAGCCCCATGGAAAAGTGAGACAGAGTGAGGAGAGTCAGAGAAATTTGAGGATGCCCTGCAGCTGGCTTTAAATGTGGAGAAGTGGGGCATGGGCAAAAGAGTGCAGCCCATAGTAACAGGAGGAAGTGAACCCTTTTCCCTAACGGCATCTAGGAAGGAACACAGCCCCTCTGTTCAAGGCCATCTTGGTTTACATGGGGAGTTCTAGGTCAGCCAAGACTATATAGTGAGACGCTATCTTTTCTGCCATGTTCATTATATATATGTGTGTATAAAATTTAGTTTGTGGTTTTGTGAATGATAATTGTGAAAGAGAAAAGAGTACAAAAGAGATGAGGAAAAATTCCTTCTGAACTTACTGTCGTGGACTTCCAGATGTAGAATATTTATAGAATCAATAAATACTTGGGAATTATCTGCTTTGCTCGTTTTATGTTAGACATAAGGAGATTGAGGTTAGAGCATGTTGTGATAAAGTAGCATAGCTCTGATTGGAGGCTGTTTTCTAGATGAGTCAGAATGCACTATAAACATGTTAGATTTTTAAAAGCTTCATTCTGGAGACGGGAGAGATGGCTCACTGGTAAAGTATGGGGACCTGAGTTTAGATCCCCAGCACACAGGTAAAAAGCCAGGTGTGGCTGGGAAGCAGAGAAAGGAAGATCCTGGGAGTTTTCTGTGCAGCTATTCTGGCCAATTAGTAAACTCCAGGGTCAATGAGAGACTGTCTCAAAAAAATGAAGATAGTGATAGGAAAGAGACCAGGCTTTGATGTTTGGCTTCATATATATGTGTGCGTGTACACACACACACACACACACACACACACACACACACACACACACACACACACACGGGGGGGGGGGGGGGCGGGGGTAGGGAAGAAAGAACAACAATAAGCAAAAAGCACGATTCTTTTAGAGATGTAAGACTGGAGTAAGCACATTATATATGATTATATACGGTATCATATATATGTTTAATATGTGTAAAGGAATTGAACAGGCTCTACAGAAGAATGCCTTAAGCTTTAGCTTACAAATATGTCTGTCAGCAGTCATACTTATTGGCAGTTTGTTATGTCTTTTAAAAAAGAGTAACAGTATATTCCATTCTCAATGAACTGAATTAAGACAAGTAGGTACTATACGGTAGTGTGTTAGCCAGGGAGTCAGTATTGAGCAAAAAGTCAAAGATTATTGTCTTATTTAGTGTTTCTATTGCTGCAATTAAACACCATGACCAAAAGGCAAGTTGGGGAGGAAAGGGTTTATTTGGCTTACACTTCAGCATTGCTGTTCATCGCTGAAGGAAGTCAGGACAGGAACTCAAAACAGGGCAGGATACTGGAGGCAGGAGCTAATGCAGAGGCCATGGAGGGGCAATGTTTACTGGCTTGCTTCCCATGGCTTGTTCAGCCTATTTTCTTACAGAACCCAGGACCACCAGCACAGGGATGTCACCACCCACCATGGGCTGGGCCCTCCCCATTGATCACCAATTGAGGAAATGCTTTACAGCTGGATCTCAAGAGGTATTTCCTCAGCTGAAGCTCCTTTTCTGATGACCCTAGCTTGTTTAAGTTGACACACAAAACTACCTAGTACAATTATGTTGAAGTTTTCTTTTAAATTACATGTTTTAGGTCTCCTGGAGGGGGTGTGTGTCATGAGCAGAGGAGAGAAAACTGCTATGAAAGAAGGAAAACATCCTGAGAACTTTGATTAAGAACTAAGATGAAGAGAATGGACTCCACATAATGACTTTACTCAGTCATTGAGTGGAGTTTCATACAAAATAATTTGCAGTAGTTAAACATGGGAGCCAGGCACAGTGGCACACACCTCTAGTCCCAGCAGTCATGAGGCTGAGGCGAAGGATCACCATGTGTTTGAGGTCAGCTTGGGTTACAGAGCGAGGCCCTGCCTCAAAGTAAGAGTTGTACACTATACAGATGCTTGTGTTCTGAAATAATTCAAATGAGGCTGCCTTAATGCATAATTATTTCTTGGAGGAGATGTTCTCAGTGGATGTAGAGTTGCTGGGTTGGAACTTAGAAGACCAGTAGCTAAGTGCGTGTGTGCTTTCCTCACGCGTTAGTCCTTGGATGAGTACAGCCTCATGGCAGAGAAGCCAATGGCGACACTACATGACGTACACGATGTGTTTCTTGCCCCTCCACAAAAGTATTAGTTGTTGCCAGATGGATTACAAGGCGTGTGTGGTTCTCTCAAGTGGAGGTGGTTAAAAACTGAAAAGTTTAGGAGTCTCCTTTACTGTGTGATGATCATGATAGTATAGTGAGAGACAGTGGGAGATGCAAGAAGTTTTTTAAAAGAACAACAGAATGAAATGCTTTATTTAAAATGAGAAGTGAACCAGTAACGAATGATTGACAGGGGATTGAGAATTTGGGTGTGGCGGTTGATGCCTTTGTCAGCAATAGAGGGGGCAGGAGGTAATATACTTCTTTAAATACATATGACACATAGCTTTCCTATGAGAGGGTGGGCTTGGAACTCTAGGACAAACATTGAAGTGGAGATAGTCTGTGTCATTACTAAAGTATTGGTATTTTGACTGTGAGAATAGTTATAGGAGGAGATGATGTAATTTCCCTGGACCCATCATCCCTCACAGGGAAGGACAGGACCTGTCTTCATGTGCCCTAAAAGCTAACCTCATAATAGCCGGAGTCTTTTAGAATGCTGGGCTCTATCATAATGAGCATGTGCTGGGCTTGGTAAGCCTGGATTTTAGGTAGTTTAAGCATATGTATTTTGGACTACACATATGAGAAAAATAGTTTGTCTTTCTAGTCACTGAGATCAGTGTTGTAGCTGTAAGTAGATCCTTTTGAACTGAGGATCGATAGTGTAGTGGATGAATCTCTCATTTCACTTAGGACAGTGCAATAGAGATTCTGCTTTTGGAAGAGTTCTTTCATGGCTTTATTACTTTGGGAGGGTATGGTGGTTAATCTCTGTCTCTGTCTCTGTCTCTGTCTCTGTCTCTCTCTCTCTGAAATTATTAAGGCCACTCCACATAGTTAAAAGGAAGATTTATTTAGTGGGTAACTTACAAATGAAGGGATAGGTAGGTCGCGGGGTCTGAGGAAGGTGTATCGCAGTCCAGCGGTGTTCTCTGGAGCTCTGCTTGGTCAACCTCCACCGTCCAGGGTCCAGTAACAGAGAGAGAGCTGGCCCATCCCGATCTTGGGTCTCCAGGGTCCTCCCTTGGCCCCGCCTTGTAGGTGTGACAGTTGTCGAAGCCTCAATGGGGGATGGAACTTCCAGGTTAAAGCTGGAATGGCTACCCACTACACTCTCTTTAAGACTAATATAGTTAACAACATTTCTCCCTTCTTTTCCTTCTCTCCAAACCCTCCAATATACCCCCCCCTGCTCTCTTTCAAATTCATGGTTTCTTTTTTCACTAATTGTTATTGCATGCATGTATGTATGTGCATATATATTTTTAAATATAACCTTTCCAGTCCATATACTGTTATTTGTATGCATGTTTTCAGGGCTGACTATTTGGCACTGGTTAAGCAGTTGGTGTGCTCTTCCCTGGGGAGGGCCACTTCTCCCACACCCAGCTTTCTTCAGTTGTTCAGTTCTTTTGGTGGTTGATCTTGATTGCCGATGTGACAGGCTTTAGGAGACAAGCCTCTAGACGTGTCTGTGAGGTATTTAACCGAGGAGGAAGGGCCCACCCTGAGTGTGGGCGATATGATCCCCATGGGTTGGTCCTAGGCTGAACAAAAAGGAAAAAAGCATGACCAGCATTCATTTCTCTGTTCCTTGACTGGACAAAATTGGCCAGCTGCCCCATGGTCTTGCAGCCATTATGGACTGTATATATTTCCTTAAACCACAAGCTGAAATAAATCTTTTAAGTTTCTTCTGTCATGTATTTTTGTCAGAGTCACAGAAGAGTTATTAATAACTAAAACAAAAAGGAAAAACATTTCCAAAGTTTGTTGTTAGTCCATTTGTAAACCTCAGTGGTAATTGATACAATTTTAGTATAGTCATTTCACTGTCTTATTTCTTTGACTACCACTGGGATGAAACACTGATTTGAACCACTGGTAATTTTTCTAGATAACAACTCCTTTAAAAAAAAAATGGTAAAGCATATTTAGGCAATACCTTACAGTTTAAAAGGCATGCCATACTTATGTCATTTAGTTCTCACAGCACAGTTGTTATGGTAGAAAAACATGAGTTCAAGATGGTTCATTTAGTAAATGGCAGGGTGGGGCTTTTCCTAGAAACTGATTCAAATTCATTTTCTTTCTTCCGTCTACCAAGTGGTTGTGAAGCCCCACAGCTGTTCTGTAAGCTGTGAAAATCTTACACTTGCATAAAGTTCTTTTGTCTTTTGACTAACTCAAGTTTAATCTTCTATTTCATTTTAAAATTTTTAATTATTTCATTTGAAATAAATTTAAACTTAACAAATTACAGTGATGTTAACCTCTATTAATCACTTTTCGTGTCATCTGCTTATCATTTACATTGTGTTTATATTTTAAACAATTTGAAAGTTGATATTATTCCATTTTTTTAGATATTTTCTCCTAACTAGGATATTTTTCTTCATAACCTAGTACAGTGAACAGAACCAGGAATTGCAGCATCAGTGCAATGTGAGGTCATTTAAGTCTATATCCAAGTGTCTTTGACTATCCCAGAGTTTTTGTAGCTCTTTCCTCCCAGCTCAGGATTTCATCCAGCGTTACATCGTAGTTATATCTCACTAGTCTCTGAATCAAGAAAAAGTACTTTTTTCATATTGACATTTATGGAAAACATAGGCCGTGTATTGTAGCAGTTTGAATTTTTGTGATGTTCTTTTGATTTTGTAGTACTACATAAACAACGCTCTTCTTTTGGTAACTTTATTCTTTTCTGGTGTTATTTTGAGGTAAGGTCTCACACTGTAGTCATGGCTGGCCTAAACTTCCTATGTAGACCAGGTTGGCCCAGAACTCAGGGATATGTGTTTGCCTTTGCCTCCCCAGTACTGGGATTAAAGGTATGTGCCACCACTTCCAGCTTGCTTTATTCATTCATGTCTAATTATTGGAGAATTTACTTTGGGCCTTTGGTTAAGATAGTGAATTTATCTGTTCCAGTGGAATGAAGCCTCATAAGATGGTATGATAAATTGCTCATTTTCTCCATCTGGTTTGGAAAGTACCTTTTGCATATTGGATTTGGGGCACCCTTATTCTCTGTCTCCAAATGTAGGTTATTCTTGTTTGAATGTGAACTGCCTGCCACAGGTTCATGTATTTGAACATATGATCCCAACTGGTGGTCTGTTTTGAGAAACTGGATCCTTTATAGAGTGGAGCTTAGCCGGAAGAAGTGGGTCACTGGGGTACAGGCCTTAAGGGTGATAGTCTAACCTCACTATCGGCCCCAGTGTCTCCACGGCATGATCTGTTGAGACGAGAGAGCTTTCCCACACTCCCACTTGCTACATACCTTGTCAGCCCTAATGGACTTTGCCTCCTTAAACTTTGAGCCGGAATAAATCCTTCTACCCTTAAGTTGTTTCTTTTCAGGTGTTTGGTCACAACAATAAGAAAAAAAACTAACGCTAATGTCAATAGAGAGCTCATTGTAAATAACACATTACTTGAGGTTTGAACAGAACGTTGTCTTTACCTTTGTATACCAGAATCTTTTTGTCTTAATTTTTATGTGTATGGGTATTTTGCTTGCATGTATGGATGTATAGCATGTGCATGTCTGGTGTTCACAGAAGGCAGAAGAAGGTGTCAGATTTCCTTAGAGCCACAGATAGTTGTGAGTCACTGCATGAGTGCTAGGAACCAAACCTGAGCTTTCTCTCCGGCTTCTGGTTCTTAACAATTGCAGTTCCCAACGGAACTGTAACAAATATACCTAACATGGATGCAGTGGGTTCCCAGTGAGTGTTTGTGAGTAAGTGAAAAATAGTTCAGATTAAATTATAAAAATGTATAAAATTTATGTAGTTTAGATTGAACAACTGCTTTCTTTGAGTTTCGTGTGTCTGTGTGCGTGTGTGTGTGTGTGTGTGTGTGTGTGTGTGTGTGTGTGTGTGTGTGTGTGTGTGTGTGTAGGCCTTGCTGGCCTGAAACTACCTTTATAGACCAGACTGACCTTGAACCCAGAGATCCCCTTGCTGCCTTCCAAGTGCTGAGATTATAGGCGTGCACCACCATGCCCAGCAATTGCCAATATTCTCTGAACACAGTGCGTGTGCACTTTGGTCTTCTTGCTCTAAAGAATAAAAGTATGGCCGTACTGGAGCAGTAAAGAGTAAGAGATGCTGTCAGCCAGTCAAAGGAAAGCGCACATAAAGGAAAGGTTGGAATTTAATAAACAGCGAGGCCCTTCCATCTGACCCACCACTAAGTATACCCGATTGAACAACTTGTCACTAGTAACAGTAAATAAATCCTCCTCTAGACTAACAGCCAAAACGGAAGCCAGGTTTTTAGATGTTGGAAGGAAGCAGAAAGGGTCTTTGTTGCCTCTTAGGCCCGAGGTAAAAGGAAACAGGTACAGGTGTCAAGAGTTAGGAGACTTGGACTGAATTCCTTAGTTTATATGTGGGGTGGTGGAGGAGAATGAATATTAATGTGAGTGTATCTTTGCTACTTCACATCAAGTAAATTCTTTGTAGTTAGCTCTGCATGTAGGTGGCCTTGTGAGAAAGTCTAAGCCTGGGGAGTAGTTTCATGAGCCATAGGAATTACTGTCTTTTAGGGGCTGTTGAGTTGTGTCTTCTAGGAGAGTGAGAAAACCAAGCTAGGTAGAGGCTGAGGGAATCGCCTATAGTCTTACCTAGGACGGATCTGATCAGAATCTTCAGAGAATCGGCTCAGTTGGTGTGAAGGGGGACTGGACTTGAGCTGATTTGACTTTAAGACAACAAGCAAAGAGAAGTTGTAGGATAAGAATTAGAATAAATGAACTAAGAGAAATGTAGCGATTGGAAGACTGAAGGAGAGGAAGTATTTGAATTGAGCATTGAGTTTTCTAGGTGGAACAAACAGATAAGATTTAGGACATCTTCATGAACTATAGAAACATGGAATAAGTGAAATAAGTGGGAGAAATACTCTAAGTCATATTTTGTAACTTTTGACATACTTGAATAGCCATCTCCCTGAAGTAATCAGCCAAATACTTCATCCTTATACTTAGAGCATCCTTAAAAGGATGATGAGTTTTTAGCCCTGAGCCAATGAGGTCAAGGCAGTAGAACATGAAGGTATTTCTCAGAATTCAGCTTCTGCATTTCCGGATACTTTTTCTGTATTAGAACAGTGTTCTTTACTGGTTTCTGAAGTGGTCCAGTGGGCTTTGAGTCTACTGTGGTTAATGCTATTTTTAGCTGTAACTCTAGAGGAGACTGCTATGCCAAGCACTCTCCCAGATGGTTTATATTGGATGTTGGCAATTTGATAAAATGACCAGAAGAACACATTTAAGGAGGGAAAAGTAGGGGTGTATTTCTCATATTCTTCGGTTGCAAATTGCCTTTTTATGGCTCTGAGGCTGTTTGTTTACTTTTTGGCTGTGGGGTCAGGGGGAGAGTTTCCATCAAATACATCTACTCTTTGAGGAGACACAAAGGCACCCCTCCAGCAAAGTAAATACCTTTAAAAGTTCTTTAAAAATATTTAATTTGATGATACAGTCACACATGAGAGAAAAATTCTTTTTCAAGACAGATTCCAAGGAAATACATGGGTTAATAGTCATCATCTACCCTGTGTTTAGGATAAGACTCCTGTTTATTAGATTTTCAAGGGGAAGAGCCATTTCAATTGCAAAACAAATTTCCAGAACCCCAACAAATATGGTTTATTATGTTGTCCTTTCTCTCTCTTTTTCCCCTGGTACCAATATTTTTGCATGTAATAGCTTCTGAGATGAGACAAAAACATCCTGATAATTGACAAATACCATAAGAAGAAAAAAAGAATAGCCGGTAGTAGATGGCTTTCCTTATTTAAGTTGTGCAAAACAAAGCCATATCTAGTGATTTTAGCTGTTTCTATTAGACTAAACTGCAGCTGTTATTGTCTGTTTTTCAAAGAAAAGGAAAACTATTTAAAATAACATCTTCAATTGGGGAAAGGTACTATGGCTCAAAGTTAATATGCATTGCCTAATATGCTCTTCATAATAAGCATGTCGGGCTTGCTTAATAGTTCCACTTTACATCCTGGCAAGTGAGTTCAAAAAGATCCCTCATCCACTCCAATGCACTTGTATTCAGATCTAGATAGGCCCAGAAGCCATATGCCAAAGGGCTCCATTCTGCATCTGGATATCGACAAAGAATGAATGACTTAGGGCTACCACATTGGATTTTTTCCCACTTTGAACTTGTTTCCAGCCTCCTAGCGATTTGTACTTTGGGCATTGGATTACTGTGCTTGTTGATGATCATTAGAACAGCTTTCAGTCCATTAGAATCATCATCTGATACTGTGTTGAGAAAGAGGCACCTGTAAAAAAAATGTTTGACCACGTAAAAAATATTCTTAAATGTTGTTTGCTAAGTCAAAACTGGGAAGAACCACAGAACTTAGGGTACCCGTAAGTGTTCTCAGTTGCCTTCGTAGGAAAGAGGACAAATTTGTTACAGTTTGTTAGTGGACCCCCCTTTTACACACATATACACTCACTCCCCCTCCCTTCCCTCCCCTTCTCCCTCTTACTTTCCCTCCTCCCCGTACCCCCACCCTTTCCTGGGAAATGTGGTTTCACAGCAGGAACTGAAATAATCTGTGACTCACTTTGCAGTTAGGTTATATTTTGTTCCTACCATGGGCCTTATCAGCACTCTGACATCTTAAGTGGATTATCTATTTTAACAGTACATTTTTGACAGGTCTGCTTCAATATTTCATTGGCTGGTGGCTCTATCAAGCTAGATCTGAGAATTATATTTAAATGCCAGTATTTTCTACTTAAATAACAGTACTTTTTAATAGTAGTGCTAGTGTTAGAAGATAAAAGGAAATCAGCTGTTGCTCCACAGTATGGTTTTACAGAGAAACATCTTGTTTCCGTCTGTTGGACTTTTTAATCAGTTTCCAGTAGTTTGAGCTTTACATTTTAAGTGGCATTTTTAGAACTAACAAAGGTGGTTTTCAGTGACTATTTAAAGGATACATTTTATAATAGCTTTATATTTCCTAAGCTTTCAAATAATACTGAGGGAATTTAAATTTTCCATTTAGTGCTTGAAGAGGAGTCTTGCTGGCCACTGAAGATTGAAATATAATGTTCTGTATGTTTAATTCGTTCAAAGCAAATATTATGAAGCACTTGTTACATGAATGGAGAGCGGGTCTTAGAAGACTAGACGTGTTGCACTCATGGTGAAGCTCAGATTGCTAGGAGGAGGCAATACTGTCAGAACCGATGGGGACCCTCAGAGAGGATAGTTTCTAGAACACCCCACTCCCAACACGGAGAATGCTGGACTTGGAGCCAGCAAACCAGAATCCTGTAATCCTGATGCCCACTCAAGTCCAGTCATGAACCAAGTGGCCAAAAAGGTTAGTTTTAAAAGCTCTTGGTGAATTACATTGGAACAGTTTGGGTAGATTTATGTCTTCCAACATGGCTGATAAAGCAATCCATCGAAGATAAACAGGAAGTTGTCATGTAGGCTGTTATTTCAAAAGGACAAGTACCCAGCTTCTCTTAAGGCCAGCTTCCTGGGTAAGTTGTTAATAGGTTTTGAAGTCCCTGTTAAGGTGTGTATTATTGAATGTAGGGCCACTTATGTCACCAGTAATGGCGACTTTCAGAGGACCACTCTGTTATTGGAGCTAGCACTTCATATTTATGATTCACAGTATTTTTTATGTCATTTTGAATTTTTCACAGGTTCTTTGTGTGGACACGGATAACGAAGGCCACATCTGCTTTGTAATGGAAGCAGTATAGGTCATGATGCAAATGAGACTGATAAGATCCCATGGGTGTTTTTGAATTTGCCCATGGACTGCCTATAAAAACTACAGCATAAATGCAAATAGTGTTTTGACATCAGCATTTAGGGGTTTAAAGATCCCTAGCTGTGGGTGGTGCTATGCTGAGTTGGTGGAATGCTAGGAAATAAATGAGTTCCAATACATTGTTACTTGCTTTGAAATACCACCCCCACCCCCCACCCCCACAACACACACCATCACCACCACTACCAGACCACTCAGCCTTCAGGATGAATTTGCTGGCATTTGTCTATATGGTGCTCTGCCTTATCCTTCACCCTTCTGTGGAATCTGTCATGCCTCTCTCCAGTCTCCGCTGTGCTTTGCAGACCACTTCACACTTGTAACACTTCAGATGCGTTTTTGTGTATATGTTCTCCCCATTTACTCTGTTGCACATTTCTTGAGGGTTGAGGGCAGCACTTGAATTTTTTTATTGCTTTCAGTTTTGCTTGTGCTTCTGTATCGCAGTGCCTTGTGTGTAATAGGTTTTGGTTAAATGTTCTCAAGTAGGACTCCAAGTCATCCTCAGGAAAAGAGCTTTGCCCCATGTGTGAATAAATGTTTGATCATCTGAAGGAGAGGTTAAGATTGATGTCCTCAAAGGGAAGATAAGGCATGAAACTGCACAGGAGAACTTTGTGATCTGGAGCAAGTGACAGAGTGTTGTTTTGTTTTGACCTCTGTGGTGGGGCTTTTAGTGAGAACTCGGGACTGATGGTGCATCAATGTGACTTTTAGCCAAACTTCTGTCCCATATCTCTGTTATTTACTTGGAACTCTCTGTGTGTGCTTTCTTAGTAATCTTGTTCTACTGGTCTGACAGAGCAATGAATTAGGAATTGTGTTCTTATTTTATGGAAGAAGAAATTGGAGTAAGATTTATATTTTAAAGTTACCCGTGTCTGTTTGAAGATGGAAGTTTTTCATTGCTTCTTTGAGACTTGCTTTGTCATTTGAGATGACACTATTGATATTCTTTTTTAATTAAAATTTTGTATTTATGTGTTTGATTGTATGTCAAGTGCATACAGGTATCTGAAAAAACCAGAAGGGGGCACCAGATTCCTTAGACCTGGAGTTACAGGCAGATGTGAGCCACCCAGTGTCCAGAGCGTCCAGCGTGCTTGCTGGGAACTGAACTCAGATCCTCTGTAAGAGCAGTGAGTGGTCTTAACCTCTGTTAAGCCATCTCTCCAGTTTCCTCGTTCTTGCTCTTAAAAATTATTTATTTATGTATTCATTCATTGATTTATCTATTTAATTTTTGTGTGTGGGGGCATGCCCGTGGAGGTCAGAGGCCAGCTTGCAGCGGTCAGTTCTCTCCCTTATCATGTGGGCTGGTCAGATCCAGCTCAGGTCTCCAGGATGGGGAGAAAAGACCCTTACTTGCTGACCCATCTCCCTGGCTCTGTTTACTCCTTTTTAAACCAAGAAAGAGCTGTTGGCTCTTGTATATCCTTGGAGCCCTCCACAAAACTCTGTTTGGATTAACTGCTGACCCCATGTGATATACAGAGCATCTGGCAGCTGGGGTGGAATTCTCAGCTGTCTCTCTTTGTTTTGTCCACAGAAGGAAATGTGAGTTTTATCTTACTGCTCAGGCAATGGTACATTCCTTTTTTGGTTCATGGGACCCACCAATCTGGTTGTGGGCTCATTTCCTACCTTTTTTTGTTGTTGTTATCTTGCATTTGTCTGAGAGTCAGCAATGAACTTAACCTACTCTTAATGAACATAGAATTATGAGGTATCTCTGGCATTCCAAAATTCTGCTTTGAGGTTTTGCTGGCATTGTCCAGTTCATCGTTGTATATGAGATCCAGGCAGCAAACCCTAAGAAGTTAGGTCTGCCATTATTTATCTTTCCTGCTTGAAGCCTGCTTTCCAGATCTCAGTGACATTTACTATTCTGGTCACATCTAAGGGTATGGTTCTACACTGTCTGCATCTTACTCAGAATTAAAAGTGTTTTGCCTTCTTGGCTGGGAGAGAAAGGCTATTTGAAGACATGATACACTGAGGCCCAGCCATAGTTTTTCTGCTAACTCTAGAGTTGGGAATACTGACTCCTTCTTCCAGCTGTGATGTATTTGTGTATATGCATGTACACATGCGGGAGGGAGTGGCAGAAAAGTGTACTGTATTGTAGTTGTAATCTTACACACTTTTGATTAGTTAACACCTGCTGGTACTTACATAGTACGCTGTGTGCTCTACTTTATTTTCTTGTATAATCCTAACAACTTCATGAGATGACTGTTCTGTTTAAAGAGGAGACAATGTCAGAATACCCGTGTCACTCAGTGGACCATGAAGCTAGCAAGGATCAGTTATAACTCAAACCAGGTCCCCCTCCCCCATCCCCATCAAGTTAGCAATACATATCTATTCTTAATTGTTAGGTACCTGACTAGATTTTTGGGAACTTCTGTGCTTTCTCGTGTATGGAAGGGTAGCTTAGAAGCTTGCTGAATTAGCTTCATTGATGACTTTGGAGGAGAAGGAAGAGATCAAGGATAATAAATAACCAAGGATGGTAGTGGATAACTAAGAGCTGGGTGAGTGCAGTAGCCAAGCCAGTCTGCTCCGTTTGGATCAGCAAGAGTAGTAATAAGGATATAGCTTAAGTGTCTTGTTCCCAGGGAGGGGAAGAGAGAGGGATAGAGAGTCAAGAAAGACTGATGTTACCTAGCAGCTTTCAGCTCTTTCTTGACATTCTAAGTGAAAACAAAAACCATGTTTTCTGCAATTTAAGCAAATACCTGATCCTGTTTCAGAAGGGAGACTGTCTCTGTGTTGACCTAATTATTTGAGCAGTTCACATAGTTATGAAACAGTCTTAAGAGAGGGAGATGTTGCTTTTTACAAAAAGACCACCAGGAAATCTAAGTGCAGCACCCTCCAAACAGTTCAGTGCTGCTTACTTAACAATAACAGACTGAGAAGTGAGCAGCATATAGCAACCGGAAGAACTTAGAATTTTAAGACCTCTGTTCTCCTAAAGGACACTTCTTGTTACATGATTTCCATACATTAAATGGTTTCCAAACATCTTGTATTTTGTTTCCTTTTCATCTTAAGTCTGAAAATTCTTGTGTTTGGGAGAAAAATCTCTTCCGCTGAGAGAGAGAAACAGATTTATTGGGCGCCACCTGCTGGTTTTGTCTCATTAGAACAAAGAAGGGGAGCCTGCAAACCTGCATCTGCTTCTGTCTTGGTGTTGCAGAATGACGAAGCTGGAAGACAGTAGCACCTTCATTATTAGCAGTATTGTTTAAACTGACTTCTGTTAACACTGAAGAGAGGACTGCAGTTAACTGGCATGTACATGAAGACGTTAAACGAAGATTGTAAAGTCGATTTAATAGTTGTCATTATCTGTCAAAAAATATCAAACAAAATTGTATGATATTTTCTGCCAGTTAAATCAACTCTAGTCTGTATCTGCAGTGATCTCGTTGGTACTAAAATCAGTCAATTCCTCAGTTGATTTCTGTTTATGTTGTTAAGGAAAGTTAAGGGCTTTGCTTGCTGGTTGGGAGTGGGTTTTACCAAGGCTCTTGGAATGTGACTGGGTAGTTTCCTCTAAGAAAGTAGGTACTGTAGATGGGGTGGTCCTATTATGGTTTCTTACTAGGAGGATTTTTTTTTTTTTGAGTCTTGTTTCTTTTTTAACTCTCATTTTCTGGACTTGAGCTAAAATCTTTCATCCTCAGAGCATTACATTTTAGATCGTTTGATTTCTCATCCAGCTATCTCACATAAGGTGCATTGGGGAGAGAGGTTGTTTGCAGAATGGAATTAAGAATTCATTTATCCAACCTGCATTACTGAGCGCTTACAACAACTTGATACACTTAGAGGCACTGATACAGCATTCAATAAAACAAGTATGCTCTTAACTCAGATAAACATGCTGTCTTAGAATTCTGTACATCAATACTATATACGTGTTAGATATATGAGTCCTCTAATGGGTGTTACAGGAGACAGTGCAGCAGATCAAGACACGTAAGAGGTAGAGTGGGAAAGCTCTTACTCACCCATAGACACATTTGAAGGATAATGATTGTTAGTGTTCATGATAAGCATACGTGACCTTTACCGGTCGTATGTAGAAGTGCATGGGGCAGGTGATGTAGTCTTTCTATGGCTTCCCTTGTCTAGTGTACATAGGATCAGGAGCTCTGAACCTGGCTTATGTGTTCCTGATGCTCAAGCCGTGACATATTGCTCCATGACTGTGTTATTTTATTAACTTTGTGATTTTATATACATCCATTCACCTCGTTCGAATGGATTTATCCTTTTGTCTGTCTGCTCAGTTCCTACTTGCCCCTCCACCCTTTCTTTTAAAGATTCATTCTGTGGGGCGGTGGTGGCACACACCTTTAATCCCAGCACTCGGGAGGCAGAGGCAGGCGGATCTCTGTGAGTTCGAGGTCAGCCTGATCTCCAAAGCGAGTTCCAGGAAAGGCACGAAGCTACACAGAGAAACCCTTTCTCGAAAAAACAAAACAAAACAAACAAAAAAAGATTCATTCTGTTTTACTTTCTTTAATAAGCCTTTCTATTTTGTAGCTGGTTTATTTATTTCCCTTTCTTTCTTTTCCATTGGGCCATAGCTTCTGTTTTGGGCACTTTTCTGTTTGCCTGAGTCTCTCCTCTCTGTCAGGAATTAATTCTTCATGTGTTTCTGGTTGTTTTTGGCCAGGAACAAGAACCAGTAAAGTGTACGTACGCTCTTCTGTCTGTTCCTTCTGAGGAGCACAAAGCATGGTTTCGGCTAAGTAAAACAATGCAAGCGTTTGCCTGCGACAGCAGAGTTCTTACGAGCGTGTGCTGCAGCACAGACCACCTCCCCTCTCCCCCCAAAAGGTTTTTAGACAGAGAGTTTACAGACTTACACCCTGTAAATCTCTACCTACCCCCGCCTTTGAAACAAAATTGAATTGAAACAGGTTTTTTTGTTGTTGTTTTTTTCGTTATTTATTTGTAGAGAGAATGTGAGTATGGAAGTTAGGGACAGAGTGGGAGTGGGTTCTCTTCTTCCAGCATGTGGATTCTGTGACTCAGACACAGGTCTGTGAGCAGATTGTGGGGCTTGAGTAGTGGGCTTCTGACAAGGGCCTTTAAGATGAGCTGTTTTGCCAGCCCTATCC
This sequence comes from Peromyscus leucopus, assembly GCF_004664715.2. Lineage (NCBI taxonomy): Eukaryota > Metazoa > Chordata > Mammalia > Rodentia > Cricetidae > Peromyscus > Peromyscus leucopus. Next base: position 137,618,645 of record NC_051063.1, on the reverse strand, counting down.
TTGTTTCTTTATGTGTTATTGTCCATGTCTGCTTTTGTGCTATAAAAAATAGAATTGAGTCATTCTGACAGTGACCGTCTATGTGCCACAAAGCCGAGCGTTTTTACTGAGTCCACAGGAAAAATTTTCCAACCCCAATATTAGCTATGAGTTTAGCCCATGCATGGTAGAGACTGTTCCTATCTTTGTAGCCTGAGTATTCTCAAAGAAAGGCTGCTCACCTTAGTGTTTGGGCAGTAGGATTAAAACAGAAACTTGTGGTGTTGTATGATACCAAAAAAAAAAAAAAAAAAAAAAAGCAGTTTACCCTTTTTGTTAAGACGTTGGAGACCACCGTCCCTTTGCCAGGGTTCAGAGGACTCCAGTCTTTCCAGTCTTTCTGAGTTGATGTGGATTTCATTCCAGAGTTAACGAGAAGGGGGCAGTGCTGTGGTTTCGAGTGCAGATTTTCTGTAACAGGGGTCGTAGTCTTCTCCCTGGGGAACTGATGTCCACCCATTCAGCAGCATGGTGTGTGGGTGTGGTGTGGGGGCAGTGGTGTCTGAGCTCCCTGCCCCCCCCCTCCCTGTATCAGAAATCACTGCTCCTGAGGTCAGGCCGGCGGGCATTGGCTCTAGGGTGAGCCTTTTCACTATGGCTCCTCTAAGACTTGCCCAAGAAGTAGTAGCAGGACTGTGGGCCATGGTTTCTGGGAAGAGAGATTTACCCACCTGTCTGACGGGGGGGGGGGGGGGGGGCCTCCTTCTTTTGTGGCATTTTACTTTGTTTACGTGGTATCTTCGCAGATGGACTTCAGCAGGTTCTGCTCAAAGGCATGCCAAATAGGAATGAGCTGGGAGGAATAGAGCACTGCCTTGCTTTGTTTTGGGGCCCTCAACTCAGGTTTTGTTTTTCTTTAAAGACAGGAAGGCGGCATGGGTGCATGGGGGAGTCCATAAGAGCAGTTGGTATCACTGTTGTGTGCTCTTGGGACCATTCTTGATGGCTTCCCAAGTGATCTTCCTCTTCCTGTAATTCCTGTCCAGTAGTATTTTCCTCACACAGGAACTGTAATTCTTCTAAGATGTGAATTATGTTACTATGTTGCTTGCCCCTCCTCCTAGTAGTTTACCAGTATACTCAAAACAACAGCCCCCCACCCCAAGTATGATGCACTCCGGAGTCCAGCTGCCTCCCGTCACTGCGTCTCTCCTGACAGAGCTGTTCCTTCTGAATGCTGACTTGCACTTGCCTTGCGTTTGACTCCATGCCATCGGGCTTCAGCTTAAATGTGACTTTTCAGAGGAACTTTCTGTCTCCACTCTTGGCACACTTGTGTGAAAATGTTTTTCAGCCCTGCTTCATGCGTATTTCAGCCTCTTTTATTAATCTTTTTTTTTTCCAAAGGAGTTTTCCCTCTAAGATTACTTTTTGTGCTCTGATTACGTCTGACCTCCTAGAGCAGTGGTCCTCGACCTTCCTAATTCTGCGGCCCTTAACACAGGTCCTCAGGTTGTGGTGACCCCCAACTATGAAATCATTTCGTCCCTACTTCATAACTAATTTTGCTACTGCTGTGAATCGTAATATAAATATTTGATGGTCAGGCTATCTGTTATGTGAACCCCAAAGGGGTTGTGACCCACAGGTTGGGAACTGCTGTCCTAAAGTGTAAGCACCTTCTACCCTGGACCTGAACAGTTCCTAATGCAGCATGATTGGTCGGCAGTCATTAAATCCGTGAGTGGGTTTTGTTGACAAAGTGAATTTCAAGTATTTGCCCCTCCTCTTCCTCTAGATCAGCGGTTTATAGTGTATACACATCTGCATTCTGGTGGGCGGAGCCTCTGCTCCCAGGAGCTTCTTACACTTAATGACCAGCGCTGTCCAATGGAAGACTCCCTCCCATAATTTGTGTCCCATAATTACATTTTGTGGTCTAATGTTTTGGGGTAAATTTCAGCATAAAGTATATCTCACGAAGATGGAAATGTAGGGAAGTTAGTATTTATTTTGGGTTTGCTGTTGTTCCGTGGCGTTGTAAATTTGTCGTAGCTACTGTTGACAACTTCTCAGATTTCACAGCTGTTTGTTGAACGACTGGATTTAGAGTGTAATTTCTCTCACCTCCTCCCTTGTCACCTTTGTCAACTTGTTGTTTCCAGAGGAATTTGAAATCAAGCTACAGAGTCTGTGTTCTGGGCCCTTAGAGATGGCTCTCTGGAGTTCGACTCTGCTCAGTCATGTCAGGCTCTCCTTTAATTCCTGGTGTCCCTAATCCTGCTTTTCCTGCAGGACTTCTTATTCAGCTGGAGCCAGGTCAGAAGAAACTGAGCCCGAAAGAAGCAAGGATTACTTTGTTTTTATAGCCTTAGTTTCTGTCACAGGGCCTCACCCATGTGCTCTCCAGTGTCTGTTACGAGAAGAAAGGACAGACTTCGTGTACTTGTTATGTGTAGCGTTTTAAGTTTCTTTTTTAAAGTATGAAATATTTTGGGTTCAGCTTAACAAACACGGAGGACGTACTTGCTATAGACCAGCCTCATTAAAGAATGCAAGCATAAACCAGTACGTTCTGTCACTCAGCTGTGTTGTGATGACATCTTTGTGGCTTGTGTGTTGGCCGAAAATGATCTGCCTTGAGTGTGGGGTAGCATGGGGCATAGGCATTTCTACAGAAGCTCTCCTGGTCATAGTCTTCAATGTAGCATGTGAGCATTCATCTCTACATGTAGAAAAGCTGGTGTTTATGTTACTTACAGAGATGCGTATCTGTCATTGTTCCTGGAGTGCAGGAGGCAGGTACTAATTTGTTTCATGATTTTCTTATTGCTTAGTAGCAGAGGGGCGCGCGTGCGTGCGTGCGTGCGTGCGTGCGTGCGTGCGTGCGTGTGTGTGTGTGTGTGTGAGAGAGAGAGAGAGAGAGAGAGAGACATACACACAAAAAACACATGCATAAAAATGCGCATACACAAAGAATGGATGAATGAGTGAAGATTGTGGTAAGGTAGGGTTGGCAAAATGGCCTAATAGGTAAAAGCCTCTACCACCAAGCCTGATGACCCGAGTTTGATCCCCAGCCCCACATGGTCGACAGAAGGAGAGAACCTCTCCACACCCACTGTAGTGAGTGTATGCCCTCTGCCCCTATATAACACAGTAAATGAATAAATGCCCTAGAAAATCATTAAGAGGGTAGTGACAAGAGCAGGATGGGGGAGAAAGTCACGAGCATGTCTGTGTCAGACCATTAAATAAACGTTACCAGTTAACTTACTGGGTGGACCTAGAGTAAGAGTTTACACTAGCAGCAGATGTTTGAAATGAAGTGAGATACACTGAAGGAAATGTTTAGGGAGCAGATTTTTTAAAAATATCTTTTAATTATGTGTTCTTGTGTGTGGGTTTGTAAACATGAGTCCAGCGCTCCTGGAAGCCAGAAATGCCAGATTCCCCTGGATCTGGAGTTAGAGGTGGGTTGCCAACTGCTGAACATGGGTGCTGGGAACTGAACTTGAGTCCTTTGGAAGAGCAGTATGTGTGTATAGCCACCAACCTCACTGAGCGCTGCAGGGGTGTGCCACAACTAGCCAGAGCCTTTCACCTTTATACAGACGAGCAATTATATCTTGTCTAGATTGTATTATCTTCAAAAGGCTTTTGTCGTTACCAACTACTAGTATTATTAATAATAGACTGTTAAAGAGAAATAGGAAGTATTTTAAGGTGAATCTCTCCATTCATTTTAAACATCTCTTTTGGTATCTCCTGCAGGTTTACTGTTTCATATGTACATCTTCTATCTACCTAATACACATAGTACTTTTATTTCCATCTGTGTTCTAGGCTTTATTTCCGGATCAGATTAGTGGAAAGAATGTAAGCTTAATTGTATTTGAATTTGAATTTTGACCCTTTCTAGTTTTGTTTTCAGGCAGGTCATTAAAGTAAATATTCTCTGGTACTTGGGGCTGGGGAAATGATTCAGCAGTTAAGAGTGCTTACTGCCCTTACAGAGGACCTGTGTTTGGTTTCCAGAGCCCACTTGGTGGCTCACAGCCACCTGTAACTCCAGTATCAGGGAATCCAAAGCCTTTTTCTGACCCCTGCAGGCTCCCGCATACACATGCTGCACATAAAACACTTAGACACACACATAAATGAATAGTAAGCACTTTCCTTCAAAGTGGGACTAAGAATATCCTGTAGTACTGCATTGCACATAGTTCCGCCCTGCACTGCAGCAGACGTTCAGAAGGCAACAGCGGTGGGTGTTAGCTTAGCAGCAAAGTTTGGTGCTGAGAATGCTGTATCGCATTGCTCAGTTTACTTGTATAACCAAGTAAGGGGCAGTTGTGTAAAAGTAAGGGCAAGCTGCATGCTCCAAGTTCAGGGCCCAGTTTTCAGTGGATTTTACAGAGTTAACTGTTTAATGATGGAGAGTTCTGTATACATCTACATTGGTAGAGCATTCTACATCCTCGGTCCTTTATTTCTTTTGAGCCTTATGGACATTATTTTTTTTTTTGTTTTTAAATCCTTTTATTTAGAAATAATTTTAAAAGTGTTCAAATTATATAAAAATCCCAGGTCAGTACAATGGGTACCCATGTGGCTTTTACTTAGGATTGACACTTCTTCTTTTTAAAAATTGCTTATAATTTATTTTTTGATTTTCTTTTATATGATTTTACTTATTTTTATTTTATATGCATTGGTGTTTTGCCTGCATGTATGTTTGTGTGAGGGTGTCAGATCCCCTGGAACTAGAGTTACAGACAGTTGTGAACTGCCATGTGGGTGCCAGGAATTGGACATGGGTCCTCTGGAAGAGCAGCCAGTGCTCTTAACTACTGAGCCATCTCTCCAGCCCTGTAATTTGGTTTTCAAACAGTCCCAGATTTGTCCAGAAGAAGCCACTTTAATCTGGTCTTTGTCTGTGTGTTAAGGCAGACCTTTCTGACTCCCCTTCCCACTCCCTATTTTCTTTCAAGAGTGTTCTAGACTCATCTGACAGACCCTGATCCAGGCCAGCACCAACCACTTTGAAGAGCCTTTGTTTCTTTTACTGGAGAGTAGTATTTCTAATGACTACAATCTGCTCTGGCTTCGCTTACTGTTACAGGGTGTTCCTCTGTTGTGAAATCGTTCAGTGACATTGAACACCAGTTGCCTTGAGTTTATAAGGAAAAAGATTGCATTGTTGCCTATGGGGAAGTTGTATCAGGCCATCAATCTTTGCTTGCTTTAGGAAATGATTTTGCAAAATGATAACAGTTGTGTTTAAAACAGAGAAGCAAACCTAGTTGTGTATGCACCTGTATAAACAAGGTAGATCTCACTGTCTCCCATCTCATAGAAAGAGAAGACTTGGGAGCAGTACTCTGATTTACTTAGTATTACCAACTTCCTTGGCTTTACTTTCCTGTGGTGGGTTTAAATCTCATTTCGGGAAATTGATTTAAAAAAAATCTCATACCTTAAATGCAGGTTCATTCTTGGTATCTTGTTATGTTGGCATAATTGTGCTCTCACCATACACTTTTTAAAAGATTTTCTTTTCTGGGACTTATGCAGGGACGCTTGGCTCAATCTGGGAGGAGGGGACTGGACCTGCCTGGACTGAGTCTACCAGGTCGATCTCAGTCCTCCTCGGGGGAGGCTTTGCCCTGGAGGAGGTGGGAATGGGGGGTGGGCTGGGGGAAGGAGGAGAACAAGGGAATCTGTGGCTGTTATGTAGAACTGAATGGTATTGTAAAATAAAATAAAAGGAAAAAAAAAGATTTTCTTTTTAAATTATGTGTGTGTTTGTGTTTTTCTCTGTGGGTACATGCATGTGAGTGCAGGTGCCTGCAGAAGCCAGAGGTATAAGATTATCCCCGGAGCTGGAGTTAGGGATAGCTGTGAGCTCCCTAACATGAGTGCTGGAAATGGAATACGGGCAGTACATGCTTTTCACCACTGAGCCATCTCTGTAGTCCCTCTTACTTTATTTCTCGGAATCATTATCATTCTCTCTATTGCCATGTTTTCTGAAACATTTAAAGATAGGTTGTAGTCAATTATGCTCTTTTATCGTAAATATTTCATTGTGTATTTGCTAAGAACAAGGAACAAGAATATTGGCTTATAATCACAGCATACTTAGAAAAACTCAGGAATTTGAACACAGGTACAACATTAAATGTGTAAATCTCATTCAAGTTTTGACTGTTGTTCTAATAATATGGAATAGCAATTTCAAAAGATCATTTATTATTCAGTCCAGGATCATGCATTATCTATAGCTTGGAAGTCATTCAAAAAATTTATTCTTTGAGGATTTCATACAACATTTTGATCATGATCATGCTTCTCCCCAGTTCCTCTCAGATTCACCCCCACCTCCTACCCACCCAACTTTGTGCTCTCTTTTTTTAATTAATTTTTTTTTCTTGCTTGGCTGTGGTGGTGCACGCCTTTAATACCAGCACTCAGGAGACAGAAGCTGACCGATCTGTGAGGCTAGCCTGTTCTACAGAGTGAGGTCCAGGACAACCAGGGCGACAACAGAGAAACCCTGTCTTGAAAAAAATTTTTTTTCTCTCATACAATGTATTTTGATGTTTTCCCATTCCCCTAACCCCTCCCAGATCCTCCACCTGCCTCCTTATCCACTCAACTTTATGTTCTCTCTTTCAACTACCCCCCTGCCAAAAACAAAAACAAAAGTAAAACCAAGAAAACAGCAGTAACAGCAAACAAATTTCCAAGAGATGAAAAGCCCCACAAAAAGGAAAACATAGCAAGGCCATCACTTCCTAAGCCTCCTCAAACAGTGCCACCAACTGGGGATCAAGTATTCAATATCTGAGACTGGGGGACATCTCATTCATACCACCACAGTGACAGACTGATGGACCAAAAGTTTTTATTTCTGGAGCCTTCCAGATTTCTTGACCAGGTAGGCCCCATGTACAGTAGCAGTGCTGCTGAAAATGACTGTGGCCAATGCATTGCTGTGGGTGCCCCCCCCCCTTAATCAGCCATTTAATTCTTGTAATAATCTCACGAGACAAGCAGAATTGCTGTCCTTCTTTATAGCTCAGGGTATTTAAGTAACACGTTGCCAAGTTAAAACAGATAAAAGCGCTGTATCTTAACTTGGCCTGATGTGAAAATTCTTTACCTTTTGGCCTTTTGCTGAGCATTTGGAAGCAATTTGTTGTTTCTAAACGTGGAAAGCTCTTGAAATGGTTATTGTTTTTTGTCAACTTGATGGAAAATAGCATCACTCGGCAGATGAGCCCCTACCTATGGGGATTATTTTGAGTATGTTAATCAAGGTGGCAAGACCAGCCCACTGTAGGTGGCACCATTCCCTGACAAAAGAGGAGAAAGTGAGCCGGGCGGTGGTGGCGCACGCCTTTAATCCCAGCACTCGGGAGGCAGAACCAGGCGGATCTCTGTGAGTTCGAGGCCAGCCTGGGCTACCAAGTGAGCTCCAGGAAAGGCGCAAAGCTACGCAGAGAAACCCTGTCTCGGAAAAAAAAAAAAAAAAAAAAAGAGGAGAAAGTGGACTGAGCTTTCTTTCTATTTGATGGAGTGTAACCTGTTGCTTCCAGCTCCTGCCTCTGTGACTTCTCTCCCACAATGGACTGTAACCTGGAACTGTGAGCTAAATAAATCCTTCCTCCTTTATGTGGCTTTTAAAAAAATTAGAAAATTTTATCACAGCAACAGGAAATGAAACCAAGACAGCCTTGATTTGTAACATTTGCGAATTTTAGTAGCATAATTTCTCCTCTAATGATTGATTTCAAGCTATTTTACTGGGGACAGAATTATCAAGCAATGTATCCTGGAAAAAATGTTAGTAGTATGCGCATGCGCGCTCGCTCTCTCTCTCTCTCTCTCTCTCTCTCTCTCTCTCTCTCTCTCTCTCTCTCACACACACACACACACACACACACACACCTATTTCTTTCATATACACAGCGTAATATAAACCTCAAAACAATATAGTAAGATATAGACTTACTAATACAGGGCTTTTAGTATGTGTTATATTTGCTTTTAACCTGTTTTAGTTATTTGTAAATTTAGCTTTTAGTAATGATTGTGCTTAGCAGTTCGCTCATAGAAGTCCCAGAAAATTAACAGCTGGCTCTCATGATCTATACAAGTTGGCCAAGATAGTGCTACAATTATCTTGCTGCTGACCAGACCTACCTTCTAATATTGTGTGACCAATATTATCTAAGACATCAGTGATTTCTCCTCTTTTACCATTTCTTTCCCCACAATTTCCTACTACATTATTTCTGTATCTCTAGTTACCATGTTCCCTGTTCCCCATGTCCTTCCTCTTCCATCTACTTCTGTGGTATAATTAATTCACTTCTTATTCCTGAACTGCCTAGCCCTTTTCCATTCCATTACCCATTTCCCCTACATACCTGCTCCTTGAAGGAGGGTCCTGGATGACTAGTGTCTTGTGGAATGGAGAGTCTTCTGGCAAGGTCTTGTAGAGAGGAAATCATTGGTCTGGGGAAAAAAAAATACTGAGAAATCAAAGTTAAAACAATTTTTATCTCAATCATACTTTAATTTTTGCCATCTAATGTAGTAGATGTTCTGTATAAGTAAGTTCAGGATGTGGGCAACTGAGACTCACCACCATTTAGAATCTACCCTTATTTTTGTCATCTTTTTATTAAAAACCCATTTGTATGGACAATTAAGCAATTACTCTGATTAACATTTTTAATCACTATTTTTATTTGGGGGATCATCTATACTTCTAAGACGTAACATAGACTGCCTTTTTCATTAGTTATTGTGTCATCTATTAGCAAAACCAATTAATCCTAACGATGATCAAGCTCAAGGGTAGACTTCTCGGGAATGAAGAAAGGGAACATTGTGTCTCTGTAAGTTCAGCACTATGTTCTTTAGGCCTGTGTTACTGGAGACTGAGGACATAGATGCAGTCTTTTCCTGCCATTGGGTGAGACTGAAATAATAGTTGAGGATGTCTTGAGCATTATCATTGTAGTTAAGCTTATCTGTGTAGTTAGTAGTGTGACAGACTTGTTAACTGCAGCCAGACTTCCTAATCCATGTGTTCTGTGTCGGGCCTAGTTTTGAACAACACTGATTTATCAGGGCTTCTCTCATAGAGAGGAGGGAGAAAGTAACCAATTGCCTGGATGCAAATTCTTATTGACATCTGCCACTCTTCTCCTCCAACCCCACTTGCTTCATCTTTCAGATCCATCTCCAGTGGGTCTCCAGATCCATCTACTGGGTGTCTGGTGAACCACCATAAAATAGGAGTCACTTGCATCTGTGAAATATGGAGTTTGTTTGCTCTCTGTGACTATTAGAGGGAACCAGCTACTTTTAGTTCCAAGTGCCTTTGGAATTTAGCTTTTGAGTTGCCTTGAAGTGAATAAAGCTTTGTTCCCTTCTCTTGGGTATAAGGTTATGTGACTTAGCTTTAAAAAAAAGAAAGTATGAAAGCATTTCAGAATATAGTTAATTTTTGTCTTGGGAGTGAGAAAAGATGTTGGTATTGAAAGCTTTTTTAAAAGGATTTCAGTGGCTTATGTCAACCATCTCTTGCTCTCATTGAAAGGAAGCCCCACATATTGTGGGCACATATTAGCAACAGACTGGTTCCTCAGGTGGAGAGGAATCCTTGGTTCTGAAAAGGAGGATTCATTCTTAGAATTTCAGTTTAGGAATCTAAGTGAACAAATTTCAATTAGAAATCTAAGTCGACTGCCTCTCTTGTAAAGATGTAGGTGCTAAGTAAAAGTGACCATAGCGTGTAAGTGTGTGAATGAATGGTCACAACTGGGCTCCAGTGAAGCTTGGCTTGTGACGTGGGAATTAACAAAACAAGCAAGAGGCAGGGTGTGGCCTATGGGTCTTCAGTTTCCAGCACGTGAAGAAAAGGGTGAACCATTTATGTTTTTGTTTGTAGAGTATGAGGGGACTGCAGTACTTAGAGAAAGTGGACTGTTCTCATTGTTCCTCAGACATACAAACTGGTTGCAGCATACTAAAGAATGGCCAACATTTACTGGCTTAAACCTTTCAAAATCATTTCCCAGACAAAGACGCATGCATAAGACCAAAATATAGTTTGGAGTAGCGACCAAAGTAAATGCTTGTTCTTTTCCTGCCCGTGATAGCCCTGGTGCTAAGGTGCTTTGGAGTGCTCCAGTTATAGCCAGGTAAATTATGGCTTATTTGGAGTCATGCTTCATTCTGACTTACGCTGTATTTGGTGGACATGAGCACGAGGAATAAAAGTGACATTTATGCTCCAGGAAATACTTTGAACTCATTCTCCAAAATCAACGTGCTGTTAACGTTCATTACACTTAACCTTAGGTTTGACCTCTTGATTATGGGTTTTCAGTGTATAGCAAAATGCTGCCTTCACTTATTCTGGGTTTAATAATGTGGCCACAGGGTGGCATGATTCCCCTACATACCTTATTGTTGATAAAATGAAAGAAAGGAAAAAATATAAATTCAATGATAATTCTTTTTCCATTTTTTTATGTTAAAATGGCCAGGTTTTCACTAAATTATTGTTTACATAGTTCATTATTAAGATTTGTAGAATCTTAAATTCCAGTACCCCAAACTTTGGTGTGTTAAAGGTTTGTTGTTGTTGTTGTTAGTTTATGGTTATAACACAATTTATGTTTCTAATTGAGAAGAATGGTAATTAGGGCTATATTTCACAGGTATATTTTACTATGAGCCTCTTTTTATTAAAAAAAAATCACCTTACAAAAACTGATAGAAGAGTATTTGAAACTAGTAGACAAAGATATTTTTCATCATAAATAATTACAAAGATGTGTGTGGAGTTACAGGCATGATAGGTACCTGATTATAAAGGCTTAGTGGAAGGATGACGAAAGGAAAACAGGGATCTCGGATGGTCACGAAGCACAGCTTGTTCAAAAAGTGATCTTTTAATTGATGGAGAGTTCCCTCTGTTCCTTGAGTTTTCATATATCACTCTAAAGATAGAAGGGTTGCTTCCATTTATACAGTCAAGGATGTTAGGTTTAATGGACCTAAGTAAATTTTTGTAGGTGAGATTTGAGTGCACATTACTGTTTCAAGGCATATCTAGATGCCCTCACCTTTGTTAGGAAATGGATAGACTTGGTAGTAATTCATGAGACGTAGAATTTAGCAGGTTCCCAGGCACCTTACTAATGCAGACTTGTGGACTCTTTTCCATTCCTAGGGCGATTGTGTTGTTACAATACTGCTTGCTGAAGAGGACAAAGTTGAAGATGATGCTATTTTTTACTTGATATTTTCTGGCTCTACTCTCTATCACTGCACAAGTACCCGGAAAGTCAGTTCTGATACGTTGGAGACAATTGCTCCTGGTAAGTATCTGAGTGGAATCTGTTCTAGCCTTTGTTAGTTATTTGTTAGTTTGCTTTTTATCTTGAGGCAAGGGTTAGCTGGGAATAGCTAAGGCTGGCCGAGAAACTGTCTCCTAAGTGCTGGGATTGCAGGCCGATACCAATATACTGGGCTTCTTCCCTCGTAGTGAAAACTCCCCACCCCTAGAGTAATAGAAGGAGCAAACCAGGGTACTAACAGCTGTTGTAGATCTTTAAGTACATTGATAATGCTTTTGTTTGTTCCATACACGTCAGAACCTAACTAGAAGTAAAGGAAATAAAGTGATGTTACAAATTGAGCAATATCAGGATCAGCAAAAACAAAAACCAATTTATTGGATGTTGAGAGTTGGAGAAAATTGAGAGATACATGGAAAGTATGCATTCTCGTGGTGATACTTCAGATTTCATTCATTTCAGTTTCATGGTAACAAATCCAAAAAGTTTAAACCTAACTAGTAATCTATCACTCATGTCTGGGATGCAAACTCACAGTGTCCTTCTTTCTTATGAAGTCATTCCCTCAGATTTACAACCCATAGGACACCATGGAATGCAGGGTTACTTACCACTGTATTTGTAAATTTAAACAAAAATTTCCAAACCAGTTGCAAGTCATCAGGGCAGTGCTATTGGATAATAATGTAGCAGTTATTGCTTTGCCTGTCCAACATTAGAAGATTTGTGTTTGGGGCTGATTTTTCTCCGTAGTCTTACAGTTAACAGTTGGGCTCGTTTTCACCAGAATTCAGAAGAGTGTACTTTGAAGAATACTCCAACTAATGTTGATAGCTCCGTTACTTTTTGATAGAGAATGAAATGAATGTGGCTCAAGTGCCAACATCTCTGGTGTTCCCTTTGTTGATAGAGGTGGTGTTAAAATGATTACTTTACGGAGCCCTTTGAGTAGTGACTCGTACTGTGCCAGATAAGTCTGCCAGTTTCTTATTCTTGTGCCATTCCCTGTAAAGTGTCTTATTGTCCAGTCCCTATGAAATTATGAAAATTATGCCCCCAGAGAACCGCTAATGGAGCAGTTGCGGGTTGTTTTTGCTTTTACCAACTTTTGAGATTTATAAAGATTCCAGGCGGTTTTTAGGAACGTATTTCCCAAATATAAAGAGATGACCAGGAGAGTTAGTGAGTTCTTTTTTTAAAGAATATTAGGCATCCTCTTTTGTAACTCAGACCTCCAGCCGTCTTGTTTTCTGTGATGTATATCAGGTCAGAAGAGCTGATCCTGAGACTTAAGGTCTGTTCATGAGCTGGTGCCGGTCAGTACTGCCATTGCTTAACTCATGCGTGTCGGTGAAGGGAGAAGGGTGCTCTGAGATGAGTGTTACAGGATTCATTTCTTCTTAATCTCAATCTCTCTCTCTCTCTCTCTTTCTCTCCTCCCTCCCTCCTTTCCTCCTTCTGTCCCTCCCCCTCCTGTGTCTGTGTCTCTGTGTGTCTGTGTTTTCCAGGAACACCCCAGCCACACCCTCTGTGGGAGGCATTTGTGTTTATTGATTCCGAATACTGTTGCCCTAGTGATCTAATCTAACCAAATCAGCCTTGCACTCTGCTACTAGTTTTCTCATTCCTGACCCACTCACTCCTTTGTAACCCAGAACACTTGATTTCTCTTCCCTTTCTGTTTATCAGCTTTTTTCCTTACCTAAATCTTCTATTCTCTATCATGCTTACTGATTCACTCTTCTCCTCAATAGCCCCATTATTCCCCCACCCACCTAAATTCATTAAGATTTCTGATAGGAAGTGCCTAATTACAGCAGGATTCTGAAAGGCCTTGGTGTACCCGGCCGGCCGGGGGAGGCTGGTGAATATTATGGCGTCACTTTAGCATGTGAGGCTTTATTGTAAACTAGAGAATACTCTGGGTGGTGGATGAGAAGCTGGTGGAGGCTCCCAACTGGATCCTTCTGTTTTGGTCATCTTGTTTGAGAATTTTGGTTTACTTATCTCTTTCAGTTACTATCATTTGGATTAGTTCAGCATACTGTAGCGGAGGGTAGAGATTGACATTCAAGGCCATGAAGTGGGTACAGGACCCAAACAACTTTAAATACCTTGTTTGCATCGTGGGGTTAACTTTTTAACCTAGGATCACACTGGCTTCATCTGCTCTTGTGGTCAGCTAAGACTGTGTTTTCCCTTCCCTTAGGCACTTCCTCAGTATGCTTTTACTAAAAAGAAAGAAAGAAGGAAAACTACAGTGCCTTTGGACCGTGCCCTAGTCCCCTGCCTCGCTGAACATTTATCTATTCACTCAGCTTCTCGTGTGCACTTGTACACTCTTATGTTTTTGCCCATTTCCCCTTTTCCCTCTTATTTCAGTTTCTAAAGTGTTAGCTCCATGAGGCAAGGATTTTGTTTTCATTGGTGTGTGCTGGGTCGGCTTTCCTAGTACTCCCTGCTGCCTGGTGAGTGTTGCTGCCTCTAGTGCTCAGAAGCAAACATTCTAGAAAGGTGTACCTGTTATCCTCCCTTCCCCGTTCCTTCTTACTCTGGGGCAATGCAAAAGGAGTTTCTGGCTTGTTGCATTGAATTCTTAGCCTGTCACCGTAGTCTCTGTTTTCTCTCCAGAGGTGACTTTGATGGTTTCAGTGCGTCAGTCAGTGGTAATGATAGCCTCCGATTTCCTGTCTGCTGAGGGCCAGTGTCAGGTTAATCAAGATTCTTGATGGAAAATCTGTACAGTGCTTTGCGAGTTGCTGTTACTGGATAAATATTCACTGCCTTTTTTTTTTTTTTTTGGCAGCAGGTGTTCCTGATAGGGATTTCTCTGTGCCCTTTCTGCTTATTTGAGGACTAGCTCTGCCATTTCCAGTCATCTCATCTCTAAGAAGAACAAGCTTTGTGCCTTGTTCTTCCTCTTAATGTCATGATTTATTCAGAGAGCTGGCTTTGGCTTTTCTCTGTATGATTCATTGTCTGTGTTTTGTTACATTTTAGTTCTTACTAGAACCAGATGATTGATTGACCTTCAGAAAGCAGCTACATTTTGATGTTAGTCTGTAACCTTTTATCAAATATTTTCTGCAGATAGGTTGGGAAAATGAGACATTTCTAAATTATCTTGTAGAAAAAAAACATGTTCACATCATGTAATCCAGTTACCACTGTCCTGTGTTTCTAGTGTCTGCTTGCTATGCTATTCTGAAAATCTGCATTTGATCTCTGGAGAGACTTGGGTTCCAGACACCGTCATTTGACCGACATGTGCATCCCATTGTACTTGCCCCCTCTTGTCCAATAATGATAGACAAAACGAACATTTAAAGCCACTTTTAAGATGGCTGGCTGAAGAATATAATTCCCATTTTATTGAAATATCTGTCTCAAAGGTATTCTTAGGATATACAATACTATTTGGGAGGTTCACTGTTTGAGTAGTCAGTTTAGATAAAGCAAAAAAAATGATTTTATCATTTAAAAATGGAATGGAGCTGGGCAATATGGTGCTCGCCTTTAATCCCAGCACTCAGGAGGCAGAGCCAGGTGGATCTCTGTGAGTTTGAGGCCAGCCTGGGCTACAGTGTGAGTTCCAGGAAAGGTGCCAAAACTACACAGAGAAACCCTGTCTTGAAACCCCCCACCCCCCAAAAAATGGAATGGAGATTAATTGTGTTCTGTACACTGTTGTAAAAGGCTTTGTTATACGCTATTAATTTTCTTTTAGAATCCATGACAAGGCTTTTGTTTGGCAATAAAATTACAAACCTTCATTGATGTCAAATTAGACTCAACACTTAAGTATTTTTCTTTTGTTTCATACTTACTAAGGATAGTTGACCATGTAAGGTAGTTTCACTGTGGAAAGAAAAAAAAAAACTATTTGTGTTTACAAGTCCCTTTTGGCTAATGAAAACTTGAAGCTTAGACCTTACAAAGTAGTCCTGTGCTTATAACACAGTATACTTTTTTATTCCTTATGAATCAACACACCCTTTAGCAGCAGGGATTGATTATCAAATCAAGAAGTA
Organism: Peromyscus leucopus; assembly: GCF_004664715.2. NCBI lineage: Eukaryota > Metazoa > Chordata > Mammalia > Rodentia > Cricetidae > Peromyscus > Peromyscus leucopus. The sequence continues at coordinate 137,603,248 of NC_051063.1, read as the reverse complement.
TTTTTAAAAAAAGCTATGAGTGTTTAATTTGCATAATCAAAAGAACTCTTACAACCTCCCTACTAACAGTTATTGGTTATTATTTTTAACTGAACACTTTATGATGGTCTGTGTAGTCCAACTGTAAGGTTATATCTTGACAGATTTGAGTTCATCTGTTTGTTTTTTAAAAATCAGTTAGTGCAGTACATATAATTGTTGTACTGGAAAAACAAACCAAGAAGTAGTTGAAGGAAGGAAAAAGTACCCACATCTGTTGTTCACTGTCCTAGTGATAATGTTCACTGTCCTATTGATAACAAATATATGGCATAACAATGAAATTCAGATTTTATGAGGTAGAGGTTGAGTAGGAAAAGCTACAAAGGCTTCTGGGAGTAATGATAATAATAAGAAAGGTTGAGAAGCACTACCTTAAAGGTTTGGGCTGGAATACAGAAAGTCACAATTTTAGAATTCAGTAACCTGCGCTTTTTCACAATACACATGATGGGGTTCTTGGTTTCCTGTTGTGTTTTTTGTTTGGTTTGTTTGCTCCTCCCCCTTTCTGTTTAAAGATTCCTCTGCATATAGAGACATTTTATAAATACACCAAATTTGTGCATCTGCCATTAGCCGGCCAAGATCTAGTAGTGTGAGGGTGCATGTAATCCTCTCTTGGGGGCGGCGGTGGGGGGCGGGGAGGATAGTCTGCAGACTGAGCATTTCACTTTGCTGTTCCACAGCCCCTTCATGAGGAAGAAACTCACACCACGTTCGATGATAAACTGAGTAGTAAAACTAGTTTATTTCCCACTGCTGACCGCTATAGCCTACCCTTTCTGTGTGGGATTGGCCTGGGCTGGTCCAGCAAGCGCTTTTAGGGTCCATTTTAGATTGCTGATAGAACAAAGGCCCAATTGTTTTAGTCTCGGAAGAGATGGCCCGGATGGGATGTGTTCCATTTTTAGCTCAACAGGAAATGAAGTAATATTTTGGGTCATACTTTAGCACTTTTGTTTATCTGTAGCAGTTTTTTCGTTTCCATGGGTACAGATGCTTTCGACAGTGATAAAGAGCTAGCAGGAGAAGAAGCCTGCAGGGAAGCTCTCCTAACCTCAGGCACTCATACTTCTGACCCACAGGGCCCAGAATTGAATGAGTTTAAGAGAACCATTAACCTTCGATAACTTGTTTCTTACCTAGGTGCGTCTTGTGTTTTTGTTTAGTCTTTTATTCCTCCCCTCCCTCCTTAGTTCTGCAGTGTCAAAGGCGTCAATTTGTCACATAGGCTTGTTGGCCTGTGCTGTCCAGTGAAACTCTTTGTAAAGATTTAGGGGTCTATTTTTCGGTGTGTTACTTAAACAGCAGCAGCATTTTGATAATAACTACCAGTGTCTGCTGCCTGTTTGCCATGTGCTTTGTGTGCAGCCTTCTGCTGTTTTCAACAGTTTGTAAGGTTGGTGGTATCATTTTATGATCAGAGAAACAGTCTTCAAGACCGAGTGTTAGGATAACTACACCTATCTGCAGTAGAACTTGGCACTCCAATCTAGAGTGTCCATCCGTATGTCCTAAAGTTTACTTGATAGGTAACAGGTCCCTCATGCTTCATCCTTTATCTTCTGTTGCTGTTGTTAATGCAGTAGACCTTATGGGAGGCTAAAGCTGGGACTCTCTCCCCTTAACAGTTTCTGGGGTTTTTATTTTGTTTGGTTTTTCTTTCTGAATCCTGTAGAATAGTTTCTTTCAGAAATTGAGTAAAATTTCAGTACTTTTCCTTTTAAAAAAATTCTGATTATGTTCCTCTCTTGTTACCAGGAAATTGAGTGGAAACAAAAACACCATCGAAACTAGTTGAAAAATGTTGCCACTGGACTCCCCCACCACAACTTCTGTGTTTATTGTATCAGATTAGATAAAATTTCCCATCCTGCTGTCGCAGTGCTGCAGTCAATCTGTGTGTCTCTTCACTTACTATGTACAAAGGCAGACAGAAGACTAACACTTCTTCTCCCCAAACAGAGCAAGTTATCTGCACTGATACCAGTTTTATTCCTAGATCTGTATGGCACAGCCTTTAGTTTTAAAACATGCTGACCCCTCTATTCCTCATGTTTTATTTGAAAATATATAGGGATTAAAAATGAGTCTTGAGCCTGACAGTATAACTCTGCCAATCTTAAGTGTTTTGACCACACACTAGGTGAGGCAGGTATTTTTTTTTTTTAGTTTTGTTTTATGTATGTGATTGTTTTGCCTGCATGTGTATATGTGTACTACTTGTGTGCCCATGGAGATGTCTATGGCCAAGACCAACTTACAGAAGAAAGAGTTTATTTGATACTTATGGTTTCAGAGGCTGAGTCCTTGATTATCATGGAGGGGAGCATGGTAGCAAGCAGATAAATAAGCCTGGTACTAAAGCTGTAGCAGAGAGCTCACATTTTGATCCACAAGGAGGAGGCAGAGAGATCTAACTGGGAATAGCGTGGGCTTTTGAAACCTCAAGTCCTGACCCCAGTGACACATCTCTTCCAATGAGGCTATCCTCCTAATCCTTCCCAAACAGTTCCACCAGCCCAGGACTGTAGATGTAACCAACAGTCTTATTAAATAAGAAAAACAGAAACAATGTAAAAGAGAAAGCCGAGAGGTCAGAGCTCAGAGCTAAAATCCCACCCGTCCTCCTGTGGTGTCCCAGCTTCCCAAAAGAGAGCTATATCCTGTCTGTTCGTCTTTTTATAGTATTTTGTTCTGCCTTCTCATTGGTTGTAAACCCAAACACGTGACTGCCTCGTCATTGTCTGAATGTATAGCCCCCTAGGTCTTAAAGGCATATGTCTCCAATGCTGGCTGTATCCCTGAACACACAGAGATCTATGGGATTAAAGGCGTGTGCCACCACCGCCATACTCTGTCTATGGCTCTAATAGCTCTGACCCCCGGGCAACTTTATTTATTAACATACAATCAAAATCACATTTCAGTACAATTAGAATACCACCACACAGGACCACTTATTCAATCATATGAGCTTATAGGGACCATTCTCATTCAAATCACTACATTCCACTCCCTGACTCCTATAGGCTTGCAGTCATACTATAATGCAAAATGCATTTAGTCTACCTCGAAAAGTCCACATAGTCTGTCACAGTCTCAACATCATTTCAAAGTCGAAAGTCTCTTCTGAGACTCAACACAGTCTCTTAACTGTAAACCTCTGTAAAATCAAAATCAAATATCAAATTGCATACATAATAATATACAGTGGCACAGGTTATACATATATACACACACACACATTTATATATATATATATATATATATATATATATATATATATATATATATATATATATATATATATCACCATTCCAAAAGGGGGGAATGGTGGCATAGTGAGGAAAAACTGGACCAAAGTAAGACTGAAGGCCAGTGGTGCAATCCCTCCAGTCCTGTATTTCACTGTCTGATGTCAGAGGGCTCAGATGGGGCCACCCTTCCAGCTTTGCCGACTGCAGCATACTTCTCTCTCTTGGGCTGGTTCTACTTCCTGTATGCAACTCTTTCTGGCAGACATCCCAGGACGCTGATATCTCCAGCATCCTGAGGTCTCCATTGTAATCCAGCCTTCATTTTTACAGCTTCGTGCAGTGGTCTTTCAGGACTTCTATACAGGGGCCCTCTGCTAGACGCCTGCTCTTGGAGGCTCTCCTGGAATGGTGGAAGTAGATTCCTGTATCCTTCTTGACTCTAAAGCTATAACCATGTGGTGTCACTGCTACCAAGTTAGGTTGCCTGCTTTTAAAACATGGCATCGGGCAGGCAGGCATGATGCTGAAACAGTTGTTTAGAGCTCACATGTGATCTACAAGCAGGGAGAGAGAGAAAGCATTGGAAATGGCATGGACGTTTGGAACCTCAGAGCACACCATCAGTGACATGCCTTCTCTAACAAGGCCACACTTACTACTACCTTTTAAACAGTTCCTCCAGTTGGGAACCAAGCATTCAAATATATGAGCCAATGGAGGCTGTTCTCATTCATACCACAGGAAGTCAGAAGAGGGTGTCTGATCCCTGGAATTAGAATTATGGATAGTTGTGAGTCACTGTGTGGGTGCTGGGAACCGAACCTGGGCCCTCTGCAAGAGCAACCAGTGCTCTTCCTAACCTCTAATCTAGTTTTGCAACCCAGCCCTTTGTTCTTAATCTGTAGTAACTCTTCCAGTTGACTCTAACAAGAACTTACCCAAGAAACTTTCCCTTCCCACCTTTAATCTATAGTTGTTTGTTTTTAAAGGAAGCCTGTAATTATTATACCAGACATTTTTCAGATTTATGGTACATTTTACTTAATCTGATTAATAATTAATTCTTCAGAATGTGGATTTATGTGCGAAAGGAAAGTGGATAACTTTCTGTGACAACATGCCTTGGCCTAACATTTGAGAACTGTAGGAATGGACCTTGGCATTGCCAAGAGGACCTGATTCCTCTCTTCAGAGCCCACGTCATGCTCTTGTCTAGGTATCTGTCTGTCTATAGTACTAATAACTCTTGTAGTAAACTTAACACAACAGTCTGCCTCAGTGTCCCCTTGAGCCCACGACTGAAACCTTTCACAAACTCATTTTAGCATTTCACAAATAAAGCTGGCCATAGCTTACTTATATACTCCTTATCTACTCACAGATTCTTCTGTCAGTCCAGCAGAGATAAGCATAATTGTGTTGCCTAATCAGTTCCTCCCTTCTCTCTTCCTAGCGTCTCTTCCCCCATCTTACCTTCCTCTTTCCTTCCCTCCATCCCTTCCCCATCTTACCTTCCTCCTCTCTTCCCTCCATCCCTTCCTCCTTGTCCCCTCCCTCCTTGGTTAGTCTTATTTCTCTCCTCCTTTGCTTCTTCACAAGTGAGCAGACATTTTGTCAGCCACAGATAGATTTCTGTGCATACATGCACACTACACAGCTTTGAATACCATACTATTATTTTATCATAGTTTGGTTTGTGTATATGTGTGTACACACAGAAGGTAGATATATAGACCAATAAATTATATTTACTTCTAGTACCATTGCCATTGATTGTCTTTTTGATTCAAATTTTCAGGGTTTTATCCCAAAAGTTTGGGAAAGAGATTGGCAATAAAGAATGAGGTCTGTTTGATTGGGTTAAGTGCATTGGGTTTTCTATTTCAGGCTAA